>NC_091799.1:48662500-48962500 GCF_041296235.1 Equus asinus
AGAAAGTAGATTAGTGGTTGCCAGAGGCTGGGGGTAGAGGGGACTGCAGAGTGACCACTAATAGATAAGGGGTTTCTTTTTGGGGTGATGGAAATATTGTGGAATTGATGGTTACATAACTCTGTGAATATCGTAAAAACCACTCAGTTGTACATTTTTTAGGGGATTTTAAGGGTGAATTTTATGGTATGTAAATTATAACTCAATAAAGCTGTTATAATAAAAAGAAGGAAGTAATCAATTATGTCAAGTTGCTAACTGATTAAGAGGAAGACTAAAAATGGACCAAGAGTTTGGCAATATGGTGGTCATCTGAGGCCTTGACCAAAAGCTATTTTGGTGGAGTGGTAGAAATGAAAGAATTGAATTTTTACGTAATGCATGTGAGGGTACTTAAAACAGTGCCTTGTACATAACCCCCCACAAAAAGAAGGAAAAAGATGAAAAGTAACTCGAATTAATGGTAAGCTACTATTAGTAAGCTTCAGCCCTAAAATGTCCCAAGCAGAGCAGTGAAGAAAGCCGATTTCTCAAATGTCACGTGGTGGTAGCAGCCACTGATATACTTAATCAGTTTACCAGGTGAGGATGACTGCTCTTGTGGACTTTGTAACAAGAATTTGTTGGTGTGTGGCTGGCCTATGTGCTTACCTTGCTCTATTCCTCCTGCTCCATGGATGGTGCTGGAATGAGGCCCGGACCCAGCACAGAAGGGATGCTGCCACTCTACTGCTTGGCAGCCCCTCCACCATTCCCTCTGCAGCCCAGACCAGACTGGATCCTGGCTAGGACTCAGAACTTTGGCTTGCTTTCTTACTGGTGTTTCAGAAAACCTCCTCCTCCTCATTCTCACTGCTGCAGCCACCACCTGCTTACCGCAGGTACAATTTCCTGCATTGCCTAGCAGGATGTCAGCCCAGAAGGGGAACTCTGCAAGCTGAAGAGTTGGGCCCAAGGGTCCTGGGTGCTCATGCTAACATCAACTCCCACCAGGGTTTAAGGAGTTAGTAAGGAAGTACTACTTTGATATTTGCTGTTTCTATTGTTGCTGTAATGTAATAATTTCTAAATGTCCACCGAGAAGGAAAAAGGGCTGCAAAGTTAAGAGGAGAGAGAAATCCCTTACAGCTGAGGAATTATAGGTGGCTTCCTGGAGGAGCTGATGTTTTGGCCATATGTTGAAGAACTGAGTCAAGTTTGCTAGGCTTATGTGGTGAACACAGCACCTTAGGCTAGAAGGAAGCACGTGTACGTGAAGAGGCCAAGAATGGAAAGTATAAGGCAAATTTGCGAGGCAGTAAAGTTTCTTTTTGGGTGGAGTATAGTGGACAATGGGAGATAAGCCTGGAGATGTAAACCAGAGACCAGTTGTAGTGGCCTTGAATGCCAAGTGAAGGAATTTAGACTTTTTTTGATAAGCTATAAGGAGTAATTAGCTCTAGGGATATTTGGAAGGAGTGTGACATGATTTTAATTTTTCAAATTTAATTTTATGACTTGGTATTACATTCATGTTACTCAAATTCTAAAAAGTATAAAAGGCATCTGGTGAAAATCTTCTCACCCCATTAGTTTTTCACCTAATACCTTTCCCCATAGGCAATCATGCATCAGTTTCTTAGGTATCTTTGTTAGATATTGTACACATACACAGACACTATGGGTTTGTGCGTGTATTCTTTCTCTCTCCTTTTTATACAGATGTACGCATCTTACCCATACTGTTCTGCACCTTGTATTTTTCTTGTGTCAATATATCTTAGATATCCTTCCATTTCAGTAAAGAGCTACCTAATTCTTTTTATGGCTACATGGTATGTATTCCATTGTTCAAATGTGCTAGTAAATTATTTAACCAGTCTTTCTTAATGAACATTTAGATTGTTTTCAATCTTTGCTATTAAAAATAATACTTCAAAAATAGCCTTGAACATATGTCGCCTCCACACGTGAAAATATACCTGCAGGGTGTATTCCTGGAAGCGGTGTTGGCGCTCAGAGAGAATACATGATTCTGATCAATTTTGCCACTTGCCTTTCTTAGAGGTTATACTAATTTACACTCCCATCCCACCAGCAATGCACAGGCGCCTGTTCCCTCACACCTTTGCCAACACAATATGTTTCATAATTTTAATTTTGCCTTAGAAAGATTAATCAGGTTATATGCATAAGAGGACAACTCCATTCACATTTAAAACTGGATGAATATAGCATATGTTTGTGGATAGAGTGGGAGATGTAATTTTAAAACTACATATCTCCATGCTACCTAGAAAAAATTTCTCCCATTTCTTGTAGTCAAAAACCATTCCATTCTCCAGGTCTTACGTGAGCAGCTTTTAGATGGAGATGGAAGAAAGGGAATACGCTGTGTGGAGGGCAGAGTCAGGCTCTTGGACAGGGCCAGCAATATAAGCAGTTCCTGGAGAGCTCCAAGTCGGAAATAAGGTTCCATGTTGTCAAGTCCAGTACTAAGAAGACAAGTTGGGGTAAGGGAAACTCCCACAGTGGCCTGTGAGCTGGAAAAGCCTCACCAGCTGCCAGGGAAATGGCAATCTTATCTCAGCAAGAATCCCATGGAGAATAATTTTTAAATGTAACATAGGATTACACCAACCCCTCTAGTGTCTGTGAGCAATATGCCTCATCCCCCATTCCTGCCTCCTATCCCACACCTACTTTACACTAGAATATCCTAAAAGTCCTGCAGCTGTAAATTACTTCTGCCCAGATGTTTCCCCCTCTTATATGAAAATGTACTTTCTAAACCTCCCCTCAATAGATTGGAAGCTCCCTAGGGACAGGAATTCCTTTCCTGTTGCTTTAGAATCCCCTTTCACTCCAATTCCCACAGGACTAGCTTAAAATCTGTACAGTCATGTACCACATGATGACGTTTCAAAGATGGACCACATACACGACAGTGGTCCCATGAGATTAGTACCACATAGCCTAGACGTTAGTAGGCTGTACCATTTAGGTCTGTGTACGTACACTATGATGTTCACGCAACGACGAAATTGCCTAACAATGCATTTCTCAGAACATGTCCCTGCTGTTAAGTGATGCATGACTGTATGCATGTAATTTGGACTGACTCAAGCTGTGCACCTCCCCATCGCCTTGTGAAATTCACCACCAAGCTGGGCCTCATGCTGGCCTGATGGAGGCCATACCCAGTCAGCTATGACCCCATTAAATAGAGACTCAGAATACCTGGGTACATGTCTTCTACTGAGAGATGGTTTGCCTTCTGTACTAGCTCATGCAAAAGTTTTCTCTGCCTCAGTCTTTTCTCTCTTAGAACATTTTTAAAATTGTAGATGCACTTGTTGAGGTAGATAGTCTCTGCACACACTTGCTCTAGGCTTAGTCTGCTCTGCTTCGGAGATTCAGGCCTGGAACAAGTTTCACTTCCCAGACATGGAGCCAGAGCAACACCTGGCAATGAATATGCAAGAGGCAGGTTGTTAGAAGCCAGAGAGAAGTTGCTGGGATCCTGAGAGTTTTGGTCTCCCTGTGCAGAGAGCCCCATTCCACCAGAGACTACACTGAGCAAACTCTCACTCCCCTGACTTTCAGGGCTCTCCACTGAGAAATCCTGGGCACCTCCTGAACTCACTGTCACAAGAAGTCTGTCACTGTTCTCTGTCTGGGATCCACTCTCATTGCCTAGCAGGTCCTCAGGACTGATCGATCCACTGTTCTCCGGCTTCTGAAACACTCCCTGTAGAGCTGAACGAAAGTGGTGAATTGCTCGGCCCAGTTTACTGGTATAAAATTTAATTTCTACGTCTTCATGCTCCTGTGAGCCACTCAGACCACAAGAGGACTTTTCAAAGACATTTTTAAGGACCTGAGCAGCACATTCCTCCTCTTCATTCAAGTCAATATGAACCATGTCACGGAAAGTCTCAGGCCCTATGATCATTTCCTCCATCACGCTGCCACAGCTCAGAGCTGCAAACCTTCCGGACTTGTCTGTCAAGAGGTCCTCTAACTGCTTTGAGCTCAGAATATCAAGCCCAGCTTCACAGGCCAGGAGCTTGTCCTCTGTGTTCATCAACTCAGACAGTGACAGGTAGCTGCTGGCCTTACTCTTATTGCTGCAGTTTTCTCTTTTTGTTACTTCATATGCTTCAAGTCCTTGCCTGCATTGTTTGAAAACCTGGGATTTCCCAGAATCCTCCTCTTTTGAGATTAACACTAGGGAAGCTTCCTCAAATTGAGGGAGAGGAGACAGAGAAGCTTCTCTCCCTGTCAGTTCACTAGGGCCACCACTGATGACTCGGGATGCTTCTGGTGTTCCTTTTACTTCGTCCCCTGGCTGAGACACATCACTTGGCTTTGCTAAATTGTTCTTGGGTGGGAAGCAAAGGCCTTGCTGCTCAAGGTTCTGGGATTCTCTATGTTGATTCTGAGCTCTCATGTGATATGCTCCTGTTTTGGGTCCCATGACTCCTGTTTCCATCTGAAGCACTGGTTCATGTAGGTTTAAAGTATTTGAATTATGATCCTGAAGTTGTTGCAAAAATGACAGAGACTCCTTTTGGGAATTCTTACAGCACTGTGGCCAGCTTGGTTCTTCTCTGGTGGCAATCCGGATGCCTAAACTCTGCAAAAGGATGGATTTCTGCAAGATGAAGTCTCTATGCTCTAGATGGGCAAGCTTCACAACAGTAGGCCTGGGGGCTGGGGCTTTGCCTGCCCTGTAAGCCTCTCTGATGTACCTGTTGCACTGAACGCCATTAACACAGAGGTGCTTGGCCAGGAAGCTGTGTACCAGCTCCATGGTATTCTCCCCATCTTGCTCAGGAAGTCCATACAGATACAGAATGGCTTCCTCACTGGGTCGGTCCACATGGGGTTCCTGGGCCTTTCCACCCACACACACCTTGGCCAGGGAGCTGCTGCCCACCTGTAAGCCTTCTATTTCACTGAGAACTGAGTCTACACAGCTAGAGACTTCATCCACTGAACCCCGGACTTGGCTCAAGTGCTGCTGCAGCTCGGCAATCTCAGTTTGGAGACGGCTGATGCCTTGCAGCTCTCTGATAATATAGTCTACTACATCTCCCAAAGGTTCTCGCTGCTCACGGCTGCAGCCTTGCCCAGGGCCTCTGGACAAAAAGGGAGTAGCTTGATTCCTCTCTGAGCGCTCTTGACAGCTTGTGGTAATGCTAGCAGATGAGAGGTCCTCAGAGCCAGACTCTGAAACACAGGCAGTGGAGCCCAGAAGCGGCTGGATGCTGGCCTGCTGCCCAAAGCTGCAATGCTGGGCTAGGCCCCTGTCTCTATCCCCACTAGTGGCAGAGGCTACTGATCCACAGTGAGAGGGCACGGAACTGCCCTCTAGTGAGGATCCAGCAGGGCCTGAGGACTTGCTCTTGATGCCACACACAGTCTCTGCCTTAGCCTTATCCGGGGAAAGCCTGGAGGAGGGTCCCAAGGTGACCATGATTTCTTCCTCTGACTCTTGCAACAATCGCTTCATTTTGTCCCTCGAGGTCTGAGGGATTCTCTGCTTCTTCCTCTTATTTCTGGTCAGGATAGTTAATACAGATTGTCTTAGAAGGCAAGACCCTGTCCTGATCTTTTCAGTCTATTTCTAGCAATTGTTGCTGGCTGATGCCTTGGGTTTACCCCACAGTGCTGCCTGGTATGGTCCCATGTGTGGTCTCCAAACCTGGCACATGCCCCTGGATCCTGGCTTGACTCTTATCCTGCAGCTAGTGAAAAAGGAAAATACGACATTCAGGTCAGAAACCAGCAGGATACTTTTAATCTGAATCAAGCTGTCAAGCAGGAATAAGAACACTACCTTCTAAGACTATAGGAACCAACGCTGACCTGTCTCCCAACGCTGGCCTTTAAGGCTATAGGCAGTCAGTTCTCTCTCCTTGATTTCCCATCAGAGTATCGATGTAAAATCAAATCAAGTCCTTGTGTTCTGGGAAGGTACCTAAAGGCAACAAGATTGAGACAAACTCTGGGAAGTAGGTGGGTGTGAGCTCAGTGTCTGGCTCAGGGATGAACAAACAGATGCTTAACCACCAAAGCTCAAATCACATACACAGTGCAAGACAAGACATGGAATGTTTCTTTTTTTCGCCCAGTTTGTTGTTCTGGCAAATACTCAGTTACTCAAAGGTTCACTCCCGCCTGTCCTTGTAGCACAAAGTGTCTTCCCTTGTTTAGTGATAGCAACCCTTCACTTGGAGAAAGGACCATGGCAAGTGTTTCAAACCTGGGGAACAAAAAATGTCTTCTACATCAAATTCTAGACTAAGGCGGCACAGTATGGACATAGGCACCATCCAGAACTCAAAGTGGCATTTAACATGTCTGGATCTAGAGGGGCAGGTGGCCAACAGCACACATATGATAGGCTCACAGCTGGGGATAAAGGAGTTCAGATGCAGCCTGGAGTGCCGGACTCCACTTAATAGTCCCTAAGGACTTGGCACACCCTAATCAACAAGCAGATTTGGCTCTCTTGGTCCAAGACCGCCTTCAGGGCAGGGGCTGATTTCCCAGCACCATCCACGGCTGGAGTAACAGAGGGCTGCTCAAGCCCTCTGACAGGCCTGGAGAGAAGGATGCATGCGACAGGCAGGGAGTTGGTTACTTCACAGAGGGCTCTGGGGTTCTTTGCTGTTCTCCAAAAAAGTGAAGACAGACTTGCCACCAGTCTTGCTCCTACATCCTAAGCTACCAGTGACTGCACTACAAAAGCAGAGAAAGACTATTACCTTATGTAGGGTGGGCATCCATTCCCTTTTTGCTGGGAACATGCAGAGTGTAGGGAAAGAGCAGAGTAGAAAGTACAAAAGGGAAATCAGGGAGCCCAGGAATGCATGGGACTGCCAATATCACCCGGGAGGTGGGGGTTGGGAGGGGTGGTAAAATCGGCTGGTGGGAGACATCCTACCCTTCATGTTCTTCAACCAGGGATGGTTTCCTCATTTTCTAGATTTGATCCGTATTTCTAAATCTCCTAAACATCTACCTCTTTTCCTTTTCTCAGTGCTCAAGTTAACCCTAAAAGGGGAAAACTGCCTGTGAAGAACACCAATGACCACTCTCACAGCAATTCATTTTCAGGAAAGGCCACCATCTACAGTCTGTGGGCCTGAAAGTCAAAAGCACTGTGTTCCCCAGACCAAGAACAACCTGAAGGATGAGTCACGAGACTTACGACAAAGATGAAACTGACCCCTTTTACTGGAAATAATCAGGCCAAGAACCAAGAGACAGAACTAGATTAACTCCCATTTCATTTCCTCCCTTCTTCTCTCTAGCTCACCTAAAAACTCTACTTCATCTAGGAATTTCCCATCTAAGAATACTATCTATCCTGTGAGACACTGAAGAGGCCCAATTACTGCTTTTTTTTTTTTTTTAAAGATTTTATTTTTTCCTTTTTCTCCCCAAAGCCCCCCGGTACATAGTTGTGTATTCTTCGTTGTGGGTTCTTCTAGTTGTGGCATGTGGGACGCTGCCTCAACGTGGTCTGATGAGCAGTGCCATGTCCGCGCCCAGGATTCGAACTAACGAAACACTGGGCCGCCTGCAGCGGAGCGCGTGAACTTAACCACTCGGCCACGGGGCCAGCCCCCCAATTACTGCTTTTTAACCATTACTGCTTTACTCCAGTATCTCAAGGGGCCAGGATCAGCCACACACCTAATTTGGCCCACTCACTGCAGTCTGTGTGAGAGAGACAGAGGATGCCCTATGTATACCACCAGAACTCCTGGGACTTGGGCTTTTTGCCTAGGTAGCAAAGCCCCCAGTTTTGGGACTCATCAAATTCTTCCTTCTCTCCTCCCACAAGTGCAAAATCTATACTTCCAAAGCCATCCCTTTCTTTTTTCTCCAACTGTGCAAGGTCTACGTATCCCTGATTTGGTCTTGGCACCTAGTATTAGCTTTGAACAACGTTCCTGATCCAACAAGGACTGGAGATGGCAATCAGCCTTTCAAGTTTGCCTCAAAGAGGAAAGATTGCTTACTAAACCAAGATGGAAGCTCTGCGTATGACCACTTGAAGCCAGGAGCAAGTGCTACTAGACCGAGAATCAGGAGACTTAAATTTGGGTCTTGCTTCGCCAGTGACCTTGGATTAAACACTTGACTTCTCTGTGCCTTAGTTTCCTCATCTGTAAAGTGGGGAAGATAGACAAATTTATAAAGCTAAAATGAGAGACTGACAATTAGTAAACTGTGAAGTATCACAGTGTTGTTGTTATTAGGGAGATGGCAAGTCCCTGACACAAAGAAACCAATATCTAAGCCAAGCACGCAATCACCTAAATGGTACGACTTGAGTGAACCATGACTTCTATCCTAGCCACAGACCCCTGCCTTTCCCAGTCTCTTCTAACGGTCTGTAGCAGTACCTGGAATCCCACCATTAGGTTGTCATTCTTTTTTTTTTTTTTTTAAGATTTTATTTTTTTTTCCTTTTTCTCCCCAAAGCCCCCCAGTACATAGTTGTGTATTATTCGTTGTGGGTCCTTTTAGTTGTGGCATGTGGGACGCTGCCTCAGCGTGGTCCAACGAGCAGTGCCATGTCCGCACCCAGGATTCAAACCAACGAAACACTGGGCCGCTCGCAGCAGAGCACGCGAACTTAACCACTCGGCCACGGGGCCAGCCCCATAGGGTGTCATTCTTTATTGGTCCTGCTTTCTTCCACAAGTTTTCTTTTTAAGGTAAGAAAAGGGAGGAGCAAAACATTCAGTCCCCAACATTTCATTCAGGTGACAGGAGGCTCGCTATCCTCCTTCAGGCAGCCTGAAAGCATGAGGACAGAGCAAATAGCTACAGAAGGCAAAGCTTTTCCTTTCTAATGCCGGTGAGGCCCAGAACTCATTGCCAGGTCCTCCAAGGCCAGCCCCAGTTTGGTCCAGATGAGGCCATTTTTTCAGGAACAAAAATGAAGCTGACTTCTCCTGCTATTGCTTCAGTACAGGCCAGGTTAACTTTCCGCCTATCTGCTTCTGTCCCTCAGATCAATACTCCAGTTAATCTTGGCCTAACTTCCTGGACAGCCTTGCCAGGTATCTCCTCCTAGAGTGCAGTGCCTATGCCACTGCTGGCCAGCCACACTGGGGCAAATGGCACAGCCACCGTGTTCAGAGCCCTTTCCTAGGGCCTCCTCAAGGACTGAAGGCGGAGCTGCCTGGTTTCCTACATGACTGACAAATAGGAAATTTCCAACTAGAGGTGCCATAGCAACTTCTCCCAGCCCCAAACAAAGATGTTTGCTTCCATATTATACAAACAAACAAAACCTTCCAAAACTTCTTCTGAATTGCCAGCCACTGCCCCTGGAAGATATTTAGGTTTTGAAGCAGGGGACAGAGTGCAATGGGATGCCAAGATGATCAACCAGTCACTTTGCTTAGAACCCATAATGTGCTGAACGGCAACCCTCAGAGCCAAGAGGCCCCATTCAAGGCCACCTCCTTCCCCAGCCTGTCTTTGCTACTACTGTCCACAGGAATGAAACAACAGGGACCAAAATGTGACAAGGACAGTTTGATCACTAAATCAATTCAACCTATGTGCCAGGCACTAAGCTATATGCCAGAGATATAAGACACAGTTCTTGCTCTCTAATATATTAAGGTTTGAAGAGGGAGATAGGCATATAGACAATCACAAAATAAGGTGATACATGTTATAATAGAAGTTGTAATAAAAAGCAAGCATTCAATTCCGGGATAGGAAATGGGAAGGCATTGAGAGGCCCAGCAAAACCAGGACAAGGAAGGTCATGGAGAAGAAGTAATATTCGAGCTAGAATGGGATAAGGCGGCCTTGGGGTCCATCCAGCTCAAACCCAGCCCTCTAGCCTCCTTCACAGTATCCAGTGCTGTCACTCTGCCCCATTCTGTTGGTTTATCCACTCTAGTCAACTCTCCAGATTTCATACATATGTTCTCAAATATGACCATAGTTTTCTGTGATCTTTTCCTAAGGAATGCTTAAGGCTGGAAAAAATAAGGCAGCGCTTTCAAGGGATATCTGCATTTGAAAAGGGAACATATCAAAATAAAATGAATTAATCAAAAGGAGTAAAACTTCAATGATGGAAAGCTGAGAACTACAGCAGAGAGTAGACCCCCTTAAATCACACTGCATCCGCATCAGCCTACCAAAAAAAGTCAAGAGGAAAAAACCCTTCAGTTTTCTGAAATGGCTGATTCTTTTACTCTTCTCTCTGACTTATCAAATAAATGTTTTAAGCAATGTGAGTATTCCTTGTAAAATTGCTTCTGACCCAAATCTTGGCTTGGAGGAAGCAACTGGGGGACCTCGGGGAACAGGCCAGGACTATCTATACATATATCAAGCAGCCTCTTACTTTGTGTGAAAACAATGCCAGAAGGCAGAAAGTCAGGAGCTCTGAGCCTCCCACATCCCACCCACAGAGGGCAGGTCATTCCTGGGCCATTTACCAATTATGCTGTATGGCTAATATGGTGGGAGGAATGGGTTTCTAGGGCCACAGCAGGTAGGGGTATTCTTAGGAGGTTAATCTTTGGGAAAGAATCAATGCTTACAGAGAATTCTGTCAGAGAAAATGATCACGGTCACGAGGTATAAAGAGTGAGATTAGCCAGAAGGAATAAAGAATGCCTTAGATCAAATGCACACCAAGGTCCTAGTACTGCAGTTCCTAGGATTTGCCCTTCCTCCTCTCCAGCATCAGCAGGAACCCCATTTATAGGCTAGAAGATGGACACCGTAAAGGAAAGTAAACCTCAAGAGCACTGTATCCAAGAGGGGAGACAGAACCTCAAGTAATGTACTGCAGCGTGAGGGAAAATGCAGCCTTCAGGGGGTTGGCATATCAAGACTTCTGAACGAAGACTGAATGACATTCAGGAGAGCTGGGGATTCTGTGCCCCACTCAGGGCTCCCCTTCAGCAGTACAAAGGTTTATTACACCAAAGAGTAAAACCAATACATATGCACCCAGAATCTAACACTCTTGACAAAGACTCCTTTGACCAAACTTGAGTGGGCTCCACTGAGTCCCTTTCTGACTAGGCCACTGACCTCGGGCTCTGTTTAGTTCAGTTTTAGCAAGAATCCACCTAGGTTAGTTCGTGAAAATTCCTCACCTTTGATATCTGATCAAATTCCTCATCCCCCCACCCTGGTCTGCCTCTAGCAAAAATCCCATTAAATCAGTTTAGCCACACTCTCCCTTACCCCTGATGTTTCCTCTTAGTAATTTTCCATCCACTGACTCTCACTCTGCTCCTTGGTTATAAATGCCCACTTTTGCTTCTATTTGGGTTTAATCTCTCCTCCCTATTACAATACCCCAATATAGTAGTCCTTCTAAATAAAGTCCGCCTCACCATTTTTAACAAGCATCAGAATAACTTTTTCTTAAGCACTCACCAAGCTGTTTTCTCCTTACTACCTCACGGCTCTTGTGAGTAAACTGAAGAATTCACGTAGGCAAGAATCTAGCTCCTGATCACTCCTCCCTCCCTGCAAAAAATTCATATTCTCTATCCCCTTACTCTGTTCTAGTTTCTCCACAGAACTTATTACCACTGGATAGATCTTTGCTTATTATCTGTCTCTCTCCCCAACTTCTCTATCCTAGAATGGGAGCAGGGACTCTGTTGTGTTCACTGCTGTATCCCCAGCACCTAGAACAGTGCCTGGCATGCACGGTGCTCAAAACAAACAAACAAGCAAATCTTGCCACTGAATAAAAGGATCCAGAACACAAAATCAGAAAATGCTAGAGTGAGAAGAGTCCTTTAGAGAATAGCAAGACCTGGAATGTCATACTACATTGTGATCTAGCCTACAGAGTATTTTTGTTTGGCTATCATGATGTTTTTCTAAATTTCAAATTTGAAAGTCTTTAGGCAGGGCAGCTACTCTGGCTCCCCAAGAGCTCTATTACCCAAGTTTATAACCCTTGACCTAGAAGGACACCCTTATTGTTAATCTGTTTTATTTTGCAGATCCCTAAATGGGAGGCTCTTGCTTGAGGAGCCACAGTGGGTATGAACTCCACTACAATGGAAGCTGTATCTTATTTGTTTTTGAATTCCCAGTGACTAGCACAGGGCATTACTCTGCCAAGTGCATGACCTGGCAGACAGTGAGAACTTGTGCCATGGAAAGAATAAATGAGTGATGGCAGAGCTGATTTAGAATCCAAGTCTCCTAATTACTAGTACCCTCCTGCTTCCATAACATGTTGCCTTCAAGTTCTAAGTGTCCTTCTAGATCCATGGCTTACAATCCCTTTACACTGTAAAACTAAGTTGGAAACCTCTCCCCAAATATACTTACTCAGAAATTTCTGGGGACTCACTCAAAACAAATAAAGAGGGCAGTGGCAGCACAAGCCTCTGCCAGATTGTCAATCAGCTGGTACCTCTCCAGCATATGAAGAGACCCTGCCATGGCTGCTGTCATCCCCAGAGTTGCCATCATGGGGCTTCCATTTGCCTTCCAGCTGGAAGAGCTTCCCTGATCCTTGTGCTGATGATGGGTCTCGAGCAGCACTGTCCAACAGAAATTCAATGTGAGCCACATATGTAATCTTAAAATTTCTAGTAGCCACATAAAAAAAAGTAAAAATAGGGGCTGGCCCGGTGGTGCAACGGTTAAGTTCACATGTTCTGCTTTGGCAGCCCGGGGTTCGCCAGTTTGGATCCCAGGTATGGACCTACGTACCACTTATTAACCCATGCTGTGGCAGGCAACTCATATATAAAGTAGAGGAAGATGGGCACAGATGTTAGCTCAGGGCCAGTCTTCCTCAGCAAAGAGAGGAGGATTGGCAGCAGATGTTAGCTCAGGGCTAATCGTCCTCAAAAAAAAAAATTAAAGATAAACAACTGAAATAAATTTTAATATATTTTATTTAACCCATTATCCAAGATATTATTTCAACGTGTAATCAATATAAAATTATTAATCATATATTTGCATTCTATATTTCATACTGAGTCCTTGAACTCTGGTATGTATCTTACATTTACAGCACATCTTAATTTAGACTAGCTATTCTTCAAGTACTCAACAACCACACATGGCCAGTGGCTATCACAACGGACAGTGCAGGTCTAGAAGGCTGGGGTGGGGGAGACTCCGGAGAGCCTTCAAAACCTAGCAGCAAATGCTCACTACAGAGAGCAGGCCGCCACCTCAGGGGCAGGAAAATGCTCTGTTCTTTCACCTGCTCACTTTGATCCTAGTTGGAAGCAGCATATTTCCATTTTGTGACAAGTTTAACTCTCCTCAAGCCTACAAAGGACCAAGTATTAAGGCCCCACCCTGCAGAGGATGGTACCTTTTCTCTCTCTCAACTTGACCCTTTCTAGATAACCTGCAGCTCTATGTAGCTTCTTTCCAATACTCTGGGCAAACCACAGGATAAACCTAGCTACTTCAACAGACGCCATGCCTTCCCAGGGAAGAATGAGAGACTCTCCAAGAGCATAAATTCAGTGCAGCTGGGTGAAAAGTACGCCTTCCTATACAACTCACACTAGAGGGACATGAAACAACAGTAAAATTATATTTGTTTAGAATTCTACCGTTGACATGTATTCTATCCTCACAACAACCCTGTGAGGTGGGAGGGAAGGATTATTATTCTGATTTCGTAAATGAGAAAAATGAAGCTTGGAGAGGCTAAATGACTTGACCAAGGTCACTGAGGAGAGCTGGGACCTAAAAGCGAGTCTTCAGTCTACAAAGTTAGTGCTCTTCGCACCATTCATACATGACACAAATGGACAGATTATCATTATGCAAATGTGCACACAATGAAGACAGAGAAAACTCAAGATGACTTTTCTGTTTACATGGCTTATGCACACGTGAGAGGGATGAAGCAATACATTAGACAGAAGGAGGGTAGGCACATACAAACACAATAGAAAAATGGAAAGGTTTCTGCATACACACAGGCATATACAAGAACAGGAAGGTTATCTTAGCACATGCATACATGCATGAGATGAAGGGAGAGATTATATTTATGTGTGTATGCACATGGAGAAAGAGATGGCTTGTACAAATTCATGTAAGATGAATGAATGAACTGTCTATATCTATGTATACACAGGAGAGGAACAGACAAGTTATTTATAAACATATGGACACATCAAGAGGGAGAAACAGATTATCTGTATACAAGTATGCACATATCCAGAGGAACGGATGGCTTACTTATACACATACAGGAGAGCACTAAGGAGGAAGGGATGGTTAGACTATCAGCATATAGACACGTGCATGTGAAAATTCTACCCTCAGTGCTGAGTATGCTATTTTTCACTCATTATAATGACCTCCACCAGCAAGTTGGCTAAAACAGTTATGTAATTAATGTAGCTCCTCTGTATTCCACCCACAAATGCTTTGCTTTTGTCCCTGCCTGTCGTTCAGAGTCAGTCATACTCTCCATACCACTTACCTTGCTGCTGCAACCAAAATAAGAGTTAAGGAAATGAAAAAAAAAAAAAACCACACATTAAAACCACAAACTCTCAAGTTTTAGAATGCAAGAGCTGTCTTTAAAAGGAAATCCATTCAGAAGCACGGCTTGGTTTGACGGAGAAGCCACAGGATGAACTTTGTAAGCCACAGCACCGCTGCCTGCCCAACCAACAAACAGCCAAGGAGCTATTATTCTCAGCTGCACCCAGCTGGCTGTCTCCACGGTGCCAAGCTGATGACAGGAACAATGCCCAGCAGAGAAATCCCCTCAGTGAAGGGCTGGGCAGGAGTCTCGCTGGCTGCAAATCTAGGAATCCAATCTGGTCCACACCTCTCTACTGAGGGGGGATTCTGACGACCAGCCTGCTGAAGGCAATAGCAGCCAAACTGAAACTGCATGTAGAATTCTAACTCAATCGTTTCCAGGCGTTGAGACTGAGACGGAAAGCAGGGCAGCTACTGCTCCTGCTGCTGCTGCTCCTCCTCCTCTCCAGCTGCTTCCTGCCTGCAACCTCCTATAGGGCACCAGCCCTCCTCACAAATTCCTGGCGCACACACCCCCTTTCCCAGCACACTCACGCACACACAAACCTCGCCAGCAAGCTCACTCACACACCCTTGGTGAGTGTCTCGCTAAATATAGATGCTACTCTCTCCCTTCCCCGTATTTCTTCCCCTCGTTCTTCTCCCCTGCCTATCTACCTATCATGCCTAGGCTATAGGATATAAAGAGACAAAAGACAGAGTCCTATACTTTGAGGAGCTCCCAGTCTCAGAGGGAAGCAGAACACAAGAAACTGCCAGAGCACAACACAAAGGGAGTGTTCCCTTCTACTCAGACAAGCTCTAGGTTTTTTTTGGTTGGTTGGTTGGTTCTTGCATTTTTTTTAATTTTATTTTTCCTTCTTCTCCCCAAAGCCCCCCAGTACATAATTGTATGTTTTAGTTGTGGGTCCTTCTAGTTGTGGCACATGGGACCCCGCCTCAGCATGGCTTGATGAATGGTGATAGGTCTATGCCCAGGATTCAAACCAGTGAAACCCTGGGCTGCCAAAGCAGAGCACATGAACTTAACCACTCAGCCATGGGGCCGGCCACAAGGTTCTTGCTTTTTTGTTTGTTTGTTTTTGTATGTGTGTAATCTACTGTTTGCACTTGGCAAAGCTAGAGAACAAGTAAAGTGCCCAAGTGCAGTTAACATCAAATAGCACCATGTTCTCAGAGTAGATACCTAGTCCAGTGCTTCCTGAACAGCCACAGCAAGAGAACCAACTGGAAAACAAGAACTCCCTTGGGCTATGCCGAGGCAATGATCAGAGAGAAGTAGGGGAAGACGGCTGGGCTGAGATGGACCCTCTACTGCAGAAGTCAGGACCACAGATTGTTTCAGAAGCCAGAATTAAGAACTAAATAGCCTGAACTGATACCAGATTGACCAAAAGATGTCTGAGGTTCAGAGCCCTGGTTTCATGACCCCAAATTTCCCAGTCCTTCTTTGCCAGTGGCAGCCCCATCTCCCTGGAGACTTGCTAGTCAGGCGGCTCTCACATGGTCCTAATTCCTAATCAACAATTCTAGTTAGGACTCATCAGGAAATTAAACGTCCTTATCTTCAAAGAGCACTCAAGCTGGTTGTTGCAACATAATGCCAAACATAAGCCAGGGACTCTTGAAGCCACGGAGTAAAAAATGCCAAATACATGAAATATATGGTACCCTTTTCTACTCTGCAACCACAGAACAAGAAAAACAGCATTTGAGCCCAGAGAACTCCAGAATTCTTCTCGACATAGAGCTCCAATCAGTCAGTAACAATCCAGTGCAGCCATTCCTATTCTACCTCTTCTGAGCCTGATCTCATGAGAAAATGCCCCCTTTTCTTAGGCCGACAGCAGGCGGGTAAGTTTGATTCACCCAGCATGCCCAAACCAGGCTCTCCCCTTGCTACTTTTGCTGCCTTGCAACAGTCCTCATGACACTCCACAATACAACAAGGCCCTTGTTGAATCAAGTAGTCAGTCTATGGGGGCCACCCCAGAATCCATCATTGCAGAACAGGCAGTCCTATATGGTAGATAAAACAAGGTTTTAAATTAAGAATGATTTCCCTGGCTTATGGAAGATCGTGAGGAGAAAGCATTGATTCCAAAGCCAACATCTGCCTCCTTATTACCTTCTTCCAATGACACTGCTTCCCCCTCAACCAAGGGAGAAAATTTAGATTCCAAGAGATGCTAAACAACCCATTTCTTAACCATCCACCTCATTAGGCAGCCAACACCGACAGCAGAGCAAATACCTCCTAACCCAGCTGGGAGCTGGCCGGATGACAGAAGAGATAAAGACTGACAGCACAACTATAATCACATCTAAATACAGGGGGGAAAAAAAGCCTTGAAAACTGTCAAATTTCAGTGGAAGTCACAGCCAGTTTACTGTGGAACTTCCCCTATTTCAGCCAGAAGAAAGAGAGATATAGGGAAGACTGATTAAATCAGAATTCCCTTCCCAACTCTGCAGCCACTCAAAAGAGTGGCTCATAAAGCAGTGACTGTCATTACCAGGTTTGGGTCCAGAATTCCTAGACTGAGGAGAAGCTCAAACTCTTAAGATTGGGGAAGATCCTCAGAGCTAGGATACTGCCTAAAGAAGCTCCATTCTGCCTCATCCATCAGTGGCTCTAGGACCTGGCTGAGGGCTCCAGATGCTACACCTGAGGCTAATGTGACCTGCCTTGTCCATCTGCCTACCCAAACACATTCAACCCTATCTTCTAAGCAGCTTGGGTTTTCCAGAAAAACAAAGGCTCCCAGACAGAAGAAGATGTGTTTAGGACACAAGGCACAAAATCTGCTATCTCTAGCTACAGTCTTCAAACTTCACAAGAGAGCTCATATGGCTCTGACCACAAATTACATTTGTGTCTTTCCACCTTCCTATGTTTCAGCAAAACCAAGAAAGAGAGTAAGTGGGAAAGTGGTAAACAGCAGTCAGTGTGAGCTCTAATAAAAAAGCAGATGCCATTGTTCAACAGGGCCTACAGTGCCAGACAACATAAGACCAAAGGACAATCAGACCTTCTCAGTGCACTAGCCTTTTGGGATAGACATGCAATTTCTGTGTTCTGAGCTAGGTGAGCAACACTGTAGCCCCCTGTCAGTGGATCTGGCTCTTAGAACCCTGGGCAGGCTAAAAGGATGGGGATGCTTTTCAGAGATAAGAAACAGCACAAGCATCTACCTCAGTTGAGAAGCTTCCTCAAAGCAGGGCTGTTCAAGAGTGAGCTGAGCAGAACTGGAAAAACAGATTGGGTTAAGAAGGAAAAGGCATTTATCCAGAAGCTGTGAAATGCTCTGAACAGACATTCTCAAGGTCTGGTTCCCAATTTAAATCTTTGCAGGGATCTTCGCCTAGAGACAGATGAGTCAAGATGGAAATGCGACATGAGACACTGACACTCACGCAGAGGTGTGGGAAGGTTCAGAGCTGCAGGAGCTCTAAAGGGGAACCACATGGGTGGGTTAGTCAGAAGACCACCTGGCAGACAAAATTCATCCTCAGATAAAGCATCTGAGTGGTGTCACAGGGCTACTGGAGGAGCAGATCACCAACTGTAATTCTCCCTTCTCAAACAACCAGCCTAGATCTCCCTGGGGCCAGATACACCTGGTCCAGAAACAAAGAATGTACCTGCTCCAACCCTGGCCTACCTTTTCAGGTGTCATTGTGAGAGAGTGGCTGGGTCAGGACCAGCAGGTGCCTACCTTATAGCCCAATGTTGACAGTCACAGACGCAGGGTACAAAGGACAGGTGGAGCCAAAGTCTGACTTATGGAGGAGTAAGCTTCTGACTCCTTTCCTTCTCTACCACTAAGTAAAGCCAGAAGCAACATGAAGAGGCTGACATGTGGTCACACAGCTGGGATCTGTATCATGAGGAAATGGTTTATTCTGGTGACAGAGAAAAAGTCTTTTTTCTTCCCATACCGAATTATGCCCTCCATAAACTACTCAGAAATTTCATGCAGCAGAAAATAATGGGTAATGGGAGGCGATTCTCCTGCCCTCAGGAACATGCCACCCTAGGGTACTGATGAGCCTGGCAGAGATGTGTTGACTTTACTGATTTGCTAAGACACAGCTGCTACACAGCCTAAATCAGACGTGACAAGCTGCAAGGCAGGCCTAAGAAGTCACAAATTGCTGACAAATTTCAGTCCTACAATCAGGTCAATCACCATCCCTGATTACCAAAAACTTGAACATAAAGAGAGGATAAACTCTTCAGGACTGCCTGGCTAAACAGTTAGATTTCTAGCCTGTACCTCTAAAGGTTGTGGCCCATTTCCATTCCAGGACCAAATGATTAAAAACTCAATCAAAGCAGTCTACATGCCTACTGCCCTCTCACATAAACATGGCCAGAAGTCACAGCTCCCAGATTTAGGACTAAGGCTGGTCCTGAACTAGCATCTGCTTATAGAGTCCCAGTCTAACCCACAAAGTGCACTGGCCCTGCTTCAATCTCTATGCCTCAAGGAAGCTAAGGGGCCACGGGTCACACACTGAGGATTCTCTAAAGGGAATCCAAAATCTGACATTTCACAGGGAAGTGGATTTCTTGTACTAAAAAGAGACTATGTTTTAATTGGCTTAATATTGATCAAATATCCCCTTTAGTTCTTTGTGGCTTGTTCTGAGATATAGCTCAGGGTAAATTCAAATCTGGAGAATTCTCTTGGCATAGTCCCCTGTTTCTATAAGGTTTTTTAAATACTAGCCAGCAGATGAATCTCAAGTGTCTTGGGACTCAATGAAGAGATCCCAAAGAGAAGGATTTTTCCTATAGGATTCTCCATATATTCAAAAATATTTGATATGAGGCACTGAGTTAGAGGAAGCCAGCTAATGTTCAAAGAGGAAACGAAGACTTAAAGGAGACCCCTCCTTGTTTGGAGATCTCTGATAGAGTAACAGGGAAGCATGGTGGGGAGAATGGGAAGTACTCAACTAGATGAGTCAGGAGAGAGAACTAGACTTAGCCTGAAAAGCAAGGAATGCTGAGGGAAAGCCTGTTGTCAGCGTTAGCATTGGTACCGGTGAGCCGTCAGCCCAGGGCTCCAATCACACACAGAAACGACCTCTCTTCAGACACAAGATCCTTGGAATACCTACATCCTAATTCTCCATCAGTAGAATCCTCTACAAAACTCTTTGTCCCCCTATCACATGGAACCAAGTCTAATCTATTTTACCTTCCTACTTATAAAATCTGTCCCCTTCTCTACAACCCTTAGTCTAGGTTTTGTTACGTCTCACTTGAATTATTACAAAATAGTCATCCTCCCTAGCCTCCCTTCCTCCAGAACCACCTCCTCCCACCCCTCCCACTCCCAATCCATTCTGGACAATTTGCTAGAGGGGCATTTCTAAAATGTAGCTACTGTCATTCATCTTCTTAAAATCTTCCTGTGACTGTTCCCAGGAAAAAGTCCAAGCTCCTTACTATATTATCAGAGCTCTTTCTTACCTGTCCATGTTTAGGTCCAGCCTCCCAATTCCCTAAGTCTGATCAAACCAAACTCCTTACACTCAATGAACATGCCATCCCATCCTTTCTACTTCCATGTGGCACTGTCTAGAGTGCTATCAGAGAGTAAAAACCAGTATGTGAGTAGGCTAAAAATCTTACCAAGCGCCTGTCAGAAAACAAGACTTGGAACCCAAACAGTAAAAAGTACTTTGGTATCTGTTATGGGTTGAACTGTGTGCCCCCAAAACTCATACGCAGAAGTCATAACCATCGGCACCTCTTAATGTGATCCTGTTCGGAGATCGGAGCTTTACAGAGCTAATCAAGTTAAAGCGAGGTTATTAAGGTGGGCCCTAATCCAATACGACTGGTGTCCTTATAAAAAGGGGAAATTTGGGGACAGACATATGCATAGAGAGAAGACAACATGAAAAGACACAGGGAGATGATGACCATCTACAAATCAAGGAGAGAGGACCACAACAGATCCTTCCCTAACAGCCCTCAGAAGGAATCAACTCTGCTGACACCTTGACCTTGGATTTCTAGCCTCCAGAACTGTGAGACAACGCATTTCTGTTTTTAAGCCACCTAGTCCGTGGTACTTTGTTAGGGCAGCCCTAACAAACTAATATAGTACCTTCGAGAATTACTCATACAATTCTATCAAAAAAAATTGTTTAATAAATAATAAATGAATACTTATTAAACACCTAGGTGGTGTATCAGGTATGATGAAAGATATGATCCTTACCCTTAGGGAATTCATAACCTAATGGGGGAAATGTTATGCCGTGGGGCACTGTTGTATATTCTGAGAAAGAGGAGTGTTAGACTTTATGCTTGGGTGACTGGTAGTGACTATTACTGAGAAAGGACCATAGAGGAGATAAGGTGGAAAGAAAGAAAAGACAGTGAGTAGAGCTGCATGAGGTGCCTATGAAAATTCCAGTGACAACATCCATAGGCAGCTGGATATACAAGTCCGGAGCTCATGAAAGAGGACTGAGGTAGAGATAGCAATTCGGGATTCATCAGTGTATGGGTAAAGACATGGGTGAAATTACCTAGAGAAGAGAATGAGGTGAAAAACAGAGCTCTGGAAATCACCAAGGTTTAAGGGGTGAGCAGAGGAAGAGAAATGCTGAAGAGGAAACAAAAATGGAGCTTTCAGAAATAGGGAAAGACATTGACAAAGACAAAAAGGAAAAGTGTTTTAGGGAGAAACCAGTCAACAGTTTTTACCTCACCTGTCACAAGAAATGTTCCAGGATGTTGGTTTTCATCTAGAATGCCCTTTTTAATTTGTCATCTTTGGTTATTTATGTGTGAATGTCCTCAGGTGTGGACCAAATAAACACATTTCCCTAGCATGCTTGAAGACGACAATAGCAAAGGGAAGTAGAAGCCTAAGGAGTTGGGGAAGATTATTTGCTACAACTTACCTCTTTCCTCTGGCTTCAAGAAGTCTAATTTTATACACCATGACTGTACTTCAGGATGCACCTGTTTTGGAATGGTGGTAAATCTCAGCTGCCTGGTTTACAGAAAGAACATAACTTGCCACTTACAAGGAGCTGTGGATCTCCTTAATGACATATGTTTGTAAACACAGAAAGAGAGTTATCCCTTGATCCCCATCTCTCTAAACTCACATTATTTTATTTTTTGGATGTTTCCTAATACTTAATAACAACTGATAACTCAGTATCCTTTGGGAATTCCTCTGACAAGACTTCTCTGACCACCCTAACTCAAAGGGCTGGCTCCCTACTTTAAAGTCCTCTGGCAACTATTTTCCATTGTGTTAACCATTTCTTTTTGCAATCCATTACTTATGATACCACTTCATACTTTTAAGCAATCGTTCCACAAAACTTTGCTAAGTGTGTACTAGCTATCCGAAGCTATGCTAGGAACTGCAATCAGTTCCTGACCTCAAGTGCAATCTAGCAAAGGAGTTAAGTCCTATATATAAGCAAGGAAAATGCAAGTAGAAAACAGAAGCAACAAGAAAATAAGCGGCCAGGAATAGGATCCCTGAATTCCTGAACTCTTGTTTTCTACCTACATGTACCAGGCCCCCAAGGCATATTAAGCAGAGAAGATACTCCAGGTAAATAGGTAAATATCCACTCTTAATTCCTAAGACTTCAGTCTCAAACTCCTGCATGGCCTCCTACCTTGATAAGCCAGGCTGGGCCATAAAGACATCTTTAACAGAAGACCAAATCAAAAGATGGGTCAATTACTTTCTAACTTGATCCCTTGCTCCTGGGTCCACATCTTTGACCAGACATTTGAATTTCTCCCAGGTGCAAAAGGAGGTTCTAAAAAGAATATCAAAGGCCCAAAGCAGTTTTCTCAACCTGACTTTTCACGTCCCAGTTTATTCCAACTGAGAGGGCGCCTGCCTTCAGCATCACAGCCCAAGTAGAGCACCTATTTGCGCCTGGAGTGAGAGGGCAGCCTTCAGAGGCTAGAGTGAGTAATTAATATGTATCATAAGAGACACAGATAAAATGTATGAGAATTTGGGGGAATAAAATATTTCCAGCTTTCAAGGTGCTGGTTTGTATGGGCATCAGGGAAGGCTCTGTGAAAGAGGTGCTTTCTGAGCTTGATCCTGAAGGAGGAATAATATTTGGATATGTGGAAACTTAAGAGAAGAAAAGGCACTCAAGGCAGAGGATACAGCATGAGCAAAGATAAGAAAAGGAGAAAAAGGGAGGTATGTTGTGGGAAAGGAAAGGAAATTAACATTTACTGAATGCTAACAATATATCAGGCCCTGCTCTACATGGACTCTCTTATTTAACCCATATCCATCCACTGAGGCAAATGATACCCAATTTAGATATGAGAAAACTAAGTTTCTAACAGGCTGGGTGACTTGCCTGAGACTAAGGGTACACAGCTAGTAAGCGGTGGAAGCATATTTCAAACTCAGGCTCTGGCTCATTCCAAGATTCAACTTCTTTCAACTATATAACGTGGCCTTTCAGTTAACAAAGGTTAGAAAAGTAGGTTGGGCCAAGTCACGGGTGGTCATGGATGCCAGGCTAAAAAATTAAGACTATAATTTAACTACCAATGGAAAGAAAAATTAACATTTTTTGAGGAGAAACTTACTTTCATTCACTCATTTCATTCATTCACTCACACACTCAACATATTTGTTAAAAGCTTGCTGGACGCCAGGCACCAGGGATATAAAGTTAAATAGACACAGTCCCCACTCTGTATTTCCATGTTACTTTCATTTAGCTTTTATTTAAACTTTTTATTGAATTGTACATACAGAAAAGTGTATAAATCAGAAGTACATCAATGTAAACAGATTCCAGATCAAGAACAAAACATCATCAGAATTCCAGAAGCCCACTAGCAACCCCCTTCTCCAAAGGTAATCACTATCCTGAAGTCTGACACCGCAGATCACTTTTGCGTTTCCGAACTTAATATAAAAGGAATCATACAGTATATATTCTTTGAAGAAATATATAATCCAGGGGCTGGCCCAGTGGCACAGCGGTTAAGTGCGCACGTTCCACTGCTCGGCGGGCTGGGGTTTGCCAGTTCGGATCCAAGGTGTGGACATGGCACTGCTTGGCAAGAGCCATGCTGTGGTAGGCGTCCCACATATAAAGTAGAGGAAGGTGGGCATGGGTGTTAGTTCAGGGCCAGTCTTCCTCAGCAAAAAGAAGAGGATTGGCAGAAGTTAGCTCAGGGCTAATCTTCCTCAAAAAAAAAAAAGAAAAGAAAAATATATACTCTCGAGTGAAATTGCTCACACAATTCCAGGACAACCAACTGTATACAAAATGCTATAAAAAAATAGAAAAATGAGTATCTAACTCTAGCTGGGGACTTTGGGGAAGGCGTCAAAGGATGTGAGATCTAAGTTGAGCCCTGAGCATAAGTGGTAGCCATGACTAGTGCTCTGTTTCAGGAAGATAAATCTGGCAGTGGTATACACAATGGATTCCAAGAAAAATAAATAAAAGCAAGGAAACCGTTGGAAGGCGAGTAGTCTAGTCTAAGCAGTAAAGAGGACCCGAACACAAAGGGAAACAGAGAAGAAGAGACTGATAAAAGAAATCACAGAGAGAAAAAGAACAAGATCTGGAAATGATCTAATGTGAGAGGAAAGAGAAGAAAGAATGACATCATGATTTAAGAGCAGGTGACTAGCAGAATGATGGTGATTTTAACACAGAAAACAAAGAAAGAGGAACAGGCTCCGGACAGGAGTTTCAAATACTGGGAAACCGTGGTGAAGGTAACTAGTAGATAACTAGACATGAAGAATAGAACCTAAGGAAAAAAGGGAGGTTAGAAGTACTATAGATCTGAGAATCATCTGCCTAGAAAGGTGAGTTGGAAGTCTACTGGCTGCTGGCACAGATGCCAGGATCAAGCAGAGTGCCAGCCACACAAGAGCTGCTCAATTAATGATTCTGGATTAGAGGCTGAGGAGATGCAGATTTGAGATTAAAAGAGATACCTGAGGAGAAGACTGTAGAAGAGAGAGACAGACAGGGCAGGAGATAGGCAACGTGAAAAAAAGAAGGAAGAGAATTGGGGGAATCTGGAATAACGGAAACCAAGAAAATAGGAAGTTACAAGCAGGGAGTTCAAAAAACGCTATGAAATGCTGCAGAAAAAAATGAGAATAAAGACTGAGGAAAGTGTCTGAGGAGAAAAAAAGTAGTTAAATATTTAACTGTTAATTATTTTATCTCCCCTCTGGCCTGTAAACTCCTAAATGATAGGAAAATGTCTTACTGGGGCCAGCCGTGTTGTCTAGTGGTTAAGTTCAGCATGCTCCACTTTGGCAGCCCAGGTTTGGTTCCCAGGCATGGACTCACACCACTCATCAGTGGCCATGCTGTGGTGGCAACCCACATACAAAACAGAGGAAGACTGGCACAGATGTTAGCTCAGGGCGAATCTTCCTCAGCAAAAAAAAGGAAAAACCAGAAGTTTTACAAATAGCCACAACAGCACCCACTTATTAGTTTGCTTAATTTAAAATGGAATAATTATAGTAATTGTTTCCTTTTGGGTAACTTTGGCAAAAGGATTTTCTCTCAGAGGAAGAGTTCCTTCCCAGCTCATATTAAATGTTCCCACTGGTTGGATGGTCAAATAAGCAGCAAGAGTCAGAGAAAGTTGTAGAAACCAAGAGCTGCTTTGCTTATTATTTGGAAGCAAGTAATTTTGTATAGAAGTATCAGACTTATTCCATAAGAATTTACTCAGTACCTCTCTTTATTGATACTATGCCCAGAAAATACTGCCATCTGGAGCTGGGGCATTCTGCCAGTATCTGCTACTCTCCTCTGACTCTAGGCAGGTCAATGATATAATGGCATTCCTCAGAGATGTTTCCATATGCTCCTCAGAAACCACAGCCAAACTCCACCCCTTGTAACAAGCTGCCCAAAAATCCCAGTCCTAGATGTGACCTCTTACAATTCACAGGGTTCAGTCACAGCCTAGAATCAGATCTAAGGTTTACGGAAGATCAACCACGGGGAAACATCCAGATCCAGACCATAAACATGTCCAGAATGTTTTACAGGGAAAAAACCTGAGAAATGTTAAGCATTTCTCCTGACAAGTACACAAAGCAGCTCTTGGTAAATGTTTCCACAGTGCCCAGGGCAGCCTGTGGCCACCTCCTCCACCCTCCTCAGGGTGAGGCCCTCCAATAACTTCTTCCTCCCAGGCCCCAGGGAAGCATGAGCATACTAGACAGCCTCATCTGAGGGATCTGCACAGTGAGTTATCCCAGGAATCCCGTGCCACCAGGGAGTCTGGATCCCTATAAAAGCCGGAAATCTTGCAGCACTGGCTTCCTTGCCACTGTGGCCATCGGAAAGTTTCCCTGGGCTCCCACGCAGCAGCAAAGGCTCCAGCTGTGGTCAGCAACACCTTTAGCAGGTCACTCAGGCCTAGGCTAGAAAGGTCATGAGAGAGCCCTGGAAACTAGCCATTCTAAGAAGTAACAGGAGTGACTCTCAAGCAACTATTAGTAGAGCTTTGCCCTCAAAAATGCATTTTTCTATGATCTCGCCAAAACACTGAGAGGACAGTTATTATCTCTAATGTTACAGCTGAGACAGAAAAATAGGAAATAGGAAGTGACTTGCTCAAGTTCTTCCAGATTTTCAGATTGAGCTACTGTAAGGACCCAGTTCTTCCTATTTCTAGTTTAGCTCTAAATTTTATTAGTAATAGAGATAATAGTACAAGGATAGAAACGACACTGGATATCGTGAATCAGCTCTGCATATACCAGCCTGGAGACCACATTTCCCACCAACCAGATGTCAGAAAACAAAGGTTCACAGGTGAGAAACACTGAAGCTTCTATGCCATCTTCTTTCTTCTTCTGCCTTGGAAGGTGCACTGGTTTGCTAGGGCTGCCATAACATAATACCACAGACTGGGTGGTTTAAGCAACAGAAATTTATTTTCTTACAATTCTTGAGGCTAGAAATCCAAGATCAAGGTGTCAGCAAGGTTGGTTTCTTCTGAGACCTCTCTCCTTGGCTTGTCAGATGGCCATCTTCTCTCTGTCTTCACATGATCTTCGGTGTGTCTGTGTCTTAATCTCTTCTTACAAGGACACCAGTCAGATTGAATTAGGGCCCATCCATAAGACCTCATTTTACCATAATTAGCTCCTTAAAGGCTCAGTCTCCAAATATAATCACATTCTGAGATCCTGGGTGTTAAGACTTCAACATATAAATTGAGGGAGGGGCCACTATTCAGCCCATAACAGGAAGAAAAGGTGAAATCAAGGTTTTGGTAGCATTAGGAATTTTTTTTTTAAAGATTGGCACAGCTAACAACTGTTGCCAATCTTTTTTTTCTTTTTCTTGCTTTTTCTCCCCAAACTCCCCCAGTACATAGTTGTATATTTTAGTTGTGGGTCCTTCCAGTTGTGGCATGCGGGATGCCACCTCAACATGGCTTGATGAGCAGTGCCATGTCCATGCCCAGGATCCAAACTGGCAAAACCCTGGGCCACCAAAGCGGGGCGCGCAAACTTAACCACTCGGCCATGGGGCCGGCCCCAGCATTAGGAATTTAAAAGAGAGAGGAAGAAAGGAGACAATCCAGATCCAGAAGCCAGGCATCCTGGTGTCTTCCTTTCCTTTGTAGGGAGCATTTGGAATAGAGTAGAAGATACATCCTGGCTGATGGCTTTAGAGAAAGAGAACTAGGCTAGTCTCAGCTTTCATCCCTGCTCTGGCCTGCTGCCTAACAGACATGGAGAACACAAGCAGGAGGACCATACGAGTCCTTTCTGGGTACTTCTGCTCTGTTCAGTGCAGATGGGAGTGGGAACGTTAGAAGGCCTTTGTTCACTTGTAAAGGAACATTTAAATTTTAATTTAAGGATACCACTATTATCACCACTCTGCTTCCTCTTTGGAATTTCTTTCTACCTAAGACTTTAGTTTTTACTGGAACAGCTGAGCTCCAAGAAATAACTAGATTTGTACATTGAAGGAGCAGAGAAGGAGAGACTGAGACTATCAGCCTTAGCAAGAACTGGCAGCTCAAGAGCGTGTTTTTATTACTGCCCAACTGGGCAGCTATTTACACACCCTATTAAAAAAACAAACAGCTTCAGAGCCAGCCCCATGGCTGAGTGGTTAAGTTCACACGCTCCAGCTTCAGTGGCCCAGGGTTTCGCTGGTTGGGATCCTGGGCGCAGACATGGCACTGCTCATCAGGCCGCACTGAGGCAGCATCCCACAGAGCACAACCAGCAGGACCTACAACTGGCACATACAACTATGTACTGGGGGCTTTGGGGAGAAGAAAAAAAAAGGATTGGCAACAGATGTTAGCTCAGGTGCCAATCTTAACACACAAAAAAAAGAAAAACAGCTTCTTATTGCTTCAGAGGCTCAGGTGATGTTGCCAGTTTCCCCAGAGACAGGCAAGAGACAGAGGAGAAAGAAGGGTTGCAGGTTAGGACACAATTAAGGCAGAATGTAGCACATTCAAAAGAGGTCCAGAGAAATTAAAAACGAGCAGGGCTGGGAGAAAATATTTGCAAATCCTATATTTGATAAGGGACTTCAATCCAGAATATATAAAGAACTCTTACAACTCAACAACAAAAAGACAAATAACCCAATTTAAAAATGATCAGAGGATCTGAACAGACATTTCTCCAAAGAAAATACATAAATGTTCAATAAGCAAATGAAAAGATACTCAACATTATGAGTCACTAGGGAAATGCAAATCAAAAACACAATGAGATACAACTTCACATCCACTAGGAGGGCTCTAAACAAAAAGACATAGATTAACAAGTGTTGGCAAGGATATGGAGAAAGTGGATTCCTCATACAACGTTGAAGGGAATGTAAAATGGTACAACCTATTTGGAAAACAGTCTGGCAGTTTCTCAAAAGGTTAAACATAGAGTTACTATATGACCCAGCAATTCCACTCCTATGTGTATACCCAAGAGAATTGAAAACATATGTTCACACAAAACTTGTACAGTAATGTTTACAGAAGCATTATTCCTAATAGCGAAAAGGTGGAAAAAATCCAAATGTCCATCAACAGATGAATATAAAAAAAATGCGGTATATCCATAAAACGGGATATGATTCCGCCATAAAAAGGAATGAAGTACTGATACATGCTGCAACAGAGATGAATCTTAAAAACATTATCTGATACGAAGGAAGCTGGATACAACAGGCCACATAACGTGTAATTTCATTTATATGAAATCTCCAAAATAGGCAAATCCATAGAGACAGACAGTAACTTAGGGTTACAGCAAAGCAGGGAATGGGAAGCGACTGATTGATGAGTATGGGGTTTCCTTTTGGGGTGATGGAAATGTTCTGGAATTAAATGATGGTGACAGCTGCACAACCTAGTGAATATACTAAAAAACACTGAATTGTACACTTTAGAACGGTGAATTTTACATTATATGAATTATATCTCATAAAAAGATATTTGTTACTCAAAAAAAAAAAGGGAACTAGCTTACTTTTCCTTTTTCAGTCCACTGAGGCGAAATGGCGTAGAAGTAGGACTGGATGAGAAGGCTGGAAGAGTACACAACACACAGATCTTTGTCTCTATTTCAGCTCAGAACAGTGAGAGGAAACAGAAGTGAACTTTGTGTGAGGAGAGGCAGAGCCATAGGCATGGGTGGCTATAAAGATGAAATTTGGGAATTAAAAAAATTTCTCAACCCAAAATGACCATAAGCAAGCATGCGTGTGACCTATCCTTTTTTTGGGATTTTTAGGCAGGAGAACCCTCCTCATTCCTCTCTGCAAAACAACTGCCTAGAATGAAAAAGGACTAGCTTCCCTACTCTACAGGCTTTTCATTCATCCTGTCTACAGATATTTACGCAGTGCCTAGTATGTGCACAACAAGACAGCTACCTTATCGTTCCCTCCCTTTGAAGATAAGTGAAACTCTTGCTCCTAATTCTTCTCCATTATAGAAGAGAAGGCTTTGCTTTCTCTTCTCTCTCAAGAGCCCAATCACATTTAGTGGGTTCAGGGTTAGTTTGAGGAGCATGAGAACAAAATATAGGATTAAAACAGGTTTTGAGAGATGATGTCTTTTCATTAGAACATGCTGAATTTGAGATGCTGATGGGACAAGTTAGTGTACAAACAGCAGTTAAAAATATGGATCCAGAGTTCAAGAGAGAGATCTGTGCTAGACACACATAGGATAGCAATCCACATACAAGTGATAGTTGGCATGATGAATGAGATTTCATAGAAAGAATGTATAGAGTTATATGGAAAGAGGATTGACGAAAGAACTTATTTAAGAAGTAAGCAAAGAGAGAAATCAGAAGAAAGATCAGAGAAGATCTAAGATGGTTTCTTAGATATCAAAACAGAAAGGAGTGCCCAGGAGTGTCAAAGACTGCAGAGAGGTCTAATAAGACAAAGACTTAAAAGCAACCATGAGATTAGGTAGCTATGAGCCCAGTGATGACTTTCTCAAATGCAGTTTTAATGAAATCACTTGAGACAGACTTTCCTCAAGTGTATTCTTTGGAAAATGAGTCCTATAGGATGCTTCTCCAAAATAGAGTTTTATGGTCAAAAAAGTTTATGATAATGCTGTGCATATTATATTCCCCTCTTGAAGAATCACAAGCCTAAGTATATTCAAGCTTCTGAGAAGTCCTACAATAAAGCAATCTGTTGGTGTTTCACTCTATTGGAACTTGACATTTCCTAAATTTCTTTGACCATGGAACTCTTTATCACATGATAAAGAACATGTTAACAGTTCTAGAAACTGGAGTCCTATGGAACACACTTTGGAAAACAGAGTTCTAAGATTATGGTAGTAGAAAATAGTGTTAAGAACACAGGCTCTGGAGTTAAAAAAAAATCTAGATTTGAATCCAGTTCTAATTTTTACCAGCTAGGTGACCCTGGACAAGTTTCTTTCTTTCTCAATTTCAGTTTCCTAATCTATAAAATGGGCCTAATAACATAAGCCTAATTCATAGAACTATTGTGAGGAATCCATTTGGGTAATGCACGTAAAGCACTTACAGTGATAGAGTATTCAATAAATGTAGCGATGACAATGATGATGACTATGGCAACAGTTGAGATTAAAAGGAAAACTCATGTAAGTACTAAAGTTTTCAATGAATGAATGGGAAGTTATGGAAAAGTTGGGATCTAATTGCAACAAGGAAGGTAGGTGTGAGCATAGGTTATGTGAGGATCTAGAAATGGCCTGGAAGTGGCAGAGGGAGCCAGAAAAAATCAACCCTCACTTCTGACTCAGTGATACAAGGGGCATAAGAAAAGCATAGTCTCCCCCAAAAAGGGCTTTAGCAAACAGCCAGGTTTCAGTCAGAAGGGAATGCATTGGTTCTGGTATCAGATATCAGGTAAGGACCCCCCCAGTTTGCCAAAAGGCAGAAGGGGCCTGTTGGGAGCAGCAGTTAGGGCCCTCACCCGAGAGGTCTCTCCAGTTTGTGAAGCAGTAGTAGGGCCTATTCTTGGGTAGGTCTTGCCTGAAGTTTGAAGAGGGATTCTAAAAGCTGTGGTTAAGACAAGCCTGGAAGTATTTAGGCGTATTACAGCATATGCATTCCAACATTGTGGTAGTAGAAAATATTAGAAACAACTTACAGATCCATCAATAGAGGACAGAGTATAAAAATTATAATACATCCACAGGAAGAAATACCATGCAGCTACTAAAAACACTGCAATAGCTCCATTTGTCCTAATAAGGAAAAATCTCTAAGATAAAATAGTAAATGAAAAAAGATAAAGGACAATACGTCTAATATACACATGCATGCATATGCACTCACACGCACCTGTAAATGCATAGGTCATCTCTGGACCAATTTACAAGACACAGGTAACAATGAGATGAAGGAGATGGGGACTGGAGGCCCGAAAGTCTGAAGTAGAAGGGAAACTGCATTATCCATGCCGTTTTTGTATAATTTTATATTTTTACATTTATGACCTACTCAAAACATTTAGTTTTTTTTTTTTTAAGTGTTACAGTAGCAATGGTTAGTGAAAGGGCTGAAAGACTGTGAGAAAAAGGAGGGATAACTGGTGGTCTCCACGAGGGCAAAGAGTTGAAGTAGTGGAAGTTAAGACAGTCAGCCATAAGCAGAGCAAAATCCTAGAGTTTAAAAGTATCGAAAGAGTGCTTTCCTGGTGCAACTAAGTCTGACAGATGGGATCCTCAAGGGCCTTCCCCTTAAGCCTCATCATTTTTTCCCCAAGGGAAATCCCTTTCTCAGGGTTTCAAAAATAGCATAAGGAGGAGGTTTCTTTGCTTGGGACAGAGTCACAAGAAAGAACAGAACTTTGCAGGAGAGAGCTGATTTGTTCTGTCTTAACAATCTTCCCTGAGAAAATGCTGACCCATCTCTCAGGCTGACCAGCTGCAATCTTGGATCTCCTGGGACTGCTGCATTAAACATGGGCCTTCTAATCTACTTGTTCAGTTCTAGCTCTGCTTACTAAGTCTCTCCTTCTTCAGCTTTCTTTAGCAACCTAAGAGTTTCTGTCAAGGCTTCCTCACGGCCTACCTCCATGTCTTCTCCTTCACTGTCCCTTCCACCTGGAACACCCACCCACCTGCTGCCACCGCAGTCTCCATTTCTAGAGCTAAAAGTCTCACTTCCTCCCCCAGATTTTTCTGCAGCTAAGCCAAATAAGGTACAGAATCATAGCCATTCCACCCACACTACCAACATTACTGTCTCAACAGCACTAGCAATGTCATCAAACACTTATTACATATGCCAGGTACTCAGCCAGCCCAGATAGAGAGAGGGCCTATATGACCTCTTCCCTCAAGTTGCTGACAATTTTATAGGAAAGGGCATAAGGCTAGCAAGGTTCCCATGGCAGTTCCTCAAAGTCTGTTGAACGCAGTACCAACTAAAGAAGTATAAATGACCCATAAACTTATGGAAAATATTCAAATCACAAATAATCAAAGAAATGCTAACTAAAACAAGAGGATACCATTCTTCTGCCAAATTAACAAAAATTTTATAAAATGATAATAATGTTGAAGAGGCACATTCAAATACTAAAAGTACAATTGGAAAAACTTTTCTGAAAACACATGTAGAAGTTTGTCAGAAGTCTTTGGGGCCAGCCCTGTGGCCGAGAGGTTAATTTTGCGCTCTGCTTCGGGAACCCAGGGTTTAGCCAGTTTGGATCCTGGGTGTGGACATGGCATCGCTCATCAAGCCATGCCAAGGAGGCATCCCACATGCCACAACTAGAAGGACCCACAACTAAAAACATACAACTATGTACCGGGGGGCTTTGGGGAGAAAAAGGAAAAATAAAATCTTAGAAAAAAAAACACAAGTCTTTAAAAGATACATATATATACACTCTAACTCAGTAATTTATTTGAATCTACTTTGAGACAGCTAAGCTAAAGAAATAATGAGAAACGAAAACACTTATGCATGATGATGCTCAACACAGCATTATTTATAATAGTAAAGAAACAAGAAGAATTGTTATGGAACATCTACATGATGGAATATTATTAATCTATTAATAATCATTAAATCATGTTTTAGAAAAACATTTAATAACCCAGAATAGCGCTCACAAAAACAATCAAAGTGAGAAAATTTAAAAACCCACACATAGTATGGTCAAAATTCAGTAACTTTCTATTTCTGTATATAAAAACTATATAAGAAAACATAGCTGATGTTAATAGTAATATTTTGCTGCCAATGGCTTTAGGTGCCAGGTCTAGGGAAAAAGAAAAAATAGGATTAATTAACAGAAAATGAAGCACATGGAGACTTATGTGAAAATGCTGACAGGCTTTTCTGGCTAGTTAAGCATCCATAAAAAGTTGGCTTAACACTCCACCAGATTCTGTATTGGGCTCTAGGACACCAGCAATAAAAAGCATAGCAGCATTCAAGGATCTTACAAGTACACAGAAAGGACAAACATAACAGTAAACAACTAACTCTTACATCATGGTAAATGCCACCTAGAAAAAGTATGCACAGTCTGGAAGCTTTACCCAAAACACTGACACCTGACTGGGGTTTGAAAGATGTGAATGAAAAGTCAGCTAGGTGGAGAAAGAGAAAGAGTATTCTATGCATGGAAAACAGCAAGTGCGAGCTCTCTGAGATTTTGAAAAATAATTCTATACGTTGGCAGTGTTGACTAAACAAAGTAGCAGAAAGAGGTAAGACTGGAAAGGCATAATAGGGTCTGCATGAGTGCTTTTCAAATTCTTTTTGTGAAAGATCTGGTCTTTTACTCCCAATACATCATGGACTGGTATTTTTGATCTATACCCTGTTCAGCTGTACGACGATCAATTCAAATTGCCTCTAAGTGCTCACTTTCATTTTCAGTACTTATTTCATCAAAGACTAGAAACAAACAGTTCCTGGATGATGCTGGTCCATGGACCACACTGTGAGTCACACTGAGCTAGATTATAAAGGTTTTATTTTATCATGAATGCAACGTGGGAACACTGAAGTTTTTTTTTTTTCTGATTTCCTCTTTTTAAATCATAGTTTCACTAAATAACTTACAATCCTAAGAGAAAGGTACTACTATTCTCCCCATTTTCTGGATTAGGAAAATGTAGTTCGTTAAGGTTTAAAAACTTTCTCACAATGACACACTGAGAAAAAATACAGGAAAGTCATATCATACACAAGAGTTAATTTCCCTGAAACAATAAAAAGCTCCTAAGAATCAAAACCTCAATAGAAAAAATGGGCAAAGAATATGAATTCATTGAAGAGAAATACTGATAGCTTTTACTTACATGAAAATATGCTTAACTTTACTGATGATAAGATATGCAAACTTAAACTCTACTCAGACACCACTGCTTAGCAGACTAGAAAAATCCAAAAGTTTCACAAGTCACTCTATTAGTAGGTTTGAGAAGAAAAAAGCATCCTCGTGACATTACAAGTAGGAGTATAAATTGGTGCAATCTCTATGGAAGGCAGATACCCTTGGGGTTAGTCATTAAAGCAGTTCACAAATACCCTTCTCTATCTCTTTCAAGGTATACCGTATTGCTCACTTCAAGTTAGATATGGTTATATGATTTGTTTTAGCAGGGAAATGTGAGTAAAAGCGACATATTGTATCTTTTGGGCAGAAGTTTTAAGAGCCAGAGTGCAATTTGCTTTGTTCTCTTTCATTTGTTATCTTTTTTTTCCCTCCACCATCAACCCTGGCAATGTTCTAGATGCTGGCTGCTCCATCAGTCTGGACTGCAGAGAGAAGACAAGTTAACGCAGAATTCCTTACCATGTAGGATAAGAAGCAGCAGGAGCAAAATAAAGCCTTGTTGTTTTAAGCTACTGACAAATGGAGGACAATCTGGCAATGCTTATCAAAATCACAAATGTATATCCCCTCAGATATACCTGACACACGCAAAATGACATACGTAAAAGGTACTCATTTGTGACATGGTTTGTTACAGCAAATGACTGGAAACAATCAAATGAACATCAAGAGAAGAAGAATTAAATACTTGCAGTACATTCATACAGTGGAATATTATGCAGCTGTTAAAAAGGAAAAATTCTCTTAGAGCTAATATGGAAGGATCTCCAAGTGAGAAAGCAAGATGTTCTCAGTGTATATAACATACACTCTTTGGCAAAAAAAAAAAAAAAAAAAAAAAGTGGAGGAGATTAGAATATATGTTTATATTTGCTTGCACTTGCATAAAGAAATTCTAGAATAATAAAGAAGAAACTAACAAAAATTATCATCTTGAGGCAGACCGTTAAGGGATAACTAGGTGGAATTTCAAACTACTCAGGAAAAAAAAAATCCTTGGTGCTGCACTTAACTTCTTACTGCCTTACAATCTCAATCAATCTGCCAGCAAATCTTAAGTATAAATGGTATACTTCTGCCTCTATCTCTGTTACCAGATCCTTCTTTCAACTCTGACTTATCTTTCTCCTCTTGGGCACATCTAATCAGGTTCCAGTTACATCATCTGTGTTAAGAATATATTTATTGTTGTTCTCTTATTCAAGTAAGTAGCAATGGTTCTTACTCACTCTTAAATAAGCCATGCTTTTCTCTAAATGATTCCAAGCTTTGGCAATTGTTTTTAGCTATTCTTTTTGAGAAACTCTGAATTGCCTCTTTAAAAAAATTCACAACAAACTATGTCTGCTCTAATATATTCTTGTTTTCTCACAGAACTTTTCTTTTACATGAGATTATTTACTTTACTTTCCTTTATAAGAATCACAAGGCTTTTAGCTCTGAAAAATTAGAAATGAAAAATTAATAAGTATTATGACATTGACTCCATAAACGTTCACTTTAAATGTTTATCTCATGTCACTCGAGATCAAGACTCCCAATTTATGATCACACAGCCCTATCCATAGAAATTTTCTTAGCATACATCTCTCAATATATGTAGTTTATTCACTTGAAAATTATATACTAGTTCTATTAATATATTCATTACATTACAAAAATTAAAATGCAAAAAGCATAAAAAGAAAAACATTTAAGATTTATTAATGATACAAAAAATATTTTTGCTGTCACTAAAAACACTAGCAGTAGTAATAATATTTTTAGTGAAAGCAACGTAATATAATATGCCTCATTATTTTTTAAATCTTGGCTTAATATTTTGTTGTAGAATGCTTTGAAGGTCTGCTTCCACATTCAATTATTTCAGTACTTGGTTTTCATAGCTGTCATAGCTGAAAACGATACTGATACCTCAAATAAAGATGTACAATTGGTTGCTACAAACCAATTATTCAAAGATTTTGTTGAAATTTGACTAATATGTTTTCATCTTCTCTGACGTCTTAAAAAAATCATAAATATTTTTAACAAGTTCACATCTCACTGAAAATTTTCATTAGAAAGATTTTTTAATATGTTAATAGTCTCTTTCCAAGATTTTACAACATGCAGTTAGAAATTCCTATAGGTAACACTGTTTCTGATAACAATATACACACACACAAAAGAAAGTATTTCCAGACATTTTTATTTTCCAAAGCAGCTATCTTTGCAATCATTATTGAAACATTGTCTTCTCCCTAAAGGGTCAAATTAACAGGGCTTCTATGAAGCTAGGACAATTTGAGCATCAAAATAAATAATAGTAATGGATTATAACTCAAGTGATAAATTAGGAATCCATGAGCCCATACTGATATAATAAAATTGAGAAAAGGAAAATCTTTTCCTTACAGAACAATGCCAACTATTGAATGTAGAAAGAATAATGGAAGTAGAAAGTTACCGTCTTGCAACCACCATTAGCAGTGGTAGATTCAGACAGGAGTCATCAATGGACACTTAGATGGTAGGTAGAGCTTTCATGAGGAAGAAGATACTGGCATAGTCTCAGAGTATTGCACCGCAAAAGGAAAAACGGTGCCTTCACAGTGGAGAAATCTGGCCAATACAAACCTAACTAGGTGATTAAGGTTAACACCACAAGGGGTAGGACAGGTTGCCATCTTATACTTTCTGATGCAATTCACTAAAAATAGCCCAGCATCATTTTTGCATAGTTCTTGCCAAGAGAACATGGCCTGAGTCTGGACATGAGGAAAAATTGGACAGACTCAAAATGAAGAACATGCCACAAAATGAAAGGTCTGCATCATCTGACAAATATCAGAAAGACTGAGGAACCTTCCCGATTCAAGGAGACATGACTACCAAATGCAACACATCAGCCTGAATAGTACCTTGGACCGGAAAGGAAAAGAGACATTGTTGGGACAGCTGGCAAAATTGGCATGGGGTCTTGATGACGGTGTTGTCATTGTTGATTTCATGATTTGGATGTTTATATTGTGAGTGGCCTTGTTTTCTGGGAAACACAAACAGGAGTATTTAGGAGTGACAGATCATCATGTCTCCAATTTTCTCTCAAATGGTTTAGAAAAAGATTAATCATAATGGATTGAGGGTGATGAAGCAAGTGTGGCAAAATGTCAACAACTGGAGCATCTTGGTGAGGAGGATATGGGAGTTCTTTAATACTACTGTTTTGGTAACTTTTCCGTAAGTTTGAAATTATTTCAAAATAAATTTTTTAAAATGTGTTAACACAGGTGAGCATGCTTGCATTTTTAACATCTGCCAAGTATTATACTACTGACAGCCATTTGTCATCATTTAAAGATGTCCTTTCTGCCTGAAGACTATCTACTGACACACAGATAAGGACATTTCAAACTTTCAACACTAAAAATGAAAAATATTTCTATTTTTACTTTTTTACATTGTTTCAGATCTTAACGAGTTGATGCTTTGGGCCTTAAATTGGGGAAGCCCATAGAAATTTCTGGCCCTGTATAGGTCAGTCAGTGGTACTTGAACTGGCTGGCCAAGGGAGATAACAACTGATCCTAAAAGGCCTTGAAATAGACCCCTGACCTAAGATCAAAATAAAATGGCCCCAAGGTTATAAGGGTACTGAAAATAGCACTTAACTTTACCTTTACCAGGATCACAACCTAGATCTATCTAATTTCCATTAATCAGCACAGCAGGAAGCCCACCTCCTAAGGCTTGAGCTTACTCGTCATGAATTCCCAGAAGCACACTGTAAGAAGATGACTAATCACTGACTGTGTCTTCAGCACCATATGTCTCCCAATTTCAAAGGAAAAGTTGTCCCAACTAAGTACTAGATTAACAGATTTCCTACCTCCTGCAGCTGGAGTCGAACCTTGGTAACTGCTCGGATCCAGTGCCCTCTGGCTTGGGTAAATGGCAAAGGTGCATTCTCCTCGGGAAAACTTCTAACAAAGAAAAGAATGTTCGTTAAAAATAGACCAGGCCACAAGGTGACAGTACTGAAGGCAAAACTGCCAAATATCTAAAATGAAATGGTTTGTATTCATGCCTATGCTTGTTTAGTGATTCAGGCCACTAAAACAGCATAGTCCTGAATATCCAATGTGCAAAAAATTCCTCTCTAAAATGACAACTCCTTTTAGCTTTTCATCTGTTCCCTCTCTTCTTCCCCCTTTTAAAACTCACACAATGAGACAGCTCACTGGGACAGTCAGAGATCAGGATACTAGAAGTAATGGCAAGGGCCCTGAGTCAATGTCTAGCACTGAAACTACGCACAGAGGTATGGAGCAACACTCTCACCTTATCTCTTGAGACCACCAGTCTCTACATAGCACCCTTAGGGCAGAATTTTGTTCCTGCAAGCCCTTCCTGCTCCACTAAGTATTTTGGAAAGCTTACCAATTCCTAGACTACCTCCAATGTCCTAAGAGAAAAAAGTATGGCCCTTCCTGTCCTGATCCTGTTCCTTGAGCTGCTTCAGGAACACCCTCAGTGAAATGAAAAATAAATGTAACAAGGCAGCTTTGAGACAAAAACACTCCTCTATATTACAACAAGTCATCATCTGGGTTCTTAACTGTGCAATAGTGGTTAATTCTTGGTGATAATGCTTCTCCTCTCTCCCATTAGGGTCTACTGCCAAGGCAGCAAAGAAGTGTCCACCAGCCAGACATGTAAAATATATGCTAGGCTCTGATGCCATCTGACTGGCTCAATTGTTTTAAAACACTTGTGGGCACTTCTGGCCAAGGTAGAACTGGACTCCACTTGTACAGCTAGGATCTGAGAGGACACAGCTAGTAAAAACGGATAAATACTTGTGCTGGGCACTTCTGCTACTCTACCAAGAATTCTACCCAGACAACAGTATCTGCCAAGTCTAAGGTCTACAAATAGCCATCTTTCAGTGGGTTGTCAATCCAGTAAAAAAAGCTGGTCCAGAGCTCAGTCTCCTGACGTCTTCTCTATTAGATGAACCATCAGAGACGGCTCAAAATCAGGAACAAGTAAGAAGAGAAAGTAAGTTTGTATTGTCAATGGTGAGGTAGATGTACCAACCATTCTCTAACTTTTACCAGGTAATCAGCATTCACTGCTCTCTCCAGGGGAAATCTGACAATATCTGAAGACATTTTTGATTGTCACAGGTGATGGTTGCAACTGGCATCTAGTGTGTAGAGGCCACGGATGCTACTATACATCCTACAATGTATACAATAGGTCCCCATAACAAACAGTTATGTGATCCAAAATGTCACTAGTGCCAAGACTGAGAAATCTTGCTCTGTCCCAACCTATCAGCAACTCTACTGACCAATTTTGCTCACTAAATAACAGTACACAAACTCCGTACTAAGCTTTATTATAAGACTGTTAAAAGGACAAGTTTAAAATTTCTCTTCTTATAACTACCAATTGTAAGACACACTACTAGGCCCTGGGGAGGCTGAAGGGTGGGTTAGCTCTGGCTTCTAAACCAATTCTTTCTTAAGTCTGTCCTGGTTTTCTCAGCCAGGGGGAAAAAAATGTTCACAAAAGAAGTTTAAACATTAGTAGGGCTGGGAAGCCTATTTCACTCAAAGTAGCTCCTTTGAATGAAAGGAGGCTGCCATATGTAGGGTCAACTAGTAAGCCAAGAACAGCAGACAGACTCAAGAAAGCCTGGTACACTGCAGCTATCTACAAAGAACCCAAGTGTTCCTCAGAGAGCCTCAAAATATCTTGGGAATTACATCAAAAAACAAAGGAAACAGTGCAGAGCTAAGCCTCAGTATCCTGATCACCACCGTACCCAGCTATAGGGAAACAAATGAAAAGCACTTATGCTGAGCAATACTTCAGGGCAAGTACTGAGGAAACCATGTGAGCTCCTCAAGGCAGCCATCACCTACCTCTCCTGGGGGCCTAGGACGTGGTCTTTGTGTAGCACCAGATCTGGGGGAGGATGGGTTGTGACATCTTTTATCTCATTGAGTTCACGTGCTCTCCCCTTTTCTTCTTCACCTGTCACTTCCAAAGCTTTCTCTTGTTCTCCAAAACCCACTTGGCCGTCTCTGGAGAAGCTGCCAGAGCTGTGGCAGGAATGAATTGAGTCCCTCTCCCGATGGTCATCTTCTTGTTCATGACAGTGGTCTAGCTCACTCAGCTGAGAGCTTTCTTGACTCACGCTACAGGAGGAGCCATACCTACTACTGCTGGTGGGGCTGTGAGAATGAGAGGAAGAAGGATGAGTAAATAAATGCAAACTAGGGATTAGGGAAAAAGTAATGGATACATCGAGGAAATAATGATTATATCAGTGGCAAGGATCACAAACAGGAGGTTCCTGGGAAGAAAGGACCAAACTTCACAATCTAGAAGAACTAATCTATTCAGCAGAACCACAACAGGGAAAAAAAACAAAACATACTGGGTCTTCCAACAGCACTTAACCTCAACCCTGCAGTTCACTTTGAAGAATACTTTATCTTGTTTTGTTTTTTTGTTTTTTGGGGTTTTTTTTTTCTACTGTTTCTCCCCAAATCCCCCCATTACATAGTTGTATACTCTAGCTGTGCATCATTCTAGTTGTAGCATGTGGGACACCACCTCAACGTGGCCTGACAAGCAGTGCCATGCCTTCTCCCAGGATCCGAACCAGTGAAACCCTGGGCCACCAAAGCAGGGCGCATGAACTTGACCACTTGGCCACAGGGCCGGCCCAGAATACTTTATCTTAATGTGATATTCGTAAGTAGGATTAAGGATTATTAAAACAGCCTAATGTTTATGCCTAAGTTCTTTACTCAGACTCCTAAACAAACGTGCAGTGGCTGTAATTTAAGTTTTCTAATTTCCACAAAGTAAAAATGGATGGGTGAACTCTATTCCCTTTTCCTATTATTTGTTAAATTGAGGTCGCCTTTTCTTCCTCTACAAGTGTACATGTGCATGCCTGTTCCATAGGATGAGAAAGGAGAGTGGGCACGTTCCTTCAATTATCTCTCGGGTATCTACACAATGAGGTAATTGGGAGACGGAGGCTAGGACCAAGAAATTCCTCAGGGCAATGGTCTCATTGACATGAATGTTACAACAATATTCCTGGAAGCATAGGGAGTGTCCCAAAGATGAATTTGCCCATGTGTAACTAAGTTTCTCTTAGGATATGCCTTGGTTTTGGATAAAGTGGACAAAGTTCAACTCCAGGATCTGGGTCAGGGCCATATTAATGCATTTCTGTACCTGAAGAGAGGTCAGCCCAACCCTTTCTCAGTCACCTGAATTCCCATATCCAGAAAAGAAATTTATTCCCTACTCTGAGAGAGAGTAGCTGCAGCAGAGAAAGTGGCAGCGAATCGTAACCAGAAAGAAGAGCAGTATCCAGAAGTTACTCCCTTGAGCAATATACTGAATTTAAGGGATTCAGTCCTATTCAAGATAGAGGGACTTGGTGATGACCTACAAGATCTATCCCAGCCCATTTGGATAGTTCCATCCCAAATCAGAGGCCCTCGTTTTACTTCTGGTATCCTGCTGGAACGGCTGCATGCCAAAGGACAAGGAATTTTCCTGCCGCAGACTCAAGCCTTTAACTAAAAGGCTTACGTTTGCTCTTGGACAAATGAAGATAAATCATTGTTGTTTTCCAGTGACATTTTCCTTATAGTTCCTCCCAATTACCTGGTATTTTCAGGCTGATTCCTGATTCTTCAGCCCATAGCAGCAGGATAAGTACCAGGTCACTGTTCTAAGTAGTTCCCAACACACATACACACATGCGTGCATACACACACATAATCTCCAAAGCCCTTGACCAGCACTTTTGGACAGGTTTGGGTCAGAGGTCCAGGCAGCATTCTTAAACTGCACTGTATGATGCTTCTTCTTAGGGAAAATAATAGTATCCTTTGCAGACAGATCCTGAACAATGCTCCAGACTAAAGAACTACAGCAAACAATAGCCCTGAGCTCCATGAGACTGCTCAAAGCACTTATTCTCAAGGGTAGTTAAAGGCAGAGACTGGAAGCAGTTATGCAAATCCATGTGGAATAGGACACAGAATATAGATCACCCCAAGCCATCCCTCGCACTTTGTATTTTACTTAATACCCTCATTGCCACTGAAGAAAGCGTCTTAGAAGACTTGGAAAAGCAAAGCAAAGTAGGTCTCTCTCAGCTATTACAGATATAAGTGCCAAAGGCCCAAGGAAGCACCCTAGCCTATCATGTGGTTCCAGTTAACCTAGGCCACTCAGCCCCTTGCAGCCTCTTCTTGCTCTCCCCTCTCCATACCACATTATACGAGGCAGAGCAAACCAGAGTGAGTAAATCTCAGGGCCCAGCTTTTAAGCAGAAAGTTCCCTGTTCCACTAAATAAATTACATTTGGCACTATAGAAAAGGGAAAGGACGAAAACACCCACACATTATTTCTTGTTACTTAGCCCCTAATTAACATGAAGCTCAAGTGCCAGGAAAGACACAGTAATGATAAAAAGCAGGCTATGATTAATCTACCACTAAGTCATTGCATCATAAATGGTCAATTCCTTAAAATCATTTATGATGCTTTAGTTGAAAACAGGCCTTTTGCTGGTCTCTGGTTCCTTGATGCCATGCGGAGTAACTGGCTGCTGTACATTTGAAACAGAGTCAGTGCTAGCAGGCACTGCCTCCTCCTCTTGTGTTTCTGGCTGGTGAAGTAGCTCAGAGACAGTGCAGTGCTCTTCCTCATGACTCCCTGAAGGACAGGTGGGGTCTGAGAGGTTGCCTTTGGTACCCAAGTCTTGTCCAGACGCTGAGATTTCCTGCTGGTTTTCCACTTCTCCAGGCACTGAAAGCCCATGAGCACATAAACTTGGCTTGGCTGCTAGCAGCTCAGAGGTCCTGGAGGGCTGAGTAGAGACCTTAGCTGACTTAGCACTGGCCTCAGACATTTGAGAAGATTCCAAAGCTCTGTCAGCCTCACTGGAGTTAAGGTCCTGATCATTGCTGATAACCAAAACTGGAGAGGAGAATTCTGCAGGCATTTGTTCAGGGCCCCCCTTGTTTTCCTTTGGCCATGGGAATGAAAGATCCAGCTTCTTTCCAAATTTTAGTTTTGGATCACTTGTTACTATACTCCCTTTCCCCTCACTACTTCCTTCAAATAGAATTGACATCTTCTTAAAACTGGACGTTAAACCAGTTTCTGCTGCTCTACTGCCAGAGCGGGAAGGCGGAGAAAAAAAAGAGCTCAATGGTTTCCCACAGCCAGTAGCAGAGGATGGGAAATGGAGCTTTGGCCAATTGGTCATACTGGGGATCTCAAAGCGAGGCCTTGGCTGCTCTGTTTCCTGGGGGACTGCAGGTGGATCTTTCTGGGCATCAAGTATCCCATAACTTTCTTTGGCACAAAGCACAGGTTCCTCCAGCAGAGGGTGAGAAAGATCCCCTTGGGTTTCTAGTGTGGCACTCCGGCCGACACTTGCCTCATTGAACAGTGTAGTATTGGTTTCTAGTGAATTGGCTGCCTGTAGCTCCAAGAAATCTTGGTTTGTGGATGCAGATTGCTTAACTGGCTTTGGCTCAAGAGGAAGAGGTGGCTGAATTAGAGGAGAAAGCTCTTTGGCAATCCAGGTAGGATCTGGTTGCAACTGTACTGGCAATGAAACATGCTCTGCTTCCAATGATGCCTCTGTATCTGTACCCCGCAACGTCCCCATGTCTCCTTCATCATTCAGAGACAATAGTTCTTGCCCCATATTGTCCCCTGAGAGAGAAGATGCAGCCCCAATTGTTTCAGAACTTTGGATTTCTAGAATATTGTCAGAAATATTATTGTTTTCCATTTCAGTTGTTGGTTTAGGATCACCTATCAAGGTCTCTGAGTGTGATTTTGCACTAACTACAGTCATTCTACAGTCACTGAGAGCAGATTCTGAATTCAGTGCTGCAGGGGCAGCTTCTCTCCACAAATTTTCTGAAGTTAGTGATCTTACAGCATCTCTGGGACTATCATTTTGAAGCCTAGCAGTAGCTGGGATAGATGATTCTTGTTGGTATGTCTCTGGTTTGGGACTTTTGAAAATTCCAAATAGCTCACCTTTGAGGGGCTGAGATGATGCACCAGAAGAAAGAGAGAAAAAGGAGTTTTTCTTTGGAGGTTTAGGAGAGGAGAAAAGTCCAGAGAATGTTTTGGGAGGTTCAACTAAGCACCCAGAGAAAGATTTCACTTTGGTCACAAACCCTGAAAGCATTTCCATTGAAGAACCCAACACTGGTTTGTCTTCCTCTTTATTTGCATCTCGGCTCTGGAGGTGCCCTGCACTCCTTAGCTCTGCAGAGGAAGAGGCCGGGTCCAGGTTCTGTGTTAAGACCTGATCAGTGGCCTTTTCTAATGGTAAGTTCACTTGGTCACTACTAAATCTTTCGTTTTGGCGGTGGTTAGTACAAGTGTCTAAATTGTTGAGCTTTTCAGTCAAATGGCTATCATGTAAAAAAGACCTGTCCAAGGAACCACTGGGCAAGTCTTCCTGTATGAAAGCCTCTTCTTCATGAGGAGCTACCCCAAGGGTCTCTGGACCAGTAAGTAGTGTTTCAGTCTGTGCCTGAAATCCTGGTGAGTGAGGAACAATGTCTTTTTGCAACTGATTCATCTGGAAATCTACTAAAGATATCCCTGGTCCATTACTAGAATCTAGTTTTCCATGACAGTCCTTCTCTACATTGAGCTCACCTGCAAGGGAGGTAACCTCAATGGTATTGCTAATGGAAACACAAGGAGACATTTGCCATTCATGAACTACTTCCTGGACTATGCCATCTCTATTGCCATTGGAACTTTCTCTAGTCATTGTACCAACCATGTCCACAAAAACACTTGGCTTCTTACAGGGCTGAGAAGTTACTGGAGCAACAGTTGAAAGGCTATGTTTTTCCCCAGAAGTCTGCTGTCGTTCATCCAAAAAGGACAAGCTGAAGAAACTAAAAGAACTATTATGAGAGGCATCCTTCTTCCTGCCTGAGTTAGTAGTAGAAAAAAGGGAAGGAAGTGTGAATATCCCTTCTGCTTGAGATTTGGTTCTTGGTAGAGTAGTAGAGGCTCTGTTCTCAGATTTTTCAGATCCAGTCAGGAAAGAAAATATACTCTTTTTGGTGGGCAACTCTGGTTGGGATGGAGATGTTGTGGCAGTTGAAAAACTCCTGTCTTTGTCAGAAAAATGATTGTGTTCATTTGAATTTCTTCTGCTCAGAGTATCAAAAGACGTTTTATTACTTCTTGAAACTCCTGTCACTGTAGACACACCACTAGTTTCTACTGAAGAATCTCTGGAAGACTCTTTGAGACAACTTGCTGAGAAAGATGGTTTTGGTAACTGGTGGATTAGGTGGTCACTGGAGGGTATCTCTTTTTCAGTTAAACTACTACCTTGGATCTCTCTAGACAATGGTTCCTTTAGCCCGCTGTCATCAATAGTAGTCTGCTTGTTCAGATTTCTAATTCGAACCTTCCCTTTAGAGGAAATTGGTGCAGCAGGAAAATTCCTAAGATCCTGGCTAGTTAGCTTTGTGGGATTAGGACTTGACTTGACCTCATCCTTAGTAGTCACTGAACAAACAGACATATTTTCAGTTGTCTGTATAGAAGATATATTGGTTTTAAAGAAATCTCCAAGGGTACCAAAAAAATTTGAAACCCCAGAAGATTCATTATTTTCTTGAGATGATATCTTTCTACTTTTATCAGCATTCTTTTCTAAGTTTGGTGATCCTTCTTTATTCTCCTGGGTTTTAAAGAGGTTCAAAAATCCAGATGCCTGTTTTTCATTTGCTATTGCACTTGAAGAGTCTTCTCCCCGAACAAAGAGTTTCAATGCACTTTTAAATAATGTTCTCTCAGACTCTTTGCAAGACCGGTCCTGGGCAAGTTCACAATTCTTGTGTTCATCTCTACTAAACTGTGATGCAAGAGGAACTGAAATAGAGTCCATTGTAATGATTTCATCATCTTCTATACCTGATTTAGCTTGAGGAGTTGTTTGGCTTACCTGGAAAACAGATTTCAACAAACTTTGTTTTTTCACATGAATGCTTTCATTCAAAGGGAATTCTTGCTTCATATTTTTAGTAAATTCTGGTCGCTGAACATTGGATACTATTTGTCTCACTGAATCCTTCTTGAAAAGATTTTCTTCCTCATTTTGGGAGTTACTCTCTAATTGCTTACTCAAGATGAATGACTGAAGACCATCATTTGTGAAATCTGCTAAGTTTAACTGCTGATCCATTTTCTGCATGGACAGAGACTCTAAGGATTCATTCTTATCAAAATTCAAATCACTTCCAACTGAAGCACCCAAAGCAGAAAATAACCTAGTCACTTTGTTCGATGATGACATCTCTTCTGTTTGCTGTGAGCTGTCAGTCATATTTTCAGGATGAACTAAAAAGCCAGCTTCTTCAGAAGAAGACTGAAGCCAATGGAAACCGGAAAGGTGAACTAATGAGTCCTTAGCTAAAGTCTGGGTCTTATCTCCCTCTATAATTTGATTTTTATTTAAGATACGATCACCAATAGTTTGGGGCTGATTTCTGAGATCCAATGTATATTCTAAGGCTTCAGAACCACAGAGCCTTTCTTCAAAAGATCCAAAATCTCCTTTAAACTGTTGAGGATTATACCCTGAAAAATCTAATGGCTGATCCCTTTGGCCATAACTTGACTCTTCAAGTACTTGTGGAAAGGTTTTTAAATTTAGATACACTGATCCCTCGCTTCTTGGCAAAACTACAGATAAATCAAGAGGGTCACCAACTGGTTCCTCTTCAACATACCACAATAATTCATCTTCCTTGTCAAGTAATTTAAAACTACAGGCAGAAATAATGCTGTCATCCAACATGATATTTAATAGATCATTTGTCTGTAAATCATAATTCAAATACTCTTGATAAGAACAATCAGGTATAAATAAATATGCATACTGCCCAGTAGAATCAGTGAGGAGAGAATAGATACATTGACCATCATGAAACATGTAATATCCATAATCTCCATCCTCTGATGGCCACCACACTCCATTTTCAAGACATGACAACCATTCCTGGTATTCATAAACATTCCTGGTATTTGAAAAAACAAAGTTTTCATCCATTCTTAATGATTCTTGATCAACTCCGGGGCATGTAGTCTTCTCATCACCAGAAGAACAACTTAAGTCAATAGGCGATTCTTCTAGTGAATTCTTAGTCTCATTAATTGGAAGATGACAAGAATTTCCATATAATGAGCTAGCTGCCCACATATCAGCTCTTAATAAGTAATCTTCATTAAATGCTAACTGGTTGAACGATTCATATGGTAAGTCACACCAAATGACACTGGTTGGATTTGTTCTCCACTCCAAGATATTTGCATTTTGATCTTTTTGGCAAAAATTTATTGCTGGGTTTTCTGAGTCAGGACATAAGAAACCATCAGCAGAAGGAAATGTATTTTGATTCAACATATAATAAACTGGCTCAAGTCTTCTGGAATTTTTAGAAAAATCTTTTATATCAGAGTCCCATTCATAACAAAAAGGATTGTTCATCTCTTCAAAAGCCTGATAGTTGTTTGATTTATTAAGATTGTTAGTATTTAGTATAGATGGATTTAACTCATGTGAATTTTCACATAGTTTTACGTGAAGAACATGGTGTGATGTCTGCCTCTTAGCCAAAGATTTCTCCAAGAGGTCCTGCTGAGTGCTTGGAGCACAATGAAGTACACTGTTCTCAGAAGAGGGACAACTCTTTTCACTTTGCTGGGTTTTCCATGTAAGAGGACAATGATGATTATCAATCCAAGCATCAGATAATGGTATGTTTTCTTTAGGTAAAGATAAGAAGCTTTTTCTGAAGCCAGAAGTTTCTTGTTTTTCAGCATGGTTCCTCTGGTTCTCAGAAGTCACACATGAAGTAACAGGGATCTCACTCAAGGATAAATGCTTATTTCCATTCAAATTCTTTATGCCATCTAAAGACATGGACTTTGCTTCATGTGGTTTACAATCAGTCATACTGCTATTGGATATCCAGTTAAATATTCCAGAGAGTAAGCTTGGGGTATTATTCTTGTGATGAGAGTCATCATTTTTCAAATTTAGTTCTTGTTGATTAGACAAGTTTTCAAGAGAAGAAAAGCTGTTAAACAGGCCAGAAAGGAAGCCTCCCTGGGTTCTTTTCTTAGAAGCTTTATCTGCTAGTTTGTCTTCACTAATTTCATTAACCAAGGTGGATTCTGAAATGGTAGAAGTAAATGCTGGTGAAGAGTCTGATACTGTTAAGGATGTCACTTGTTTAAGAGTCTCACTTTCTCCTGAAGAGTCTGAAGGTATACGCTCTTTGGACACAACCCCAGGGATGGCTAAGGTATCTCTTTCACGGTTCTCTACCGCTGTGTGGTCACTCGAATTTAATTCCTCTACATTCCCAAATTTCCCAAGATCATTGTTAATATTTGGAACTGAATCAGACTTTATTTTATTAAGTGTGGCATCTTCAGAACAATTTATTTGGTCATTCTTTTTAAATGTCTCTGTATCACCAAATTTCCCTAGATTATTATGAATATTTGGAACTGAACTAGATCTTATTGAACTAAGTTTGACATTTTCATGGCAGTTTCTTTGGATCTCTTCATCAGTGGTTATTGCTGAGTCATAAGAACTCTGGTCATTGACAGTGATATTTCTGTCAGTAAAGGGAAATTTAAACAAAGGAAAAATGCTTCCTTTCTCTCTTTCTTTCTCTCTTCCTTTCTGCTGCTTTTCAGAATGACTAAGAACTCTGAAAAATGGAATATGTAGTTTTCCACTCAAGGAAAAGGAATGCCCCTCTTTCTTAGGGGCACTTTCCCAACCATCTTCCTCCAACTGGTGAATTTTCATACATTCTGATAAAGTTTCCTTTGAATAGGTCTCAGGGGAAGTGAGCACAAACTGGCTGAAGGACTTTCTGAGTGGCTCAAGGAAATCATCATCACTAGTAACTCTGTCCCCCTCTGATGGCTTTGAAGAAGCCTCTTTATTTGCAGTTTTATTGCTAGCTATACAAGGATGTCCTTGACTATCTTTGGGACAAATTTTTGGTTGATCTGGTAAGACAGACATATCTATACAGGCTTTTCCTCCCAACAGACTCTCAACATCATCTTTCTTATTCGCAGAATTAGCTAAGTTTGAAGGTTCATTGGCCTCTTGGGAAGACAACAGATCCTCATTTGTGGGTATTTGGGACCAGCCTGTACTTTCTCCATCAGTCATATCTAAAGAGACGATGCTACTGTGAATGGAAAGGGTGTCTTCCCTTTGATTTGACTCCAAACCACATGCAACAAAGCTTTCCTTTCTTGTTGGCTTGTTCTGGTCATCATCTTTTTTGGTTTCATCCTTTTCCAAAAAGATCTTTAATGGATTTAGCATGCTAAAAACAGACTTGATAACTGAAACCTGACTCTGTGAAGTCGAATCCCGTCCAACAGTTTCTGTTGCATCCTGAAAAGAGAAACTTGCAGTTTTACTGCCTGTGTGCTCATTTTCAGGGGTTTTGTCATGGCTGCTAAAATCCTTACTATCAACTGTTTGAGAGGATAAAGGAGATTGCATAGGAAGATCCTTCTCCAATAGTGACTTGGCTCTGGGTCTAGATCCCGAATTAACTGTCTCTATTTGATTAAGAGTTTCTGTTTTCTCTGGAACTAAATAAACCGGCTTTTCCACAGAGGTTGTTAGATGCCTTTTGCCTGAACCCACCTTTTCTGAGAGCGAATTGAACAAAGAACCAACAGCATATTTCACTTCATTCAGCTCAGGGAAAGAGATGGCCTTGTCTTTGTCATTCTTGATAATGGTTAAAGGTGGTAGTTGATCCCCAGCCATTTTCTGTTCTGCATTATCAACAGTACTATTGTGTTTAAGTGTTTTTTCAGTTTTTGAAAGGTAACTAAATCTATTAATCTCCTCTTCCTTCTCTGCTAAATATTCTGACACTGTTTCTACCAAATACTGAAGCTCATCCATTGTATCTCTATAGTCCTCCTTGGGTTCCTCAATAGAGGAAGGGGTCATCTCTTCCACGGGGCACCCAGACAGATCTCCAAGTATGTTTGCATCACAATTCATCCTTTGTAATGGGATTGCTGGATTCGCTACACAATATTCTTCAGGAAAACCTCCAAAATGATGGACACTGGAAGGATGACATGTTGGTGATAGTACACCTTCCTGCTTATCAGAAATGGGGGAATCCAGAAGTTCATCAGAAGTACTGCTAGTAGAATCTTCAAGAACATCTAAGGGAGTGAAATTGGTAACATGATGATTTAAGCGAGATGACTTTTCACAGTTCTTTAAACAACTTGGAAGATCATAATCATGACTTTCCAACTTAGTGGTCCACAGGCCACTCTTGACCACAAATCCATCTTTGTAGGGATGCAAAACTGGGTAAATTTGTTTCTTCTTTTCAATGTGGCAACGGTTACAATTTTCAGTGTTAAGATATGTACTTTTGAAGCTAGTCTTACTTCCTGATCTATCAGCATACTGTCTTCTTTCATTGTCTTCAAAATGACTAGGTTTCTTTTTCCTTCGCCTATCTATTGTATCATATTTCTGAGGATATCTGGAGTTAATAGATTTTTCAAACTTAAAGGCAGTAGAGAATTCTGCTTCCTGGCTCTGAAACGGTATCTTTTTCCAATTCTTGTACTTTGGTTGTACCTGTTGGCTGTAACATTTATCAGTTTTTGAAAGAGTTCTAATTTCTTTTACCTCTGCTTCTTTTATGTTACTGTTTTCTAGGAACTCTTGTGATATTTTCCCCTCTATTTCCTCATCTGTATCTTCTTGCTCTTCATAGTCAACACCAGAGAAAGCTGAAATAATCCTAATTTTGTCATTTTTAGCCTGCAAGCCTTGTCTGATGTAAAGGGATAAAATTGAAGGAACAGAAGGCAAAGAATAAAGGAAAAACAGGGAAAAGAAATAAATTGAAAGATTTAGTGCTTGTTCAATGGGAAAATTAAAATTAGTAAAATCGTCGATTTGATAAAAACCATTCAGGCAGAAAAAATGTAAGAAAATTCACGTTCTTAAATCAATATTATAGCAATGTAGTCAAATAGCTTTTCTACATCAGAAAAAGCTATAACAACTTTAAAATACTTCACTTGCTACCATGAGCTTTTTATTTTCTAAGAAATAAAACAAACAAAATGAACATGTTTCATCAATATTTAGAATGAATTTGCAAAGCCAAAGTTTAGAACTGTTAAGCATTCCACGAAAATATGTCAAGGAATTTCAAGAAACCTAAATTTGCTGATGAATTTGGGTCTGGAAAGAAGCCAAGCTGTTAACTTGCTGAAAGTTATATTTGAGGCAGTATAGCCAAGAATATGATCAAACATATTTCTTTTAAGGAGAAAACAATATATATACAAAATGAATATAATCTTTGACTATCTTAGAAGTCAAATATTGTTACAGTACCAAAAAAGGACAAATCTTTTAAAGCATTATAGGGGCCAGCCCCATGGCTGAGTGGTTAAGCTCACACACTGCGCTTTGGCAGCTCAGGGTTTGGCCGATTTGGATCCTGGTTGCGGACATGGCACTGCTCATCAGGACATGCTAAGGCGGTGTCCCACACGCCACAATTAGAAGCACCCACAACTAGAATACGCCACTATGTACTGAGAGGCTTTGGGGAGAAGAAGAAAAAAAATTTTTTTTAATGAAAAAAAGAATAAAGCATTATAATTTGTTCTTCTAAAAGAAATCTAAAGGCTATACGCACTGAGGACCACAGTGAAATGAAAATCTCTTCCTATACTGATTATAACAGCAGAAGTTACACATCTGACTTATCAATGAGTACAGAAGACAGCTGAACTTTGGTAGGTTACAGACTGCCTACCTCCCGTGTCCAGCAGGGACTATAGAGACGGCATGCAGACAAGGAGTTTGCAAACTCAGTGTGTTCTTTTACAGATCTAACATCCAGTAGCATTTATTTAAGAAACAGAAACAAGATCAAAGTGCTCACTTTGTCACTATAAATCTTTTAAGAGTGAGACCAGTATTCTTTTGATCCCTCTCAATACTCGAGATACTCTGACTACATAGTATCTAACAAAGTCCAATTCTATTGTCCAACCTCAAATTACACATTTTTATACAATTTACATAAATTTCTAGTTATTCTGGACTCATTAGGCAGAAGGCCATTTGACTGAGTGAGGAAATCCAATTTAACACAAATTTTTTTATATGTAGTTTCATTACTCTCCAATATCCTCAAAAACTCGAACTAAACTAACTCCAGCCCGTAAGAACCTTTTAGAGTTCCAAATTAAACCACTAGGTAGCCACGGCTGCAGTGAATGAAGCTGTTTATTTTTACACTTCTAATCTACTGGAATACGGGTGTTCCTTGTATTATTTCTCTAAATTTTAAGTATAAATCTTTTTTTAAAGTTGGGGGAAGGGGGAGTAGTATATATGTATGAATTTGCTTTTATACTCATAAATATATGACAATCTCGTATAGAAGGATACATAAGAAATAAGTGTGGTGAGAACTAGGAGACTGGATGGGGACGGGGCGGAGGACAACAGGTGTTGAGCGGGAGGTTCTTTATCTTTTTTTTTTTTTTTAAAAGATTGGCATTTGAGTTAACAACTATTGCCAATCTTCTTTTTTATTTTCTGCTTTCTCTCGCCAAATCTCCCCAGTACATAGTTGTATATTTTAGTTGTGGGTCCTTCTAGTTGTGGCATGTGGGACGCTGCCTCAGTGTGGCCTAAAGAGCGGTGCCATGTCCACGCCCAGGATCCAAACCAGCGAAACCCTGGGCCACCAAAGCGGAGCATGGAACTTAACCACTCGGCCATGGAGTTGGCCCCTACCTTTAGGTTTTTTGAACCACGTAAATCTTTTATACACTTAAGAAATCAATAAAACAAAATTTGTAAAAAGTTCCAGCAAAAGTACTGAATCTGCTATGGAGAGATCACACTGGTTTTCTTCTGAAGTTTCCAGGGAAATATTCAGGTAGGAAGGATTATCCAAACATTTAACATCCATGATTTTCTTTTTTAATCTTGGTGAAAGATGTATCAAAATCACTGGGCTGGGCAGAGAATTGAGTAGATCTTTCTCAGCCATCCACCCCAAATGGGCATGCTATCACCAGCTGAGAATCATTGACCATAAAGAGAAATATTACTGATGGAAATATATAAACAGGAATGTGTGAAAGAGAAAAAAAAGACTGAGAATCTACACAAAATGGCTGTAGCTCGCCCCATCACACTGCTATACTTCCACTATCACCTCAGGTTAGAGCACCCACATGTTGTCAGTTGCATCCTGAAAACTGCATGTTAGGAAGAAGAAGCGCTTAGTTTCCATACATACCTGAGGGCCCGCCGTTCTGGATAATCGAGGTCATAACTTTGCATAGAGTCATTGCAAGAGTCCCGGGAACTGCCCTGAAGTAGCAGCTGCTGTGGCAATCGCACAGCCACAGGGAACTGGTGCACAGAAGCATTGGGCTGGGAAGTTGTATGATAAGGAGGTGGGATGCTATTGCTGGTCTCGCTGCGATAGTCACTATCTCGGTCATCAACGGCACTGTCAGGATCTTCAAAAGCTGTGGAATAAGCACAATCAATCAAAGCACCCCAGCTTTATTTAGTTCTTCAGGATTTTTTTCTGCTTCTAACTTAGGTAACCACAAGCCTGGACCTTGAGAATAAGAGCAAGCTGAGCTGCACATGAGCCCTGCAACCTCAAAGCCATGTGCAGAGTTGTCTCAATGCCCACAGGCCTCTCTCCTTACCAAATGAGGTAAGACTCTTCATTTAATTTCAGTGCTGATTCTCAGAGGAGTTCCAAGCTGCATTTTCCCAATGCAGAACTCTCTGGAACTCTGCTTCTCTTCCCACTTTCTAACTACACACAAATGTTTTCTTCCACCTACATGCCTTCTCACAGGTACTGTGTGTCCAATACACACACACAGCCATTCATAGACAGATTCTGGTCCTCTTTTGCTGTTGTTAGTGCCTTCACATGGATTCTGACTCCTAGCGATCTTGTGGACAGCAGAGTGGAACCCTGTCTGGTCTTTTTGTGCCATCCTCTCACCTTCCAGCGCTATATCAGACAACGTTCTGCTGCTATTCATAGGGTTTTCACGGCCAATTTTTTCAGAAGTGATTGGTCAGGTCCTTCTTCCTAGTCTGTCTTAGTCTGGAAGCTCCTCTGAAACATGTCCACCATGGTGACCCTGCTGGTATTTGAAATATTGGTGGCATAGCTTTCAGCATCACAGCAACACACAGCCGCCAAAGTATGACAACCTACAGATGGGTGGTGTACTTCACTAAGCAGGAAACAAACTCAGGCTGTGGTGGCAACGAACCTTAACCACTAGACCACCAGGGCTGGTTTCTGGGCCTCTACTATTATCAAAATGGGGCAAGAGGGAAATATAGTTTTTCCATATCTTAGAAAAGAGAAATTTTTGTTTAAAGTTGGTTTGGTGTTTTCACACTTTAAAAATATATGGCTGAACAAAATAGGCAGGTCCAACATCAGAAGCTGGTCCAGGAAATCAGGAAGGTCAGAACCAAGGCTTAGGAGTCAAGGCAAAAGCCCTAGAGGCAGCTGAGAGCAGCAGCAGTCTTACTGTCTTGCTACAACATCGGGGTTTTCTATCAGGAATTTTCTAATTCCTGTCAAGCACCTACACCCTGGACTCAGACTTCCCATCTAAAGCCTAGGCTGAAGGAGAAGAGGAAAACATAGGCACTGCCAATGGGATCTTGCTGACAATGCAGACAAGTTCATCTAACAGCAGTGACTACAATTTTATAAAATTATTTCTGCTTTTCAGGCCCGCATCTGACTGGCTAGGTTTTTTCCCCTCGATGTTAGCTAAAATGACCACAGTTACAAATCCTGCTCCAAGCAGTAATAAAAATATCCAACACCGTGCTTGGAAAGGGAGCTCAGCCTAAGAGCGCTTTGTAGTTTATTTTATCAAGAAGCCATTTCTGATACCATCCGCATATGTGTATAATTAACAAGGTCCCATATGTTCTTTCTTGCCAAGTTCCATTTGGCTCACAATGAGGAAAAGGAACATTCACCATCCTAAAATGGAGATACTTTTAGCAGTTGACGGACTTCTCATATTGGTAATTTTTAAAATCTTGGTAGTGGTGTGGGCAGTGGAAGCCTCCTGAAGACCGTAAGATGAGGCTTTTACAACTGCCCATGGAGGAGTTAAGAAATTGCATCCATGCAGTGGAGACAGAAAACATTAATGAATTAGAAGAAAATAATCCAGACAGAAAGGATAAAACCTGGGGACAAATGGAAGGTAACAGGGAAATGACCCTTTGGCTTCTACGTTAGATGGCCTGTAGCTAATAATTCCACTAAAAAAGACGGGGGCACAAACGTGGGTTTTACAATCAAGGAAGAAAATTTGAACGTTGGATTCTAGACAATACTTCTGGGCACAGCTGGGAGTAGGGGTAAGAAGATCTTACGAGCTTTTCCCATTTGAGTTTACAGCAACAACATGAGGTTAGGGAAAGGCGTAAGGAGGAGATCTAACAACATTTGACTTTAAGGCAACATGTGAACATAAGGAAAGAAGAGGAGAGTGATCAAGAACTCCAGGGGAAAAACCCAGTTGAGAAAGAGGCTAACCTTCAAATGGTGAGGAACAATATTAGTCAAACAACAGGGAAGGCAAAGCACTCTGCTTACAAAGCATTCTGATCACACATTAGGAAAAAGAGACTTTGGAGGCACTGGTTTTAGACTTTGATGCATTTGTTGTTCTGAAAACTAGAAACAAAGGATCAAGGGACAAAAGCCAGTACGCCTTTCAGACTTCATTCTTTCTGAACCCACAGAAGGAGTAAGTGTGAAGAAGTCAGTGCTGGATTATTCATGCATACAGATGAGGAGACAGAGGCAACAAGGAAACAAGCTAGACGTCTACTTAAATTCCAACAGGAGAAGTATTAGCACATAAGCAAGAAAACCAAGACTGAGTCTCCAATGACGGAGCAGAGATAGACAATCCTATTGATTATGAGGCCAAAAGCGCAGCTCAGCCAGAGTTAGGAACCCATGATCCAGAGCTAGAAACTACACAGATGGACCCTTAGTTTCTCACTGCATCTGACCTATTACTCCTAAATAACACTCTGCTTTTTTATTTTGCTAGGCTAAAGGGAGGAATACTCCAAAACTTTCTTAAAGGCTGACAACATTCCTATACTAAAAAAATAAAGGGCAGGGGCCAGCCCCGTGGCCGAGTGGTTAAGTGCGCACACTGTGCTTCGGCGGCCCAGGGTTTCACCAGTTCGGATCCTGGGTACAGACATGGCACCGCTCATCAGGCCAGGCTGAGGCGGCGTCCCATGTGCTACAACTAGAAGGACCCACAACTAAAATATACAACTATGTACTGGGGGGCTTTGGAGAGAAGAAGGGAAAATTTTAAAAATAAAAAAAATCTTTAAAAAAAAAAAAAAAGAAAGAAAGAAAGGGAAAATATTAAGAAACAAAGTGTCGGGGCTGGCCCGGTGGCCGAGTGGTTAAGTTCGCGCACTCCGCTGCAGACGGCCCAGTGTTTTGTTGGTTCGAACCCTGGGCACGGACATGGCACTGCTCATCAAGCCATGCTGAGGCAGCGGCCCACATGCCACAACTAAAAGGACCCACAGTGAAGAAGATACAACTATGTACCGGGGGGCTTTGGGGAGAAAAAGGAAAAAAATAAAATCTTTAAAAAAAAAAAAAAGAAACAAAGTGTCTATGGAAAGAAGAGGATGGGAGTAGAAGAAAAGAGAATATGAAAAGTAGGAGGGGACAGGAAAAAGGACATACAAGGAAGTGAGATGAGACAAAGACACAGGCAAAGGGCAAAGGCCTGGGCTTCTCTCCCTACACTACCCCCAATTTCCTTAGAAAGTAAATCTCCTGGCACTAAGGAGGCTGATTAAAAACTAAAAAGGGAGGTTAAGGAGAAAATGTGAATGAAAGAATTGTGCTTTTATTGTGGCAATGATGATCTCTTACTGGTTCTACCCAACCGCACCATTTAGGCTACAACAGAAAACTCCTGGCTTCACTGAGAGAGAAGCTGAGTGCACGTTTGGTTACTCAGCCTAAGGAGGGCTTGTGAGCTAGTCTGAGGGCAAAAGTTGAAAAGTCCCTGGAAAATTAAAAGGCTGGGAAAATTTACTCTTTCAAATGTTTATTGAGTGCCTACAAGTGCAAGGATAAACAGTACAGAAGATTCAAAGTATAAAATCAGTCTAAAATGGGAGAGAAAATATGGATACAAATACAAATACAAGGAAGTAACTATCCTAAGAAGAGTACAAACCAAATGCTCTATGAGTCGAAGATAAGGTCACTTCCTGTTAGGGTGAGCAGGGAAAGCTTTATGGAGGGGATGACTTTAAAGACTGGTGGGTTTTCAACAGGTGAAGATTGGAGGGGGAGGGGAAATAACTTCTAGAATCTGGATAAAAGCAAAGCCATGAGGAAAAGCCGAATGGTGGGAAAGACTACATATATTTTCAAGAAAGATTTTGTAGCTCATTTGGCAGGTACATAAAATGACATGGAAGGGAATGATAGAAAACAAAGCTGAAGAAACAGTCTGGGGAAAGTAACCTAATCCTGGGCAAAGACAGGCCCCCGGGACAGAGGAGGCACTCAAACCAAACGGGATGGAATATTGAGCAGTGAGGCTCTCTGCTACATGGTACTCCTGGACTGAGTCCCTGACTCTAAATCCAGAGTACAGGCATAACGTTATCAGCTGGAGAAAAAAGGAAAGAGAATTCAAACCTTGTTTTCCATGGCTTGGTTACTTTCTTCTACATGAAAACCTTAAAGTTATCTGAGCTCTCTGAGGCCGCCTTTGAGCAATTCCGTAGTGGAAATACTCAGGATTCAAACCACAAGTACATGCTCCTTGAGAAATTCCAGTGAAAGGACAAAATTTGGCCCCTCTTAGTAGCTACTGGATACCTAATCGCTGGGACTCAACCAAACCCCGTCAGATAGGTAACACAGCCAGCACTGTCAGCCTAGCGCTGCGTATCTTTCTCGAAAGAACTGGCTGCCTATTCTTCAAGCTCTAGAACTAAGTTGGCCTCTGGCCTAGCTGGGCTGCTTCCAGGAAATCAAACCATGACCTGAGCCTCTCATTCACTTCACAAAACCAATGACCTCTCCCAGAATGAAACTTTGTCCTTCTAGTCATTGCACTCCTTAGCCAAGAGACCAAAGGAGAGGGTTTTCTACGCTAGGGGGCTGATGGTACTACTTGTCTGTGGGGAAGAAAAATCAGGAGATCCTATCAGGATTATAACTGGGACTTTGGTTTGACACTTATCTCACACACACACACACACACACACACAAAGTCTTCAAGAAACTAGACTGAAAGGATATAACATTCCACCACAGGTACTATCTCCTGAGATTAACTAGGGGAGGCAAGGGGAATGGAATTATATACAGTCGTATGCATGAATATCCAGCTTCATAGTTCAGAGGGACTATGTTAATGGGTAAGATCAAGAAAATTATAAGGAATTCAAATTCTTACGTACTCTGCTGCTCTCCCCAGCGCAAATAGGTCCAGTGACCTAAGAAAACCACAGGTGGTAGCAAAGAAGAGTGACAGAGACAATTTCAGGAAAATTTCAAGTCATTTCCCCATCCCACCAATTATTATATACCTTACCTTACTTGAGTCTACCCTACTTGTATTCCACTAATTTTACATAACATGTAGAGAGCATCTCCCTTCTTCCAAGCATCAGACAAATCTACAAAGTACTTTTGCTCTCTGCTATTCTCTACATAGAGAATAACAAAAAACTACTGCTCCCATACTCTTTTAAACCTGCTTCTGGCCTAGGTCTCTCTCAGAAGAACACCATTTCAGAGATGATATACCTTTCCTTATTCAAAATGAGAAAAGTTCGACCTGCCTCTAAGAAACCCTTCCTCATCTCTGTGTTCAAACCTGAGGCTACCACAGTATATCCACGAGAAGCTCAGACCCGACATACTGGGAAAGAGTGATGTCCTTGTCTGAAAGCAATGATGTCCAATTTTGCTGCTCTCTATTGAAAGCTAAAAGGCCAAAGAATGGCATTAATCTCCAATCTTCCAATATGTAATAAAACACTGTAGCTTGTTGGATGCTCAGAGATAGCCATTTTTTTCTGAACTGCCTATAAATTTTTAATAAAATCCATTAAATCACAGAAGCTTTGAATGACAGAGGAAAACCGAAAACATTTTCTACTCATTTTTCAAAATAAAAAATTCAATATTAATTCAATTTAAATCCTATCCCACACCCAAACTGAATTTGAGGCAACTAATGTGACAAAGAAATCACTAAAAATAGGCCTTTTTCTCAAGCAACAAGGAGCAATTAAGCTTCATAGTTAAGAATATGGGCATTGAAGTCAAAGCTAAGTTCTGCTGGCTTTGCCACATCCTAGCTATATGATCTTGAAAAAGTTATTATAGATGTTTCTTCAACTGTAATATGAGAATAATGATAGTAGGAGTCTCGCTGGTTACTATAAGAGTTATAAGGGGAAATGCAGGTAAAGTGCTTAGCACAGGTCTCCGGAACATGGGAGCAACAGCATTTCTTGTTGTTTTGTCACATTGCCAGGTTTTTGCTTGCCTTATAGGTTCCTAATAAAGAGGTGGCAGAAAGATCAGCATACTCTGACATCCTAATGTCTAGTAAAGGATTGTCAACATCTGGGTTAGAGTGCCCTCAGTTCTGAGGGTGTGGCTCCCTTGAAAGTTTGCCATAAGACTCAAAATTCTGTAAGCATCGAACAGATTCCAATGCAGGCCGGTTTGAACAGATGCCAATGCAGGCTGGTTTCATCACCTGAGCTAACTCCCAATCCTGGGGATATGGGACTACTAATTAGTCACAGGCTGTTCATTTTAATTATGCACTGAGAGTCAATTTTCCTCCTATGTACTTACCCTCTTTCTGCCACCTATGTCTCTTCTTCTCACCCCTCAGAAAGGATATGTTGGTTTAGTGTGCCATTTTTTAAATTTTAGTAATTTATTTATCTTTCCAGCCATGGGGGAGAGGAGGTTTAGAAGAAAATTATCCCAGGCTATAGCACGGTTGCCATAGCAACTGCTAGAGGGTAACTATGTTGTTTCTTTTAAAAGAAAACTGAAAAATGATCACATACAACTTCAGAACATGTCTATCAATCTAGATTGCTCCAGGCAAGTGATAATGATGTTTCTCAATGAAACTCTGGGCCCAAAGAAGGCTCTCCGTACAGGACACTGCCTCATCCTTGAATGCTCCACAGTCCTGCACAGCAGTTTTCTTGTACATGGTAAGCTCAATAAATATTTATTGACTGAATAAATCTAACAAATTATCTGATCCCATGCATTGGGTCCATCCCTAACTCATGAAAATAACAACAGTTATGCTCTCTGACTGACCAGTTCTCTATTCTCACTTCAGCCTGGTACCATTATAAGAGACATGATACCAGTTTAGTCAAGCAAGCTTCCTTCCCCAGCCCAAAAATGCACTAAAACATCTCACTAGCCAACAGAACAATTACTGAGAATAGGCAGGTTTTGCTAGGCATAAGTACCAAGAAAGGGAGGCGGGAAATGTTCCAGGAAAAGGAGATTACATATGCAAAGGCACATTCAGTGAACTGAAAACAGTTCTAGCATATCTGAGTGAGAGACTAGGGTTATAAAAGATCAAAATAGTCTAAGTAATGTTTAGGAATTTAGTAATATTAGGAAATTGGAATTATCTGGAGGGTAATACAGAGCTATTACAGCTCTTAAGAAGAAGAGAGACAGGATCAAATTTGTCATTTTAGAAAGACAACAGTGCTCTGTACAGTATGACCAACAGTTGGCAGGGTAAGAGGACTGGTGTGAGGGAGGCTGGTCAGGAGGCTACTGCACCGACCTGATGATGGCTTGAACTAGGGAAGTGCCAGAGGGAGTGAAGTAGATGCATTCATCAGATATTTTGGAGGTAAAATCAACAGGGTTTAATACGTAACTGAATGTGGGAAGTGAGGAGAAATAAGGACTAAATAATATTGCCTAGGTTTTTAGCTTGAGCTACTGGGTGGATATGATATCATTCATTAAGAGAGATATAAAAGAGGGACAGGTTGAGGGAGTTGATGAATTCAATGTTAGATATATTGAATTTGAGCTATCTATTGGACATCTCAAATGAGCATTTCTGGATATATGAGTGGAGCTGAGAAAAGAGATGTGGAGAAGACTTAGAAGTTTCTAGAATACAAGCTCCCATGAGGAGAGGGATTCTTCTGCTTTGTTCTTTGCTCTATCTTCAATGCTTAAATAGTGCCTGGAACAAAGCAGAAGCTCAACAAATACTTGTAAATGAACAGATAAAAATAAAAATGTAAGTAAATAAGAATAAGGCAGAGAGTACAGGATAAGGAAAAAGAAATACTATATAAAAGGGCCCCCTAAGAACCTAAGGAAAAGACACATTCAAAAAGACAAATTTTTTTAAAAATTGACAATACAAAGTGTTGGTAAGGCTGTGGAGTAACTGGAATACTCATACATTGTTGGCAAGAAAGCAAAATGTCAGACCACCTTGGAAAACAAGCTGGGCATTTCTTATAAACTTATACACACAAAACACAACCCAGCAAGTCCCTGCCTATATGTTTACCCAAGAGAAATAAAAGCATATTCACACAAAATCCTGTACCTGAATGTTTACAGTTGCTTAATTCATATTCACTAAAAATCAGAAACATAAGTGACCTTCAACTGATGAATAAGAAACTGCAGTATATCCATACAGTAGAGTACTACTCCGGGATAAAAAGAAATGAACTACTGACACAGAGATGAATCTCAACTGCATTACGATAAGTGAAACAAGCCAGACTCAAAAAGCTACATACTATATAATTTCATTTATACAACCTTCTGGAAAAGGCAATACCAGAGGGACAGAAAACAGATGAGTGGTTTTCACGGGCCAGGAGTGGGAGAGGTTGACTACAAAGGGGTTTAGGGAATTTTCAGGATTGATGGAACTGTTCTATTTCCTGACTATGCTTGTGGTTACATGATGCACATGTTTGCCAAAACTTGTTCAGGCTATACACTAAAAGGGAGAATTTTGGGGGCCGGCCGAGTGGTGCAGCGGTTAAATGCGTACATTCCACTTCTTGGTGGCCCGGGGTTCACCGGTTTGGATCCCGGGTGCTGACATGGCACCACTTGGCAGGCCATGCTGTGGTAGATGTCCCACATATAAAGTGCAGGAAGATGGGCACGGATGTTAGCTCAGGGCCAGGCCTCCTCTGCAAAAAAGAGGAGAACTGGCAGTAGTTAGCTCAGGGCTAATGTTCCTCAAAAAAAAGGGGAGAATTTTACTATATGAAAATTACACCTTAATAAATCTGACTTAAAAAAAATAAGAGTCTATGAAGGAGCCTGTGAAGAAGCCAGAAAGGAAGAAAACCACGGCAATGTGGTCCCTAAAGTCAGGAAAGACAAAGTTTCAAGGAGAGAGTGAACAAGAAGTATTAAGTGCTACGAGTAGTGTAAATAAATCTGAGAAAGGCCTACTGGATTTAGAAACAAAGAGATTATCAGTAACTTTAATGACAGAAATTTTAATGAATGAAAGGTAGAGTACAGATTGTTCAGAAGCAAAGAGAAGTACATGCAATGGAATATGGAGAATCAAGAGATTCCACAATTCATACAGTAAAATGTTGAATGTGAGCAAGGTGGAGGGTACTGCTTATCACAGGATGCCAGAGAGGAAGAAAGCAGGGAAAAGACAATGGCCAAATGTGTTACAGAAAAAACTCTCAGTACACTAAGAGATTAGAAAACCAGCACCATTCTCAAATTGGGCATGCACACATACCAAATGGGTGTCAAACTGACAATTTCAATGAGCATGCCAATGGTTCCCACGTCCTAGAGCCTCAAACCTCTTCAGCTCACATACTTAACAAAGGAATAACTAATTACCCTCTAGCTCAGCAGCACCTCATGCTAAGAGTCAGGCAGTCTAGAAAACTAGAGCCTCCACTGGCAATGATACTGTATTTACAATTTTACTAGCTCTCCTCAGATGTGTTAGCACACCAAGTATACCTCAACTTGAAAACCACTGAACTCCAGATACTTCAACACCAGAAACCACAGGACCATTCCTAAAATTCCTCTCCACTTTAACTCCCATGTCCAATCTGTCAACAAGCTTAGCAGTTAATTCCACTGAAGTCCCCTTCCTATTGTCCCTTCCTCCTAGGTTTCCTAGGTTTCATTGTCATTATCAAGGAACTTATTACCTCATGTCTGAATTATTACAGCAGAGTTTTGGCTAGACTTATGACCTTCTCATCTCTGTCCCATTCAATCTACTCAGCACATGGCAACTAGACTAATTTCCTAAATCCAGCTTCTAATCACATCATTAGTCTTTCCATAATTTACAATAGCTCACTCTTTATAAAACAGTGTATTTATCTTCCTGGCTTTCAAAACCCTCTATAATCTGATACCAAATAAACTTTACACCTGCTAACCAGTCCTCCACAACAAAGCCTTTGTTACCGGCAAACAAGTATTGGCACAGTTTCTATGTTTGCCTTACTCAGCAGATGGACAGAGGAATGAGCACGATTTCCCTATGTGTCCCCCAACTTCTGAAGCTGGAATGTCCTTCACTTCCACTCCTATCATGGTATAATGATTGGTATAATGGAAATGGTTTGAGTTTGGGAACCAGATAAACCTAGATTCAAAGCCATCACTTACTAGCTGTGTGACCTTAGGCTTCTTAACTTCTCTACACTTCTGTTCATCATTTATAAATGTGAAGAGTAATACCACTTACCTCTCAGATTTCATAAGTATTGAAAATCATGTATGTAGCTTTAACTATCATGTACTAGACAAATGGTAACTACTCAATAAATGTTCCCTATCCTCCCTTATATAGTTGGTACCCATTCTTAAGTTCCACTTTAACAATTCTTAAACAATGCTCAATGACTCTAGTACAGTGTCTCTGTTATCAAAATAAAAACCATCTGCCTGTTTCTTAAAAAGTTAAACATACACCTGCCCATATGATACAGCCATTCCACTCCTAGGTATTTAACCAAAAGAAATGAAAACATATGATCAGACAAATGTTCATATTATTCATGATAACTAGAAACAACCCAAATGCCTACCAATAGGTGAATGGATAAACAAAATGTGTTATATCCATATAGTAGAACACTACTCAGTAAATAAAAACAAACGAATTACTGATACACTCAACAAAATGGATGAATCTCAAAATCCGTAGGCTAAGTGAAGGGAGCTAGACACAAAAGAGTACATACTGTATGGTTCCATTTATATAAGACTCTAGAACACCAAATTTAACCTATAGTGATAGAAAGCCCATCAGCGGTTGCCTGGAGCCAGAGGCGGCTAGAAGGATGAATGCAAAGGGCATGAGGAAACATTTAGAGATCATGGAAATGCTCTACATCTTGATTGTGGTGGTAGTTTCACTGGTATATACATCTGTCAAAACTAATCAAACTGTACTTTAAATGGGTGATTCTTTTGTATGTTTATTATAGTTCAATAAAGTTTATTTTTAAAAAACACTTGCCTTAGAACTTGATTATTTTATTGCTTGCCTTTGTCCAATCCATACCATCCACAGCCTAGGCTGTAAGTTCCTTGAGTGTGTAAGATCCAAGTCTTATACTTCCTTTATGTTCCTCCCAATACTCAGCACGGAAATCCTATACTGAAGGAGATAACTGAATAAAGCAGGTTCTTCTTAACTTTAGAAAGCAGTGTTTTTATAAGACTTGACACTCTTGTTTAAAATGCAGATTCCCAGACCCTCCTCCTAGGGATTCTAATTCAAAATGCCTAACTTAGAAATCTGTATTTGTTGTTGTTGGAATCTGCCTTTTCAACAAGCAACCTGAGGACTCTCATACCAATGATTCTTGAATTACATCTAAAACAACACAGCTGCAGAATTTCCTATGCGAATAAGGCTAGTCTCTCAGATAGAAATACAGTGCTCCTGTACTGATGGAAGGAGGCAGCCAGACACACTATCCTACTGAGCTCGAAGGCCAGTTCAACACGATTGTACAGGTAAGTGAAAAACTTCCAGCAAGTTCAGGACCCAAATAAAGATGAATCCTCTTTCTTACAAGGCAAAGCTTCTACACTTATCCCTGTTGACCAGGCTACAGCAATATACTCACAGGCTGCTGCTTCTGCCTATTTCATCTTGTTTCTAGTGGAAAATGTAAGAAATCAGAAAGAGTCACATTAAAAAAATAAGGTCTACAATTATCAAACAAAACACCCCCAAGCAATTGTTACACCACCAATTAATAGTCCAATGCTGATCAATTTTTCCATAACAATGAAATAACAGGCTATTTGAGCCCCAGACTTCAAGTGAACAGCAATCTGTCTAGGCAATGACAGGATTCACCTATCAATTACTAGGTGGCTCACAAAGGACAATAAAGCCAAACATGAGAAATTATTCTCTTCCCTTTTTCAAGATAGTAGTTTAGATAAGTACCATAGAATCTCTCTTTCCATGGAAAACAGTAAAGAACCTATAATTAAGAAAAGCACTTCAAACCTAACATAGAGGAATAACAAAAAGAAAACAAACTATTGACCAACCTTCCTTGTGAATAAAGATATAAAAATCCAAAATAAAATACAAGTAAATCAAATCTACCATTAAAAAAATAATTTCCCATAATCAAATAGGGTATATTATAGGAAAGCAAAGATATTTATTAATTGAAATTAATGCACTCATCACATTAATAACTCAAAGGAAAATACTCATGAACAACTGAGTAAGTAGTATTAAGGCATTTTGAAATGTTCAACATCTACTCCTTACTTTTAATACAAAAGCTACACTACTACATGATGTAGTTTGTTAAACTACACCATGGGAATGTACTGAGCAAAATTCAGAATATGGGAAACTCCATAAGTCAAAGAAAACCATGTAGTCAAATTGCTTGACTGCTTCAATAAAAAACTGCAAGGAAAACCTTAAGAGATGGAAGAAGAACTCACAGATTAAAAAAGAATGATAAGATAGATTACAAAGAGAAAACACGCAAAAATAAACTCTAATGTTTAGTGATCCACACTTGAGTGATAAAACATAAAGAAAAGCAAAGGAAGTCATTATCATAAAAGTGGAGACAGTAGTTACTTTCAGAAAGGAGGAGACTGTGATTGGGAAGGGGCAGGTGGAGGGCTTCCTGGGGTACCAGGTAAAGGTTTATTTTTTGCCTATCTTACATTAATTCATTAAACAAAACGTTTGTTTTATGACGTTATCTGTATATCCGTGTTCTATTCTACAATTAAACAGATTTTTTTAATGCATCAAACAAACTGCTCATATCACTAAAACCACCACCATAAGATTGTTTCATTCCTTTGCATAAAGTCTGCAAAGGCTCCCCACTGTCTTCAAGATAAAATAATCACAGTTTGCTATGGCATTCCAATCCTTCTCTGGCCTCATCTCTGCCCCTTCCCCACTCTTATCTCATGCCCTCAAGACGTCCAGAATTTTCAACATGCTTAAGTCATGCTTTTTCATCTTAGTGTCCTAGTACCATAAACTGTTTTCTCCTTCTTTACTTGACTGACTTCTACTCATCCTTTAGACTCGACTTGTGCCAGAGATTTGAGGGGAGGGAGGGATGACTAGGTAGAGCATGGTGGAATTTGAGGGCAGTGCACTATTCTGTGTCACACTGTCAGGGGGGATATGTGTCATTATATTTGTCAAAACCCACAGAACGTAAAACACAAAGAGTGAACCACAGTAATCTATGGACTTTGATTGATTTTTAAAATTTTTTCAGTTTAGATATCATTTTCTCTGGGAAGTCTTTCCTAACCACCCCAAATTTATGGATTTAGTGAGCTCAAACCCAAAGAGGATGAAATTTCTTTCCTCTAGACTCCCCTACCTTCACTAGTCACATGGTACGAGTTACACATTTCTTCTTCTCTGGACTTGAGCTCACTAAGGTCAAGGACTTTCATACCTATACCCCCAGTGCCTAGCATGGTTTTTAGCATGAGGAAGAGGTGTCCAATAATAGACAGAACTGAATAATTGATAGAATTGAACAACTGGATAGAATCAAATAATTCTATCAATTGTTGATATCTACAACAATTCTATCAATCATGTTTTATCAATCAAATTCACTTCTTATCACTTTGTACCAGTGAAACCTATAATAAGAAGCCATAAGATGACCATGCTTTCACGGGAATAACAGATCGTTTTACATATATATAACAAATACTGAGTCCAGGTTAGGCACTTAAGCGTGGCAATCAAATGAAACTTTGATATATTAATCTGACATTTTTAACAAGCATAATTGTGCAGATTAGTAATTAAACAGAGATGATAATAAATTGATGTAATGACTGCAGTTAGCCACCTCATTCTTTCTGGGAAAAGGCAGGATAGAAATAAATAAATGAGTGAGTTTGAAGACTACAATTAACATTATTTTTTTCAGAGGCTGGCCCCAGAGCCGAGTGGTTAAGTTCCTGTGCCCCACTTCAGTGGCCCAGGGTTTCACCGGTTCGGGTCCTGGGTGTGGACATGGCACCACTCATCAGGCCAGCTGAGGTGGCATCCCAATGCCACAACTAGGAGGACCCACAACTAAAAGATACAACTATGTACTGGGCGGATTTTGGGAGAAAAAGCAGAAAAAAAAAAAAAGAATATTGGCAACAGTTGTTAGCTCAGGTGCCAATCTTTAAAAAAAATTATTTTTTTCAGCCAAACCAGATTGTTACAGTTCCTCTTTTCTTTGTTAGTTTGCCAGCACCTATAATCAGCATCAATATCAGCTGCTTCCACCGATACCGCATGTACTGTGTAAAACACATCACCTATTCATATGGACAGAAGTCCTAGACCCATTACACTGCCCTGTTACTAAAATAAGACTCCCTGTACACTCTAAGGAATCTATAGTTAGCATATTTTCCTGTCTCTGAGATTCCTAGTCCTAGACTAGAGGTAGCAGAAGCCATGAATTGACTGACCCTATACTCCTACCACCCAGGAAGCAGGATGTTCCAGCCAGTAAGAGGTTCCTGGGCCCAGGATTGAGGGAGAAGAGCAGGTTATCTTTTGAATCCGCCCTTAATACTTTTCATTTATCTTATGATAAGTATCTTTCTTTTCAATCAATATATTCCAATTAGCTTCTTCAAAAGTTCTCTCTAAGCTCATCTCTTCTGGAAAGTCTTCCTGAACAAACTACAGGCCATTCTTAACCATTTCTTCTTCCTCTGCCACCTCAACACGCTCCTCTTTATTTACAAGATATTACTATTGAAAATGAACTGAAAGGAATTGCCCAAAATTAAAATATAAGCAGAAAGACAAGTACCAAAAGGCTAAGGGAGGAGACAGCACTCTCACATTTTGCCTGTGGGCGTGAAAATAGTACAGCCTCTATAGAGGACAATTCTATAATGCCTTCCAAAATGTTAAATGCACAGGGCTTTGACCTAGTAATCCCAATGCTAGCCATTCATCCCATATGTATACATGTATGAAATTATATATGTAAAATGATACCAACTTCAGCACTGTAACAGTAAATATTGGAAGCAACCTAAATGTCAATTATAGCAATTCCAATCCTAAGTATACACCCAAAAGACTCAAAAACAGGTATTCAAACAAATACCTGTACATAATTGTTTACAGCAGCACTACTCACAACAGCCAAAAGTTGAAAAAACCCAAATGCCCATCAATTATGAATAGATAAACAAAGTATGGTATACTCATACAATGGAATATTCAGCCATATAAAGGACTGATACATGCTACAACTTGGATGAACACTGAAAACATTATGGTAACTGAAGAGGCCAGTCACAAAAGGTCACATATTATATGATCCCATTTATATGAAATATCCAGAATAGGTAAATTCGTAGAGACAGAAAGTAGATTAGTGACTGCCAGGGACTGGGGGTAGGAGAAGAATGGGGAGTGATGCTTAACGGGTATGGGGTCCCTGTCATGGGTGACGAAAATGTTTTGCAATTATAAAGGGTGATGGTTCCATAGCATTCTGAATGTACTAAATGTCACTGAATTAAACACTTTAAAATGGTTAATCTTATCCAAATGAATTTTATCTCAACCTTTAAAATGTCCATTTACAGGGAGTGGTTCTCTACATGTATATATTATATTGCTAAATGAAAAAAAGTGAGGCCCGTAACTGTGCAAAGCACACTACCATTCGTGAGGGGTAGGTATGTGCATAAGCATATGCAGAGGCATATGTATATACACACATACACATGTATGCATACATTTGTGAATGCATAAACTCTTTCTAAAGAAATCCACAATAAATGGCCATTGTGGTTGCCTCTGGGCAAAAAACACACGGCTAGGGGCCGGCCCGGTGGCGCAGCAGTTAAGTGCCCACGTTCTGCTTCAGCGGCCCAGGCTTCGCCAGTTCAGATCCCGGGTGCGGACATGGCACTGCTTGGCAAGCCACGCTGTGGTAGGCATCCACATATAAAGTAGAGGAAGATGGGCATGGATGTTAGCTCAGGGCCAGTCTTCCTCAGCAAAAAAAGGAGGATTGGCAGCAGTTAGCTCAGGGCTAATCTTCCTCAAAAAAAAAAAAAAAAAATACATGGCTAAAGAATAAGGTAGAGAAAAAAATTTGGTTTTCATAACATACACTGTATCTTTTGATACAAAAATGAACCTCACGTATGCAGTTCCTTAAAAAAAATAATAACAAAGTGTGGGGGAAAGTCTTAAGTTTGAGGTAACCAAGAATCAGCTTTCTGGGGAACATCAGAATGATTAGGATGCCTTAATGCAAGACAGAATACATGACTCAGATCAAGCGGTAAATGGTGGAAGAAAGATGGTAAAGAAGGAATATGAGCTCTGGACCTCCGCCTTCTGGGATTTTAGAAATGAGAAAGGAAAACAGAGGAAATTGATGAGGTAGGAGAATCTTCAGGATAGAGCCCAGGTGGCCATGCAATCCTATTTTCCTGCAGGGCATGTAGTCCTAGATAAATAAGCAAAAGCAATCAGTGACATAAGGCTTGCTCTTCTGCTTTCAGTGCTCACAGAATTAGGTCTTTCAGTCATAGCCATCAAAATTTTAAGTGGCACAAAATCTTCAATCCTACAACAGATTTAAAAGGAGAGAGGGTGACAGGTGACAAAAAGGACACTAGTGATCTGAAGTAAAGGTAAGAAAAGGTTCTTACTTTTCCAAAAGGCTCTTACTCTACCAAAGGAGTGAATCTGCCCAAATGGGCCAGCTGCATATCTCCAGTTTCTGAAGGAAACTGTGTACAACACAGGGACTCACTTCTTTCTGCAGATTAGCAAGTACAGCTTTGACATCACTATGCTCCCTCCAAACCAATATGCTCGGCATATAATTTAGCATCTTTCTAATCGTCTCCCCAGACTTTTTATTTATCCCACTATGAATAATCTTTCCTTTCAATTAACACATCTCAATTAGCTCCTTAAAACTCATCTCTAAATGTATTTGTTTATTCCTCTACCCCCTCAGCACTTTCCTCCCTATTTCCTGAGTATCCCTATGTGCCTCCCGAGGATCACTGCATAAATAACGTGTTCAAGTTGCTACACTTGTGTTTTTGTCCTCTTCTGACCTGAGTCTAGGTTATGAGCCAGGTCTCCTGATTCTTTCTGCATCCACCCATTAATTCGTCCTTGGATCCCACAAAGAATACTCCAGAAAATATAGAAGCCTCTGGGGAGGAGGAAACCAAAAAACATAATGGATAAGTTCAAACTCACACGCTTTGGATTTTGTGACTGTAATGCTTGTCTGGAGCCTCAAAGCTTCACAAGAGAAAGTAGGAAAGGTAAGACAATTCTCTTTCTATCCAGCAACTGCTAAAAAGGCTTCATTTCTACTAAGGGTAAACATGAGCACTCTAATGCTTTAAATTACCATACAATATAGATGACAAAGCGTTAGTTATTGCCAACCTCACATCTCAGTTACCTGAATATGAGTCTAGGAGTCTTAACTGCAGAAACATCCTAGGAATCTATAAGCTCTGGACAAAGTAAATTTCTACCCAAAAAAAGGATGCTATCTTCCAGCAAACACTGTAAATTACACTCTTTCAATAATAATTTTTTTTTTTTTGCGCAGAAAGGCCAAATTGTCTTTCCCTAAAATCCAGGGAGGATGAGGTCTCTCAGGGGCAACCTGGTACCTAACACATCCAAGACTGAGACTAATGGCTGTGCCAAAACAAACAGAAAACTACCCCTGCAATTCACCAGTCTCACAGAGAAAAAAAGTCTGCCACTCAGGGAACAATGAAAATGCTAAGAAAAAGTTTAGAGTACATTACTGAATTCTACTAGAAGATGATAGGTGATGTGCTCATGAGTATTAGTTCGATTATTACACTCCAAAAAATATATATGTTACACATGTTCTTCCATATATTCAAATACTGCATAATTAAAATTTTAACTTATTTTTTTTAAAAAGAAAAATTAAGATGTTGGAAGCATATACACCAAACTGTGAAAAGCAGTTATCTCAGAGTAGACTGGAGAGGAGCTATTATAGAGAACTTATACTGACTACATTATATATTTCTGAATCATTTGAAGATTTTTATAGTGAACATGTTACGTGTTTCTATTTTAAGTTTAAAGTAAAAAGGAGACTGATTTAGTATGTTTGGGCGGTGTTCTTCACAACACCATGCAAAATGACCATCAAGAATTCAAAATCAGTGAGGAAACTAACATGTTCTGTGGGCATAAACTGCCAAAGTTCTTAACTCAGTAACAAAAGTGTGAGAGTCATTCTCGGAGGGCAAATGAAGACTGAGGAACATGCCTGTTGTATTCAAGGCCAGGGTTCAGGGAAACAGATCTTTGCCATGGAAAACAACCCAGAAAACAATCTATTTTCTGTGGCTTCAACAAACTCTTAAATCACATAAAAACCCAAAAGGGACACTGATAAAGAAGTATTGAAATCTCAAATACATTAGCTGTGAACATTTTATTGTAGCATATGGTACTCTAAACCCAAGTCCAAGAATGGAAAGAATAATCAAAAGATCTCTCTGGTGTATACACTATATGTCTGGACAAGTGTAAAACCTCCAAAATAACCCATGGGAAACTGCTAACAGTGGCTGCCTCTAGGGAGAGGACTCAAGTGACTGTGTACAGGAATGGGAGGGAGACCTTTTACTGTAGTCCCTTTAATATTTTAAAATTTTTGTACCATTATACATATTATCTATTTAAGAAATTAACTAGGGCCGGCACGGTGGTGCAGTGGTTACGCGTGCACATTCCACTTTGGCGGCCCGGGGTTTGCAGGTTTGGATCCCAGGTGCAGACATGGCACTGCTTGGCAAGCCATGCTGTGGTAGGCATCCCACATATAAAGTAGAGGAAGATGAGCACGGATGTTAGCTCAGGGCCAATCTTCCTCAGCAAAAAGAGGCAGATTGGCAGCAGATGGTAGCTCATGGCTAATCTTCCTCAAAAACAAAAAAAAGAAAGAAATTAACTAATTTTAAAACAAAAGGCACTTAGCAAATTAAGAAAATGCTGAACAGCAAATTATATTCCATGAGATTTTTGCCATCAGGGGATGGTACAGTGGAAAGAATACAGACCTTAAGTCAAACAGACCAAGGTGTTTTGTTTTGGGTTTTTGTGGGGTTTTTTTGCTGAGGAAGATTGGCCCTGAGCTAACATCTGTTGCCAGTCTTCGTCTATTTTCCACAGCATGGCCACTGACAGACGAGTAGTGTAGGCCCATGCCTGGAGTGTGTGGCACTTAACCACTAGGCCATGGGGTGAGCCCCAGAACAAGGTTTTAACCCCAGTTCACTGACTTACTAGAAATAAGTTGTACGGAAAAAGATAACTGGCTAGGAGGCCTGAAAAAAAGACTCTGGGCTACTCTTCACAATAACATGCAATGTGGCCACCAAGAATTTACAACTAACAAGGAAACCAAGACAGTCTGCAACTTTTAATCACAGATGATATGAAATGAGACAGCAGAATTTTAACCCAGAGCGCAATGAACAGAACCCTCAAAAGCCATAGTGTATATTGAAAGCCACATTAAGAAAAAAAAATGGCCGGGAAAGTTATGGAGCTGGAACATTTCTTTTATGAGGTCGTGCTGCAATGGATGGAGCTGAAGGTAATCTGGTATAGGGACTAAATAGGCCACTTATGCCTTGGATTTATGTGAATAGCTCAAGTATTATATGATGGATTGAGGAGTGGATAAATTTGTAATTAAATCCATGGTGGCAGTGTCCCAGAGAAGCCTGGGATACAGGAGTAAGTTCAGTAATTTCTCAGGTCCCCCAGTTTCAGTGCAGGGCATTATTCAAAAAGACTATCAGAAGCCCTAGTAGATCATGCTAATCATCTTGAAGGGGCCCGCCATGTAACAGCAACATGGCACTACTGAAGGATATCGAGGATAGGGTGAGTTCTGTTCCTTCACAAGTTACAGTAAGAGATTCTGGATCTCTTCAAAACACTGTTGGAAACATGGATTCACGTACTATATGCTCTTAAAAGGATCCTAATACTATTCGAGACTGTGAGGCCACAAAGTTCTCTAAGAGTTGGATCTCCTGATAGGCAGGGGCTATCAACATGCTGGCTACTATCATCTGGAAAATAAGTAACACAGAAAACAAACTGATGCAGAACACGTCACAGGATCTGGTGTCAGCCAATCTTCCTTTCTATCTGGAGCTGTGCAAGGTGGTTAAGTGTGATGGTCAGGAAGTGCCAGGTCCTCTCAAGTTGGTGTCCTCTGGCATAAAATGCTGAAGTGACAGTCCCATAATCTATTCTATATGATCACCTCTTGACACAATGAGTACTTGCTAATTGGGTTCACTCCTTCTGGCACGGGGTGTGTCCAGAATGGAAGAAAGGAATTCTGAACCAGAAACAAATGGACAAAATTTCCTGTTCTACTAGAGTCCACCACCATCTGACTAGGAAAACAAGTTCTGGCCCCCATCAAGAGGCAACTAGACTACCTTAGAAGATTAAAGCTAGTCTTGTCTGTGGTAAGCGGAAAAATGGGACTAGGAGCAGCAGTGGTGGTACTTGCTCAGAGTTTTGTGTTTGGTTGATTTTAGTGGAAGAATTAGACCATCATCTGCACAGGAGGCAGGAATCTAATCTTCTAGGTGGGAAATTCTGGTTACATATATAGAATGGCCCACTTCTCTGCCTCCTCAAACAGGTAGAATCTTAGAAATAAGACCATGTTCATAGCATGGCAGTGGGCAGTCTTAGACGGAGACCAAGAATAATAGGATGTAAGAGGAGTATTTGAATGTAGTGCAGACTAGGGATACGGTATGTCAGGCCTAGTGGCTTAACAGTAGTGGGAAGCACTGAATACCTTCTGCTTCCTAAAAGTCAATAATATTAGGGGCTGGCCCCGTGGCCGAGTGATTAAGTTCACGCGCTCCGCTGCAGGCGGCCCAGTGTTTCGTTGGTTCGAATCCTGGGCGCGGACATGGCACTGCTCATCAAACTACGCTCAGGCAGCGTTCCACATACCACAACTAGAAGAACCCACAACGAAGAATATACAACTATGTACCGGGGGGCTTTGGGGAGAAAAAGGAAAAAACAAAATCTTTAAAATAATAATAATAATAATAATATTAGCACGATGGATCACCAGGAAATATAACAATAAGGGTATGTCGTCTAACATGTCTCTTCTAGGTATCTTGGTAAAAGAAATCCTTTAGATGTTAGTGGTGGTAAAATAAGATGTCAGAATTTGGTAGCCAAGCAGTGTATTACCGACAGTGCTTCTGAATGTTTGGTCACCGTTATTCATGCATGTGACTCACATCCAACTGTTCTGAACTGATTCATTCTTTAAGAAAAATTTTAAACAATATGCTGAGTTATGCGCTAGTTTACTAATTTAAAAGACTGATTCATACTTAGGAAATTTTGGTTTATGATCTGATATGTCATTATTTGTAGCCACTATTGTAACAAAACCAATGAAACAAACCTTTCACAAATACTCAGAGAAATCTCTCTGAAACAGCAACAGAGGGCTATATCTCAAACAAAAGTTCAAGCTAGCTTTGAGATCATATTACAAAAAGAAGTAACATAGACTCCAAAACCTTTTTATTTCAAACATAGTAACTGATTAAGAGAGATGTTAGGAATATCCTCAATAAAAGGGACACAAACTTTAAGAGCTACTTAGAACTCTCAATCAAGGAATCACTAGTATTGTTGAACTAAACTGTGTCCACCTCAACAACCAACTATTGTTCAATTAAGTTTCGAATCCTAAACTTAAAAGTAAATCTACAATGACTTGCCTCTACATTGTCAGGCCTGAAATTGTTTTTTAACAAATATTTATTTTCTTAATCATAAAATCAATGCAATTGCAGAAAATGTGGAAAGTACAAAAAAGTATAAAGAAAAAAACGAAAACAGAACTTACTTATAAATCCAACCACTGAGAGCCACACTATTAGAACTGTATTTCCCTGGGGTTTTTTCCTAGGCTATGTGTATAATTTATTTTTTAGGTAATTTGGATCTTTTTAAAACTTATTCACATAAATATTTACTATATCCTTAAAAATTATTTAAAAGCAGATCAATCCAGCATGTGGAAATGCCGCAATCACCCATTCCTCCATTGTTTTTTCACTTGTTCTCCACTGTAATTAAAGCCTAAACATAAATCTTCCTCTGCATCTCAAGTTATTTTCCTTGAATACTTCCTAGAAGTGAAATCACTGAGTTAGAAAGATTGTGCTAATTTATACACCCTAGCAGAGTATGTGGGTCCTACTCATCTCATTGAATCCTTGCCAGATGCTGAATCATTTTTGATTCATTTCTCAAATGCAGTCAGTGACACTACCATTGATAATACAGTTGGTAGGTAAAGCATACGTGTATAAAAATTGAAAACACTATAAACATGCATAGCTTAGTAGTCATAAGACTCTTTGGTGTGGTAACACGGTGTGTAGCTGCATTTTTTGACAAGAAATAGGTAGAAATATCCTTACTGAAGAAATAAGTTTGAATATCTTAGAATGTTTAGATATATCTAGAAAAGGAACAGACCAGTTTCTCTCTCTACATTAACTTCTGGTTATGTTTAGGCCTGTGGCTAAGATAAACGTTCACATTATACTATTTGTTACCAGTGAAATTTGTTTCAAATATGCAGACCAAACTGCACAGCCTCAGAGTATCTTTATAAATTGAGGAACAAAAACTACTCAAATACGAAAAGGCTAGCATGCAGATAAAACCTGCAAAAAGTAAACACGATGTGCTGAGGATTCCAGCATGCCTCTCTTGGCATCTGCCACCAACGCTCCAAAAATCAAATCTGCTAAAAAGTCCTGGAAGGAAAGTAATGGGCTTTTGTGCTGGTAATGAGAATGATTTCAAACAAAGACACAAAGACAATTCAATGGGAGTAAAAATAGCCTTTTCTATAAACGATGCTGAGACAATTGGATATCCACACGCAAAAAGATGATCTTAGACGCTTAACTCATACCATATACAAATGCAATGAATGAACCTTGATTGAATCCTAAATTGGGACAAAGGGCAAAAGTATTTTGGGGAGAATTAGAGAATTTTGTACATAGAATGGGTATCAGAAGACATTATGAAATTTTGTTAAATTACCTGTGATAGTTAGCTGTGACAGTGGTTTTGTAATCCTATGTGAGTTATATCCTAAGGTAAAAAAGCAACTTTCAAAAATCTTAAACTTTAATTAGTAGGCTTGTGGTTGGTAATAAATTGGTATATTAATCCTTAAATTTGCTTGTGCACATTATAGGATAGAGTAAATGAAAAAATAATTTGGTGTTCTTGGGAACAAGGGTTCTCACTAAGAGAGAAAGGAGATACAAATATGGAATGGGGAAAGATCAGAAAAAACCCTATGGTGATTGGCGATATCAGTATGAACATATGAGTTGTGTATGTGTGTGTGTTTTCCTACCTCTATCCACTCAAAGAGCCAAGAAGCAACAGTACTCCAGTAGCAATGAGCATAACTAGTTCCAAGATCTTGATTTCTAAATATCATTCCCCACTAAAAGGAACCAGGGCTCATTGGGGAAATGACATTCTAGGACTGAAGCAGAGGACAAGATGAGCCTGGAACACCTTGTACCAGGAAAGGAAGGAAGTGCTCAAAGAATGATGTCATTCATTCATGTCAAAAGGACACAGCATCTGGTTTAAAGGGACTCTCATAGGTCAAATGTGGGACAACTTGAGCATCAAAGAGAAGGACAGAACTGGATTATGAAACACCAAGTTAAACGAATTCATGAGTCCATAGTGATAGCCATAAAAAAGGAGGCGAGGAGAGGAGGGAAAGCCTTTCTTTACAGAAGATTGACAGCTACTCAACATAAAAGAAATGACAGAATTAGAAAATCATCATTTAGCAACCACCAATGTAATAATAAATTTAGGCAATGATCATAATAGATTCTAAAATTAATGAACGAAAGGCTGTGAGAAAATACGACATATACACACAGTTTCAAAGTATTACTGCATCCCCACAGATTACTTATTACTTCAAAGGGAAAAAATACTTTAGCAGCGGAGAGATCTGGAAAACATCATCTGAAGTAATAATTAACATCAGCATCACAAATAATGGGGCAAATCGACATCAGCTATGAAGTAACCAGAATCTAATTATGAAGAAACAATCAGACAAATTCAGATTTTAGGAAATTTTGTAAGACAATTTAACTGTATCTTTGTCAGTTGTCTTGTAGAATGTCTATATCAGTGTGGGATTCAATAACCCTTTGGGAGAGCAGTTGTTGGCGAAAAGAGATGACTCCTTCTCTTCCCTATCTCCTGGGGAGGGGAAAGATCAATGTTTCTCTTCTCTGAATCCTAGCGAGGAGAAGCTCTGAGATTCACCAAGATTGACGCTTGTGAGAATGGGAGCCAGACAGGTTGGATGCCCATTTGGGTGGGAGAATTGCTGATCTGGATCCTGTACCCACCTAAGTAAACAGAAAGAGGAACCCGATCAAGGAGGCAGAGGATAGAATAGAGTTGACTGCATACTATCTGTTTCTCAGAGCAAGAATAAGTAAGCTCCCCTTATCATGGGTCAAATGAATTCTGTAGAATGTGGTTGGGCCTGAGCTGTCTTGATATTCTCTCATTCAAGAAACCTCTATGTGATAGGTTACCAGCAGCCACAAGCTAAGTACATCTTTTGGCAGAAGAAGTCAACAGGGGATGAAAGAGGTTGAACCAGAGCAATCTCTCACATCCAGGAACTGGAGCCAAAGGAATCCCCTCAAATAACTTCTGGAGATTCACACATGCATCCCAATGAGAAAGGAGGCATTCACCTACCCCACAGAGGACAGAAGAGCTGAGTATCAACCAGACAGGCAGTAACAACCAACAAAGAGAGAATCAAGACCTCTCCTAGGAAGACTGATGTTACTGTTCTTAGAAAACACAAGCATCTTTCAAATCTCAATGTAAGTCTTACCCTGTCCATAAAGACTGCTCCAAATACTGACTTAGCATGAAAATAAGACGCTTTGGTGACTGCGTAGGACATAGATAGGGCTTTGTGTACTAGCATTCATTGAAATATCCCAAATCTCCTCTAGTCCTTGCTCATTTACATAAAGAACGCTTCTAAGACTTCTCTTAACCCTGCCCGGGTGGTTCCATTAGGGCCAGAGTCTCACTTCGCTACTTCTAGAGAGCACAGGACTCATTCTGTAGCATGTGCAACTTGCTGGAACACAGGAATCTCAGTGACAGCCCATCTGCCTAGACACAGCTCCCAGCCATTCCCTCTTTGGGATTCAACTATTCCCCAGTACTCTAACTCAGAGAGTGGACACAAGGTCCCAATGTGTCTACTCTGATCACTATCTTTCTCTCATTTTCCTTGCATTTCTCTCCTCTCACTCAAGCCAAGGGAGACTTTTCTTAGTCAGGAATAAAGGGATTAGAGTGAAAGTCAGCTTCCTCTCATAAAATTTATCCAAAACATTTTGTACATTCCTCTGAAGTCCTAGGCTTTAAGAACCTAAAGCCACAAAGACCACTTCTTTTTCTCTTTGCCTTCCATATCCTTCCCTGAAGTAATGGACTTCTAGAAGACAGCCTAGCTGCTTGAAATGGCAATAATACAGGGGATTAAAAAATAGAGAGACATAATATAGTATAATAATTACCTTACATATATCACAGTTACCAAAGGAGACAAAAACATACTAAGATAAAAGTGAATGCAGAATGCTATTACCAGATGTTTAATTCACCATCAGAAAGGTTTGACCCAAAAGAAAACATTGAGAAGAAGCATACAGTTCACCCCAACACTTTTAAATAATCCCGTCACTTTTAGGAGTATACCCAAATAACTGGGGCCACAGAAAACTCTGTATTAAAGCTAAGAAGAAGGGTTTCTTTAGAGCAGCAACCCAGTGACTTCCGAAAATATTTTGAAGACGTCTCACAAATGACTGCAAAAGACTGACCCTAGCAGAGAGGGTAGTGGGAGGGACCATCGATGTGAAGAAATGTCAGGACTAGGACATTACAGCCAGAAGAGTCCTAGGATCATTTAGACCAACTCTCCCATTTTATACATCATGAAACTAAAGTTGACAGTGGAAAGACTTCCAAAGTCCCTCAGAGAGACAGCAACAAATCTAGATCTAGAACAAGGACTCAATTACTTCATTACTTTTCTTAATAACTTTTAACTATTAAAAGTAGTACATCGTTGGGGCCAGCCTAGTGGCATCATGGTTAAGTTTGCGTGCTCTGCTTTGGCAGCCTGGGGTTCCTAGGTTCACATCCCTGGCACAGATCTAGCACTGCTCAAGCCATTCTGTGGTGGCATCCCATAAAAAAGAGGAAGATTGGCAGGGATGTTAGCTCAGTGACAACCTTCCTTGAGCAAAAAGAGGAAGATTGGCAACAGATGTGAGCTCAGGGTCAATTTTCCTCACACACACACACACACACACACAAACACATATAAAGTAGCACATTGTTAAATATTTAGAAAATGTAAGAAATGCAAAGAGGGGAGGTGGGACCAAGATGGCAGAGTGAGTGCTCTTCCTTGTCTCTCCCCCTTCGAATCTACAACTAATTGGACATCGATCGGTTAACAAAGGAAATCCATATACCATCTCAAGACGCCTGAGACCCGCGCTGCTATACATCGGAAGGTGCACGGACATCCCCCCAGGAGGAGGTGGAGATAGGTAAAAACTCTCTGAACCCCAACCCCCGGATAGCCTAATACCTGCAAGAGGCTCTTCCAGCGCACTCCCCCATAGCATCATCACGCACCAAAGGCGGGAGTGTGCACTCACCGGAAGAGCAACGGTGGAAACAGGTGACTACAGCCCTACCTAAGCCCCCTGCGATTACACCTAAGCCCAGGGGGAAACTCCAGGGTCCTGCACCACTGGCAGGGAAAGCCTCTGCTCGCCATTAGCAGAGAGGCCCCGCCCAGCATTCAGAACACCAGGAAGCCCCCAAAGAGCAGAATTCCGGGCAAGGCAGCAGCCTGCCAGCCGCCGCCGGGCCCACGGACTCCAGCTGTGTCCCAGATGGGGCAAGGGGCTCCCAGAGATTCTGTGGGACTCATCTGGGGCTGGGTGGAGCTCCAGCAGACCAGCTCCGTGGCCCAGGGGGGAATACCAGGTTCCCACAGCAGCCTCAGCGAAAGCCTCTGCACAGCACTAGTGGAGAAGCCCCAACCAGCAAGCACAAGGCTGGAAGGCCCTGCTGTGAAAGTAGCACAGCTAGGTGAGCTAACCACAGACTGCAGAAGATACCCATAGCTCTGCTGGGACCAATAGTGGACAAGTGAGATCTTGTGGGCTCTGACAGTGACAGAGCTGTGATTACAGGTGATCCTGCTCCCGCTGCTGGGAAAGCCCATAACACCGCTGTGGACCCCAAGGAGGGAGCACGTCTAGGTGGTCTGCAACAGTAGGCACCAGCAGGCTGAGGCCCCCTTGCGATTGCCCCCACAACTGACGAGGGACCCCACAGAACCACTGTGACTATGAGGAGGGGCCCAGGTCCAGTCAGTAACAGCTGACAGGGTTCCTGGTCGGTGCAGTCTAAACAGCTGCTCACCCCACACCAGTTGAAACAAGTGGAAGTAGTAACTAAACTCTATCTCTATGCAGAGGCACAAATCCACACCATCAAGCAGTATGAAAAAATACACTAAATGTCCAGAACAGAAGGAAAATGACAAGTACCCAGAAAAACATCCCAAAGACAATGAAATCTATAACCTAAATGACGATGAATTCAAAACAGCCATTTTAAAAAACTCAATGAGTTAAAAGAGAATTCAGATAGACAACTCAATGAGTTCAGGAGCTATGTCACAAAAGAGCTTGATACTATAAAGAAGAACCAAACAGAAATACTGGTGATGAAGAACATAATGGAGGAGATTAAGAAAAATCTGGACTCTCTGAACAGTAGAGCCGATAATATGGAGGACAGAATTAGCAATCTGGAGGATAGGAACATAGAAATGCCGCAGGCAGAGGAGGAGAGAGAACTAAGACTAAAAACAAATGAAGAAACTCTCCAAGAATTATCTGACTCAATTAGGAGATGCAACATAAGGAATATAGGTATACCAGAGGGAGAGGAGAAGGAGAAGTGGACAGAAGGCCTGTTCAAAGAAATAATGGCTGAGAACTTTCCAAACTTGGGGACAGAGATGGAATTTCATGTGACAGAAGCCAATCTTTATCTCCAAACTTTATCAATGTAAGAAGACCAACCCCAAGGCATACAGTAGTGAAGCTAGCAAAAGTCAACGACAAAGAGAAAATACTAACGGCAGCCAGGCAGAAGAAAATGACCTACAAAGGAACCTGCATAAGGCTATCAACAGGTTTCTCAGGAGATATGTTACAGGTTAGAAGAGAATGAAATGATATATTCAAAACTCTGAAGGACAAAAACCTGCAGCCAAGAATACTCTACCCAGCGAAAACATCCTTCAAGTACGATAGAGAAATAAAAAAAAAAAAAAAGATAAACGGAAGGGAAACACCAAGTATAAATATAACCTTGTCATTTTAACCACAAACTCACAACACAAGAAGGAAGAGGAAAAAACAGAAAATCTGACAATAACAACCTAGAAGGGGAAGAGAAAAGGGATGGAAGGTTTTAATTTAAGGAAATAAGAGGTTATCAGAAAAAGGACTATCTCATCTACAAGATGTGTTATACAAACCACCTGGTAACCACTAAACAAATAACAAGAATAAAGACACAAATTACAAATAAGAAGAAAGCCAATACAGAAATTTACCTACCTCAATTAGGAATTCAAAAATCATGGGACAAGAAGCACAAAGGAAATATAAAAGAACCGGAAAACAAGTGATAAAATGACAGCAGTAGGCACCCACGTTTCAATATTCACTCTAAATGTAAATGGATTGAACTCTCCAATCAAAAGACACAGAGTGGCAGGATGGATCAAAGAACAAGATCCAACAATATGCTGCCTCCAGGAAACACACCTCAGCCCCAAAGACAAACACAGACTCAGAGTGAAGGGATGGAAAACAATACTCCAAGCTAATAATGAACAAAAGAAAGCAAGTGTTGCCATACTTATATCAGACAAAGTAGACTTCAAAGCAAACCAGATAAAGAAAGACAAAGGGGGCAGTATATAATGATAAAAGGGACACTCCACCAAGATGACATAACACTTATAAATATATGCACACCCTACACAGGAGCACCACAATTTGTAAAGCAGCTATTAACAAAACTAAAACGAGACATCAACAACAATACAATAATACTAGGGGACCTCAACACCCCATTAATAACAATGGATAGATCATCCAGACGGAAAATCAACGAGGAAATTATAGAATTAAATGAAAAAATAGACCAGATGGACTTAATAGATATATACAGAACACTTCATCCAAAAACAGCACGTTACACATTCTTCTCAAGTGCTCATGGAACATTCCCAAGGACAGACCTTATCTTGGGAAACAAAGCAAGCATCAATAAATTCAACAGGGTTAAAATAATATCGAGCATCTTTTCAGATCATAATGCTATGAAACTAGAAATCAACTACAAGAATAAAGCTGGGAAAGAGGCAAAAATGTGGAGACTAAACAACATGCTACTGAACAAACAATGGATTATTGAAGAAATTAAAGAAGAAATCAAATATTATCTGGAGACAAATGAAAATGAAAACACGCCATACCAACTCACTTGGGATGCAGCAAAAGCAGTCCTAAGAGGGAAATTCATTGCAATACAGGCTCACCTCAACACGCAAGAAAAATCTTACATAAACAACCTAAAACGACACCTAACAGAATTAGAAAAAGAATAATAAACAAAGACCAAAGTCAGTAGAAGGAGGTAAATAATAAAAATTAGAGCAGAAATAAACGATATTAAAACAAAAAAGACAGCAGAAAGGATCAATGAAACAAAGAGTAGGTTCTTCGAAAAAATTAACAAAATCGACAAACAGCCAGACTCACTAAGAAAAAAAGAGAGAAGTCTCAAATAAACAAAATTAGAAATGAGAGAGCAGAAATCACAACAGATACCGAAGAAATACAAAGGATCGTAAGAGAATACTAAGAAAAACTATATGGCAACAAATTGAACAACCTAGAAGAAATGGATAAATTCCTAGACTCTTAACAACCTCCCCAAACTGAATCAGGAAGAAACAGAGAATCTGAATAGACCAATCACAAGTAAAGAAATAGAAACAGTAATCAAAAACCTCCCCAAAAATAAGAGTCCAGGACCAGATGGCTTCTCTGGAGAATTCTACCAAACATTCAAAGAAGATTTAATACCTATCCTTCTCAACCTATTCCAGAAAATTGAGGAAGATGGAGGACTCCCTAACACATTCTATGAAGCCAACATCGCCCTGATCCCCAAACCTGACAAGGACAACACAAAGAAGGAGAACTACAGGCCAATATCACTGATGAACATAGATGCAAAAGTCCTCAACAAAATTTTGGCAAACCGAATACAGCAATACATCAAAAAGATTATACACCATGATCAAGTGGGATTTATACCAGGGACACAGGGATGGTTCAACATCCGCAAGTTAATCAATGTGATACACTACATTAACAAAAGGAGAAACAAAAACCACATGATCATCTCAATAGATGCAGAGAAAGCATTTGCCAAGATCCACCATCCATTTACGATAAAAACCCTCAATAAAATAGGTATAGAAGGAAAGTACCTCAACATAATAAAGGCCATATATGACAAAACCACAGCCAACATCACACTCAATGGACAAAAACTGAAACCCAGCCTCTGAGAACAGGAAGAAGACAAGGGTGCCCACTTTCACCACTCTTATTCAACATAGTACTGCAGGTGTTGGCCAGAGCAATTCAGCAGGAAAAAGAAATAAAAGGAATCCAAATAGGCACTGAAGAAGTAAAACTCTCGCTGTTTGCAGACGACATGATCTTATATATAGAAAACCCCAAAGAATCCATAGGAAAACTATTAGAAACAATCAACAGCTACAGCAAAGTTTCAGGGTATAAAATCAACATACATAAATCAGTAGCATTTCTAGATACAATGAACTAACAGAAAAAGAACTCAAGAATTCAATCCCTTTCATGATGGCAACAAAAAGAATAAAATACCTTGGGATAAATGTAACCAAGGAAGTGAAAGATCTATAGAACAAAAACTACAAGACTTTCTTGAAAGAAATTGATGATGACATAAAGAGATGGAAAGACATTCCATGCACATGGACGGGAAGAATAAACATAGTTAAAATGTCCATACTACCTAAAGCAATCTACAGATTCAATGCTATCCCAATCAGAATCCCAATGACATTCTCTACAGAAATCGAACAAAGAATCCTGAAATTCATATGGGGCAACAAAAGACCCCGAATTTCTAAAGCAATCCTGAGAAAGAAGAACAAAGCCGGAGGCACCACAATTCCTGATTTCAAAACACACTACAAAGCTACAGTAATCAAAACAGCATGGTACTGGTACAAAAACAGGTGCACAGATCAATGGAACAGAATTGAAAGCCAAGAAACAAAACCACACATCTATGGACAGCTAATCTTCGACAAAGGAGCTGAGGGCCTACAAGGGAGAAAAGAAAGTCTCTTCAACAAATGGTGCTGGGAAAACTGGACAGCCACATGTAAAAGAATGAAAATTGACCGTTCTTTTTCACCATTCACAAAAATAAAAAAATGAATCAAAGACCTAAAAATTAGGCCTGAAACAATACGTCTTCTAGAAGAGAATATAGGCAGTACACTCTTTGACATCAGTTTCAAAAGGATCTTTTTGGACACCATGTCTTCTCAGACAAGGGAAACAATAGAAAGAATAAACAAACCGGACTTCATCAGACTAAAGAGCTTCTTCAAGGCAAGGGAAAACAGGATTGAAACAAAAAAACAGCCCACTAATTGGGGAAAAATATTTACAAGTTACTTATCTGACAAAGGGTTAATCTCCATAATATATAAAGAACTCACACAGCTCAACAACAAAAGATCAAACAACCCGATCAAAAAATGAGCAGAGGACATGAACAGACATTTCTCCAAAGAAGATATACGGATGGCCAATAGACACATGAAAAGATGCTCATGATCACTGATCATCAGGGAAATGCAAATCAAAACTACACTAAGATATCACCTTACACCTGTTAGAATGGCAAAAATATCCAAAACCAAGAGTGACAAATGTTGGAGAGGCTGTGCAGAAAAAGGAACCCTCATCCACTGTTGGTGGGAATGCAAACTGGTGCAGCCACTATGGAAAACAGTATGGAGATTCCTCAAAACGTTAAAAATAGAAATACCTTATGAACCAGCCATTCACTACTGGGTATCTATCCTAAGAACCTGAAATCAGCAATTCCAAAAGTCCCATGCACCCCTATGTTCATCGCAGCATTATTCACAATAGCCAAGACATGGAACCAACCTAAGTGCCCAGCAATTGATGATTGGATAAAGAAGATGTGGTATATATATACAATGGAATACTACTCAGCCATAAAAAAGAACAAAATCGTCCCATTCACAACACCATGGATGGACCTTGAGGGTATTAATGTCGAGTGAAATAAGCCAGACAGAGAAAGACGAACTCTGTATGATTCCACTCATAGGTGGTAGTTAACATATAGACAAAGAGAACTGATCAGTGGTTACCAGGGGAAAGGGGGGGTGGGGGGAGGGCACAAAGGGTGAAGTGGTGCACCTACAACATGACTAACGATAATGTACAACTGTAATTTCACAAGGTTGTTAACTATCATACTCTTAATTAAAAAAAAAAAAGAAATGCAAAGAGGGGGTTAAAAAGTCATAATCCCACATACCAGAGACAAATTCGGTTAATATTTTGTTGTTTCTTTTTCCAGATATCTTCCCCATAATTGTACAGATACATTCACAGACGTGTATTAGTCTGCTCAGGCTGCCACGACAAAATACCAGAGACTAGGTGGCTTAAACAACAAAAATTTATTTTCTCACAGTTTCTGGAGGCTGGAAAGTCAAAGACCAAGGTTCTGGCAGGGCTCAGTTTCTGATGAGAGCCCTTTCCTAGCTAGAAACAGCCACCTTCTCACTGTGCCCTCACACAGCAGAGAGAGCTCTGGTGTCTCTTCCTCTTTTTAAAAGGGCACCAGCCCTATGCGATTAGGGCCCCACCCTTATGACCTCATTTAACCTTTAATATCCCCTCACAGGCTCTAGCACCAAATATAATCACACTGCAGAGGTTAGGGCTTCAACACACGAGTTTTAGGGAGACACAACTCAGCCCATAGCATTCTGCCTCTGGCTCCCCAAAATTCACATCCTTGTTGCATGCAAAATGCATTCATTCCATCCCATCAGCCCCAAAAGTCTTAATTCACTCCACCATCAACTTTAACATGGAGAGTCCAAAGTCTCATTTAAATATCAACTAAGGGACGCCATGTTAGGACGAAGTGGAAGGAGGAGAAGCGCTTAAAGTGGCGGGAGCGGGAGTGGGGTTGGACCCAGGGCTGAGGCAGGTCGCCCCTCCCTCCCGCCTCAGTGGATCATGCCTAGAGCGGCAGCAGTTGTGGGGGGTGCGGGTAGTGACTGGGCGGTGCCAGCGCAGGAGACGATGCCGTTTCCAGTTACAACACAGGGATCACAACACACACAGCCGCCACAGAAGCATTATGGCATTACCTCTCCTATCAGCTTAGCAGCCCCCAAGGAGACTGACTGCCTGCTTAGACAGAAACTCATTGAGATTCTGAAGCCGTTTGGGGTTTTTGAAGAGGAAGAGGAACTGCAGAGCAGGATTTTAATTTTGGGAAAATTAAATAACCTGGTAAAAGAGTGGATACGAGAAATCAGTGAAAGTAAGAATCTTCCACAATCTGTAATTGAAAATGTTGGAGGAAAAATTTTTACGTTTGGATCCTACAGATTAGGAGTACATACAAAAGGTGCTGATATTGATGCATTGTGTGTTGCACCAAGACATGTCGATCGAAGTGACTTTTTCACCTCATTCTATGATAAGTTGAAATTACAGGAAGAAGTAAAAGATTTAAGAGCTGTTGAAGAGGCATTTGTACCAGTTACAGATTGATATTTTGTTTGCAAGATTAGCACTGCGGACTATTCCAGAAGACTTGGACTTAAGGGATGACAGTCTGCTTAAAAATTTAGATATAAGATGCATAAGAAGTCTTAACAGTTGCAGGGTAACCGATGAAATTTTACATCCATTACCAAACATTGACAACTTCAGGTTAACCTTGAGAGCTATCAAACTGTGGGCCAAATGCCACAACATCTATTCCAATGTATTAGGTTTCCTCAGTGGTGTTTCCTGGGCTATGCTAGTAGCAAGAACTTGCCAGCTTTATCCAAATGCAATAGCATCAAGTCTTGCACATAAATTTTTCTTGGTATTGTCTAAATGGGAATGGCCAAATCGAGTGCTATTGAAACAGCCTGAAGAATGCAATCTTAATTTGCCTGTATGGGACCCAAGGGTAAACCCCAGTGATAGCTACCATCTTATGCCTATAATTACACCAGCATAACCACAACAGAACTCCACGTACGATGTGCCCGTTTCAACACGGATGGTCACGGTTGAAGAGTTTAAACAAGGTCTTGCTATCACAGATGAAATTTTGCTGAGTAAGGCAGAGTGGTCCAAACTTTTTGAAGCTCCAAACTTCTTTCAAAAGTACAAGTATGTATTTTAAGGCACGGCGGACATGCTGCTCTCTTAAGTAATGGTTAAATGGTAGCATATTTGACATCTCTGCTTGATAGACTAATGTAGTTTCGAATTTTCCTTTAAACATCTGTAGAAGTTTTCTTCCTGGCACAAGGGGTGTACTGTTTTTAGTAAACCTCTTATTTTTTGTTTGTCAAGGTAAAGTGTAGCCCCTACAGTTTTGCTGCCTGATGTAACCAAACTCCTACTACATTTGTAGCAACATCAGTTCTGTAGGCATACTTTAGTCATCACCAAAGTCTAAATCTGTATACCTTGGCAAAGGAGGTGAATGTTAAAATCTGTAGTTAATGTTCTCTATTAAGAAACTAAGTAGCCAGTTCTGGAAACTTATCATTAAGATTCCCTATTACATAGGCAAGCTAATCAAATGTCACTATATAGTCATAAAATGTTTTCAGTAATTACACGATTGGCCTGCCAGTCCCCCTAATGTTAGTAAAGCCCCCTCAAATATTTCTACAAATAATTTTCTTGGAATCTAAATGGGTGTAGTATTTTTTACTAATGGTTTTAATATAATCGTTTAATACCTTGGTACAGGTTAAAATCCTGATTGTGTTGGTTTTGATGAAAATTGTAAGTTATAATAAATCTTTAAGAAATAATAATAATAATAAATAAATAAGTAAATAAATAAATACCAACTAAATTGGTTATGAGTGAGACTTCAGGTATGATTCACCCTGAGCAAAATTCCTCTCCACCTGTGAACCTGTGAACCCAGATAAGTTATGTGTTTCCAAAATACAATGGTGGGACAAGCATAAGAGAGACGTTCCCATTCCACAAAGGAGAAACAGGAAAGAAGAGGTGACAGGTCCCAAGGAAGTCCAAAGCCTAGCGAGGCAAATTCCATTAGATCTTATGGCTGGAGACTAATGTTCTTTGGTTCGACGTCCCACCTTCCAGGTCGACAGTGGTGGCAGCGTCACCCCCACCGCTCTGCATGGTGCCTTGTTCCCATGGCTCTCTGCAGTGGCCTCCCTCTGAAACGGAAGAGAACAGCCTTGCCCTGTGGGCCTGTGCTGGGAGTGGAAGTCGTGACAGTCACTGAATCATCTTCCGAGTCGTTCCTCCTTTCCCTCAAGAACAGCACATGTTTATAGCCAAATAACTCTATGGTCTGGTCCTGTAGAATCCAAGAAGTCCAACAGCGTCCCTTTGTTCTGGCCCTCTTTCTCTCTCCTCTTTAGCTGAAATTGGCAATGTCTCTGCTCATATAATCCCATCTCTATTCCTGGCTTCTGCTGAGATGGCTGATTAAGCCCATGAGTCATACCTATGATCTATTTAGTGTTCTCTTCAGGACAAGCTTTCTCACTTTTTACAACATGGACAGGCTAAGAATTTTCCAAATCTCCAAGTTCTGGTTCCTTTTTGCTTAATAATTCCTTGTTAAACTCTCTTCTCTCACATTTTATTATAAGCAGTAAGGAAGATCCAAGCCACACCTTCGTTACTTCGATTAGAAATCTCGTCTGCTAAATAAATACCTAATTTGATCTTTTGCAAATTCTATCTTTCACAAAACAGTCGAACAATTCAGCCAAGTTCATTGCCACTCTATAACAAGAACTGTCTTTCCTCCAGCTTCCAATACACTGTTCCTCATTTCCGTCTGAGACTTCTCCAGAACGGCCTTTAACATCCATATTTCTCCCACAGACCCTTCACAGCAATCTCAGCTTTTTCTAGTATACATCTCGAAATTCATCCAGCCTTTGCCCATCACCCCGTTCCTAAGCCACTTCCACATTCTCAGGTATTTGTTACTGAAGCACCCTGTTACTGCACAAAATTGGAGTCTCTTAGTCAATGCGCATAAAAAAGCCAGTTAAGGGGCTGGTCTGGTGGCGCAGCGGTTAAGTACACATGTTCTGCTTTGGATCCCGGGTGCAGACATGGCACCACTTGGCAAGCCATGCTGTGGTAGGCGTCCCACACATAAAGTAGAGGAAGATGGACATGGATGTGAGCTCAGGGCCAGCCTTCCTCAGCAAAAAAAGACGAGGATTGGCAGCAGTCAGCTCAGGGCTAATCTTCCTCAAAAAAAAAAAGAAGAAGAAGAAAAAAAAGCCAGTTAACTACAGCATTAGACTTTGGGAAAAGAGATCGGCTTTATTTTGTGAGATCAATCTGCAGGGAGACAGCGGGTATGTGCCCTCAGATCTGTCTCCATGATTCAGAATTTGGGGCAAAATTTAAAGGAAGAGGCTAGCACATGGAAACACTAGTGGGACAGGTTTTTACTGGTGGGCTTCCAAACATTTATGATGAGGTGGGGAAACAATTTTAACATTGGATCTTCCTGAATGAGGGACCCCTTGCTGCTAACAACAGTCTGACTTATAAGTTTCAGCCATGTCTCAGCCATTTGGTTCCAGGGGGAGGAGAATCTTTGGTTTCATGGTCATTTCAGGTCAAGATTTCTTCTTTTGTGGCCAGCCGGGTGGCATAGCAGTTAAATTCCCACGTTTCGCTTTGGCAGCCCGGGGTTCACTGGTTAGGATCCCAGGTGCAGACCTAAGCACTGCTTGTCAAGCCATGCTGAAGCAGGCATCCCACATATAAAGTAGAGAAAGATGGGCACAGATGTTAGCTCAGGGCCAGGCTTCCTCAGCAAAAAGGAGGATTGGCAGCAGATGTTAGCTCAGGGCTAATCTTCCTCCAAAAAAGGGGGGGAAAAAAGATTTCTTCTTTTGTGCATGCTCTGGCTACACAACTTGGCAAATTTTCTGAAAGGCAATTCTCTTTGGTGTTTTTGTTTTTATTTGCTGAGGAAGATTTTCCCTGAGCTAACATCTGCACCAATCTTCCTCTATTTTGTATGTGGGTCACCGCCACAGCATGACTGCCGACAAGTGGTGTAGGTTCACACCTGGAAACTGAACCTAGGCTGCCGAAGTGGAGCACACCAAACTTAACCACTAGGCAACCGGGCAACTCTTAATCACTTGCTGATAAGAGATGGGGTCAGTTGAACTGGTCCTGGAGGGTTATAAGCCCACCTCTCAATACCAAAATCTGCATTAGTCTACTCAAGTTGCCATAACAAAATACCAGACTGGGTGGATTAAACAACAGAAATTTGTATCCCACAGCTTTAGAGGCTGGAAAGTCCAAGATCAATGTGCCAGCCAATTCAGTTCCTGATGAAGGCTTTCTTCCTGGCTTACAGACAGCTACTTTCTTGCTGTGTCCTCACACACAGAGCTCTGTTGTCTCTTTCTTCTAAGAGCATTAACCCTATCAGATTAGGCTCATTCTTATGATCTCATTTAACATTTTATCACCTCCTCACAGGCCCTATTCCAAATAGAGTCAAATTGGGGGCTAGGGCTTCATCATATGAATTTGGGGTGTATGCAATTCAGTCCATGACAATAAATCTTAAATTATATATGTATGTATGTATTTACATATAAACATACACACATATACAGAGAGTTTTGTATAGTTTTCACCTAAATTTTCATGAAAATTTCCCATATTATTCAAAGCATAATTTTAATTAAATGCATGCTATTCAATCTTATGACTATTACCATTTACTGTTGTTTAACTATTAAATCATTCTAAAATTTCGGTATTTAAATAATTTTGCAATGAACACCTTTATACAAAATTTTTATTTGCTTCTTACTTACGATAAACTTCCAGAAGTTCCAATGCTGAATCAAAGACTATGAATATTTTAAAGGCTCTTGGTACATGTTGCCAAACTGCTTCCCAGAAACCTGTACCAATTAATGCACACTCCTATCTGAACTACACACTATAATAAAATGTTTTTCTAACTGAAAAAGAAAATACCAGTATCATAAATGACCAAAAAAAGACAAGGATTTTTGTTTTATTAAACGGGCGATTAAAGAGTCAGGAAAACCAAATAAAAAGTGTTATTACTGATTAGATCATACAGTGGGGAGGGAATAGCTATAAAAATATTTGGGGACAATTGGGGAATTCTCAATATAGACTGCATATTAGGAAATATTATTGCACTAATGTTAAATTCTTGATTCTGAAAATGGTATTTTGATTATGCAGACTGTCCTAGCTCTTAGGAGATACACACTGATGCGTCATGAAGCATGAAGCTTATATTCAAATGATCGAGAAAATACATTGTGTGCATTTTTGTGTACATGTATATAGAGACAGAGATAGAGATATGAAAGAGAGGTACTGAGGAGGGGAAGAAGAGGGGAGAAGGATGAGCAATGTGGCAAAATGTTAATCTTGAATCCAGTAAAAGGTAAATGGCTGCTCATTATACAGTTCTTTCAACTTTTCTATAAGCTTAAAATTTTTCAAAATAAAAGCATGAGAGAGCACTCAAAAGATAGGAACTGGCTATTCATAGAAAAATAAATTAGTCGGTAAACAAGAAAAATGTGTGAAAATTTATAAACTTGCTAATTATTTATGGCCTTTTATTTCCTCCTGCCCTCTTGGCATTTTCTCTTTAGTCACTTCAACTGCATTTCATCCAATGGACCCAGAAAGGAATGAGAAGTGAAATCTCAATCATTCCATTTTACTTCTCATTAGCAGTCCTGGAAAAATGTTTAGAAGATTGAAAAGGTCAAAATTAGCTCTTACAGTGAGTTTTGAAAAGGACTATCAACTTAAATTCACAACCTAGTCTTCAATACAGATTCTTATGGTCTCCTATGACCCTAAATGTTTGATAGATTCTAGGTCCTAAATGGCAAAAAAAAAAAAAGTTAGTAATATACATGATCTTAGCCAAAAGGCTGAGAAGTGATGTAGTTAGTAATAAATCATATGAAAAATAGCAAGTTTTCTCTAAATTAAAAACAAAATGTTGACCTCTGCTATTGGTCTTACTTTTATCAGGAAAGCAGCATATAAAACAGAAGGCAATTGATGCATTTACAGCCATGACTGGAAGTTTTCCTTCTGAGAAAGAACATGAAAGAAGCAGTTTAACATAGTGGTTCAAAGCATGGGCTACAGAGTCAGGGTGTCTGTGTTTGAATATTTACTTCACCACTTACTGCCTATGTGATTTGTGGCAAATTACTCAATCTCTTTTTTCTTTTTTTGAGGAAGATTAGCCCTGAGCTAACATCTGCTCTGCTGCCAATGCTTTTTTTTTTTTTTTTTTTTTTGCTGAGGAAGACTGACCCTGAGCTAATATCCATGCCCATCTTCAACTACTTTATATGTGGGATGCCTGCCACAGCATGGCTTGACAAGTAGTGCCATGTCTGCACCTGGATCCGAACCGTTGAACCCTGGGCCGCCAAAGCAGAACGTGCTCACTTAACTGCTGAGCAACCAGGCCAGACCCTCAATCTCGTTATGCCTCAGCTTCCTCATCTGAAAATGAGGACAACGGTAAAATCTATGTCTCAGGCTTGCTGTGAAGGTCAAATAAGTTAGTACATTTTGCAATTAGAGCAGCATCTGGCATACTGTAAGACCTCAAAATATGTTAACTGCTATGGTTCTTATCATCACTAGCATTACTACAGTAACTACTACCACCATCACCAGCACTTTCAACCTGCAGCTGATAAGTTTGGCGTTTGAGTCAGAAAAACTAAGGCAATACAAAGTAAGCACAATACCACACACACACACTCCACGGGTGAAAAAGAGGAAGAGAAGAGGCCCCGAGTCAATCCTTTAGTGCCTCCTCAAACTGTTTTGAGAGGAAACTGAGAAGGTAGCAAACAATGCATGGCTCATTTCAAGAAGGAACCTGTGTGGTCTGAATAAATTAATCTCAAGAGAAATGACAAGTTCTCTCACTCAGTTAACCATTTATCAAACATTACTGAAACTTACATCAGGTACTGAGCCAGATGCTAGGAATACAAAATAGAAAAATGTCTATGATTTTAAAAACTTCATGTTCTTATCACAGAAATATACATAGATTATAACATATGAGAGATTATATGATGGCTGTATCCTCAGGATACTATGGAAGCAGAAGAGAGACACCTAAACTAGGCTTGGCGGAAGGAGGAAACAGCAGGAAGACTTCCCAAGGTGGTCACATTTAAACTGGGTCTTAAAGAAGAATAACAGATAAATGGGAATAAAGCGGGAAAAATCATTCCTCCAGGGGTAGAAGTCGGCAAATGGAGAAAAAAGATGCGTACCATTGCCCTGCCTACAGCCACACAACCAGAAGACCTCTTCCTAAAGCTAATGAGCAGATACCATTAGAAGTATGGGCCTGAATAGGTGTGCTTCTGGAAAATCCTCTGTTTACACACACCACATCTCCACCCTCCGCAACTCAAAATAAGCCACGTTTGGAGAACTGACAGAAAGAGGTGATTAATAAGAGATTCAGAGACAAGTTTCTCACTTACAACACTGGGTGGCAGCAGTGGGCAATGGCTTCCTCTGGCTTTCTTCTTGAACAGAATACTAGAAGCAGAAAGGAGGGAAAAAAAATATATAATAAGAAGCCCAGGTAAAAAGGAAAAAAAATCACAACTACTTGTAAAAATTTTTAGCATTTGAATGGAGTCTTTTTTTTTTTTTTTTTGAGGAAGACTAGCCCTGAGCTAACATCTGCCACCAATCCTCCTCTTTTTGCTGAGCAAGACCGGCCCTGAGCTAACAACCGTGCCCATCTTCCTCTACTTTATATGTGGGATGCCTGCCACAGCATGGCTTGTCAAGCAGTGCCATGTCTGCACCCGGAATCTGAAGCGGCGAACCCCGGGCCGCCAAAGCAGAACGTGCGCACTTAACTGCTGCGCCACCAGGCTGGCCCTGGAGTCAAATTTTTATTGAACAGAAACAGATCATCCTGCTGCTGCTTTCCCTGTGGGATCCTGACACACAGGCCAGACTATCAGATATGACACTGGCCCAGTGCCACAGGCTAAAGCAAGAGAGCAGAGAGGCTGTTCTGACCAAGGGCACCTGGGCATCCTTCCAGCTCTGCCAGGTAGCTGTAAAAGGCTTAACCTTAGAAGCCTTACAGGAGCTTCAGAGGACTTAGAAACTCACTCCTGTAAGTTTTCTTGTGGATAATGTATAGATTTCCTCATTTGGGTGATGGAACTGAAAATCTCTCTGAGACTTGAGTTTTCTCATCTTTAAAAAAAGTAATAGTGCTTCTTACCTTACAAAGTCATGTGGAAAGTAAGTGAAATTACTTATTTAAGCACGTAATGCAACATCTGGTACCTAGTAGAGTCCCCTTCCCACTTATATTCTAACTTCCCCAACTCAACCTACCACCATCACCAGCAGAAAACAGAGTAGTGACACCATTAAAAAAAAAAAAGTTCTATAAAAGGGAACAGGGGCCACCCCAGTGGCACAGTGGTTAAGTGTGCACGTTCCACTTTGGTGGCCCGGGGTTCGCCGGTTCAGATCCCGGGTGCAGACATGGCACCGTTTGGCAAGCCATGCTGTGGCAGGTGTCCTACATATAAAGTAGAGGAAGATGGGCACAGATGTTAGCTCAGGGCCAGTCTTCCTCAGTAAAAAAAAGAGGAGGATTGGCAGCAGATGTTAGCTCAGGGCTAATCTTCCTCAAAAAAGGGGGGGGGGACAGAATTAAGTACAAGTCTTGAGGATGGGCAGGATTTGGAAAGGCAAAACAAGAAAAAGGCATAAAAAAGTTAACACAAGTACATAGAGTCTGGAAGGCAGAATAGTTTGATTCTGTGAGAGCCCAGCAGAGGATCAGAAAAACATAACGTGGTCATCAGGCAACTTGCAAACATGAGCTCTGGAGTTCTCATCCTGACTCTGCCACTTATCAACAAGCTGTGAGGTCCTGGCACGTCAGAGCTTTGCTAATGCTGCCAGTGAATGAGCCATGCACTCGGCAGGTGTTTCTTGAGTACCTAGGTGTGCGAGGCCTTGTTCTAGGCACTGAGGGAAGAGAGTTTATAAATCACGGTAAGGAGTTTGGATTTTATTCTAATGTACTGTGAAACTGTTTAGTGTTTTAAACACGAGAGGGATATGACTTTATTACACTTTAAAAATCACTCTGGCTGCTGTGTGAGATGCATTGTAGGGAACAAGAGGGGAAACAGACTAATTATTGCAAAAATCTAGACAGAAGTTAATGATGGCTTACACAGGAATGTGAGTGAGCAAGGGCATTTCAAGTCATTGGATCCAAAATACGAAACACTTTTTGTGTATAAATATACTTTTACATGTAAAGTACTTTATAAGCAATAAATTATGATACAAATATCAGAGGTACATACTGCCATTACTCCATCTAACAGGGAATAATCAGAAGTCAAGCACAATCTAAAGGATATGATAGTGTTAAGAAAACTGTCAATCATAAAAATGTTCAAAACTTCTTAAGCAACCCACTCCAAAGTAAAAAAAAGGACTTGGTTGTAAATAATAACTGTTATAAATAATAATTTTTGTAGGCAGTACATACGCATAACAGTGAGGAAATCCTAAAACTTTAAGTCTTAAACTAGAAGAATTCAGACTTGAGACAACAATAGATATTTTTGGAAGACATATTTAATGAATCTCTTCCAGGCCGGTTTATGTACCCAAAAAAAACAGGAAAAACTAGTATAAGAAAGGAAAATTACAGGCCAATCTCACTTATGAACATAAATGCAAAAATCCTAAACAGATTACCAAACAAAATTCATCATATCATATTATTTATCCATCATAAGTGCTATAATATTCACATGTGAATATGTATGTACATGTGTGCATATGTATTTATGTTGATATAAAAATGTCCATATATCATGACCAAGTGTGTTTGAAATGGAAGAATAGTTCAGTACATGAAAATCTACTCATGTAAATCACCACAATAAACAGATAACAAGGAGAAAAACTATGTGATCTAACAAATGCAGGAAAAGCCTTGATAAAATTCCTTATTTTTTCAAGACAAAAATTCTTAGAAAATCAGAAAGAAAATAGCATTTCCTTAATTTGATATAGTATCTATCAAAATCTATAGCAAACATCATACTTTAAGATTTATGAAGCATTCCCCTTATAGGCAGGAAAATGATAAGGCTCCCTGCTGTCACTCCAAGCACTAAAAATTACACTGTATGTTTTATGCAACAAATTTTTTAAAATAAGGGGTCATGAGAAACAAGAACTGAGAAAATATCACAGCTAAGAGGAGCTAAAGAGACATGACAACTGAATGTAACAGTGTCCCAGATGGGATCCTGGAACAGAAAAAGGGCATGAAGTAAAAACTAAGGAAAGTTGAAAAAACTATGGATTTTTAGTTTTACGTTTTAGTTAAATATAATAAAAACAAAATAAAACATTAACTTTTTAGTTAATAATATATCAGCGTTGGTTCATTAATTGTAACAAACATACCACAGTAATGTAAGATATTAATAACAGGGGAAATCTTGGGGGGAAGGCAGAGAAGAAGTTGATAAGGAAACTCCCTGTACTGTCTGCTCAGTATAAAACACTCAAACACTTGAAAACATAAAACATAAGGACTGGAAAGAGACAAAAACTGCAAAGATCCAAAAACTAGTTACAGAGAAAAGTCTAAGGGAATCTCTAAACTAGTAGAACTAATAAAATTTGCTAAATAGGATCAATACTAAAAAAAATGAGCAGCAAAGCACTGCCTTATATTAGCAATGACCTATTAGAAAATGTAATTTTTAAATGTATCATTCACAAAAGAATTAGGAATAAATCTAAAAAAAAAGGGTAAAATCTGCATGAAGAAAAGTAGGTTTTCCCCAGGTAGCACTTCTCACCTTCTAACTTTTACTATACTTATTACATTTCCTGCATACTGTCTGTCTCCATAAGGACAGGATCTTTGTTTAACCTCTGATGTTTACCAAGCACCTACAACAGTCCCTGGTACCTAGTGCACAATAAGTTATTTGGTGAATAAATTACTGATGAATGAACGTCACCAATAAAGAGAGAAATGCAAATTAAAACAATAAGGCTCTAAATTTATTAGATTAGCAAAACTTTTAAATCAGGTAATGTCAAGTATCAGTAAGGATAGAGAGAAGCAAGAAAATGGGAATATAAATTGGTACAATTAATTTAGAGTAATTTAGCCATATCTATAAGGTTGAGCAGTGCATATCCCACAACTAAGCACCTGTACTTCCAGGTATACACCCAGACAGTCTCTCATACATAAGCACAGACACAGGCTCAGGGAGGTCCACTGCAGCATGCATTCGTAATAGTGAAAACAGAATGGTCCCTGAGTGGGGAGATTAAGAAATGGTGGCACAATCCAGCTCTGTGAAGTGGTAGAGCCCCAGCCCGCCTTGACTCAAGTGCTTCTGGAACCAAGAGGCTGCTGTGTACGGGAACTGTTACACACCATAGGATAAAAAGACAAGACTCTACACTGTGTTTCTAAAATGATTTTACAGAAAGTACCACAAAATCTCAATAATTACTGTATCTGGAAGATAAGCGTAACAGGCTCCATTTTTACCATTCCCTGTATTTTACGTCTGCTTTAAATTTTTTCATGATAAAAACAGACAAGAGAAAAAGGACACAGAGGCCTACCTGAAGAAATTCCCACTAACTAAAGATGAGATGATTTTATCATCAAAAAGAATAATGACTACAATTGATTGAAACACATTAAATATATCAAAATCCATAAATTTATAATGATACACCACTAAAAAAACAAGAAAACAACTCATTGGTTGCCTTGAGAAGTTGCTTAGGCAACAGCTCATTCATCTGAAATGAGTACAGACTTTATTACAAATGAACCAAATACCAGTAAGAGAAAAGTCCTTTCTTACAGACAAATCGCAGCAAATAAATGTTGAAGGGGTAATATAATTAGAAAATCACCATTTAGCAGGCCTTTATAAAATAACAACTATTATTTCCTGCTAAAACAATTAGGTAAAAGGCTGGTGGGAAAACTTTATAATGGATGAAACAGGCAGACACCACTTGAATCCCCTGTTGAATTTTAACATCACTAGAAGTGAGTTAAGACACCATGTGCCAGCCAAAAAAAATAATAAACTTCAATCTATATTTCAACCTAGTCCTCAAAACACTACATATAATTTCCAGTTTAAAGGAAGTAAGAGGGATAGAGGAAGATGGCAAAGGAAACCTTGGGGATATAATCAGCCAAATCCAAAATGTGTGGAATTCTACAAAACAATTGAGGGGAAGGGAAACAGTTATAGAATAAACATGATTTAAGGGACATAATAACCAAATATGAACAACTTGTTTGGATTCTGGATTGAAAAAATCAGCTGTGAAAAGACATCTTTGAGACAATAAAGGAAATTTGAACTCACATTAGGCATTAGATGACATTAAGAAATTATTGTTAAATCTGATGTATTAAAGGCATTGTGGTTATTTTTGTTTTAAGGCATTATCTCTTAAAGATGTATACCAATGTATGTATGTATTTACAGGTGGACCACTGGATATCTGAGATTGGTCTTAAAATACTCCAGCATAGAAAGAGGGAAGAGTAATTCTGTATATTTCGCATGATGGAAAATTTCGATAATACAATAGTTCATAGCAGCATTATCCATAATAGCCAAAAAGTGGAAACTCAATCATCCATCAACTGATAAATGGGCAAATAAAATGCAGTATAGCCATACAGTGCAATATTATTCAGAAATAAAAAAGAATGAAGTACAGGTAAATACTACAATATAGGAAAAACCTAAGTGAAAGAAGAGAGTCATAAAGGACCACATATTGTATAATTGCATTTATATGCAATCTCCAGAATACGTCAATGTACAGAGATAGAAAGCAGATCAGTGATTGCCTAGGACTGAGGAGGATGTGGGGATTGGAGTGTGATGGCTAAGGGCACAAGGTTTCCTTACGGGGTAATGAAACTGTTCTAAAATTAATTGTGGTGATAGATATACAATTCTGTGACTATACCAAAAGCTACTAAATTGTACACTTTAAATGTGTGAACTGTGTGGCATGTGAATTATATTTCAATAAAGCCGTTTTACGAAAACCAACAGGATGATACAGGAAGGAATGGCAGAAGGGAGAGCTCTAGTATATAAACAGAAAGCAAAAATCTCAGAGGGAGCTGAGAACCACAGACCAAGAACCATCAGTTTTAGAACTTGTAAAATTCTGTAATGTTTGCATGTTACATTTGGTTTTTTAGTGCTTTAATCCCTTCACGTGATTCTGCACAGTGACACAGTAAAGCCTGTAAAATCAAAAGTACAATGTGTTTCTTTACTAGGAAAATAAAGAAGATGGGAGTTTGGAAGGTTATATACCACTCCAAAGCAAGGCTTTGGGGAAAAAAGAAAACCCACAAAAGGTAAAGTGGACGCAAGGACAGAGTAAACTGTGACATTTATCAAGGGGAGAAGAAAGACTGGAGCTTTCAACCAAGAAAAGTTGGAGTGTTGCATTGGATATGAGAAGAGTTATGTAATTTAATAATATAAAACCTATTAAGGAATCAGGTGAGGTAAGGGAAAACCCTGAAAGGAGTATTTGCATTTGTTTCAAATTCCATTTCTTCATCTTTGATTTAACTCACTGTGGGCCAAATTGTGTCCCAAGAAAAGATATGTTGAAGTCCTAATCCCTAGTAACAGTGAATGTGACCTTATTCATACATAGGGTCACTACAGTCTTAAAATAACCCAACGAATGGTGTCCTTACAAGATTAATGCAAATTTGGGTACAGACACCCAAAGAGAAGAGAACGTACTGTTGGGACAGACAGACACAAGGGAGGTGTGTGATAATGGAGGCAGAGAGAGGAATGATGTGTCCACAAGCCAAAGAATGGCAAGGACTGCTGGGAACCACCAGAAGGGAGAGGAGAGGCATGGAACAGTTTCTTTGTCAAGTCTCTAGAAGGAACTGACCCTGCCAACACCTTGATTTCAGAATCCTAGCCTCGAGAACTGTGAAAGAATGAATTTCTGTGGTTGTAACCACTCAGTTTATGGTCCTTTATTATGGCAGCACTAGCAAACTACTACTTCTCATCAAACCACTTCATTTTGGCTTCCCGCACTAATCTATGGACACTGGTCCTTAAATGCCAAATCCAATGGCTCCATTTCATCACTCTTCTCCTCTTTGTTCTCGGTAACACTCGATACTATTGAGAATTTCTGCCTTAAAACTCTTTTTTCCTTTGTTTCATGACCATTTTTCTGGTTCTCCTACTGTCTTTCAGACAGCTCTCAGTCTCTTTTGACCCTCCCTATTCTATCTTTGGCGCTCCCAAGTCTGCCCTTGTTCTTCTTCAATATTCTTTCTATACACTCCACCTGAGCAAGCTCTTCTATTCCTCTGACATCAAATGCTTCCAATAAGTTGATAAATCCAAACTCTATGCCTATAGCTCCCCATGTCACCCAACCCTGAACTTCAGATTCTTTCATGAAGTTGCTTACCAGACATTTCCACTGAAATATCCCCTGGCACTCCAAACACTACCGTATAATCAGACCTATTTTCTAAGAGCTCAACACGTCCAGAAGTTAAAAAAACTTATCTTTTCCCTCCACCACCAATAATAAAAACATTCCCCATTCCTGATGGTCTAGACTGAGTGGACTGTGTTCTCTTCTGAGCACCAGACTTATCTCTGGAGATAAGTTAGGACAGCAGAACTAAGCAATGCAATAGGTTAAACATCCCTAAAAATAGCATAAAAATAAGGATATATATCCAAAAATCTGGAGACAAGCAGAAGACATACCTCTGCTCATCTGCATAACAAGGGGACAGTTTCTCTAGTAAAAGCTCCTTCCCCAACACACTAGTACTAATTCAGCCACCTCTGGAAGACAACAGGAAGAATAGGAACAGTGGAAGATAGATCCTTCTAATGAAATGTCAGGCAATGTTCTAGCTACGTTTCTGTTTAATGTAGTTTAAATTCTTTCATTCTTCAACATGCTCCTGGGTCCCTCCCTTGACAACCTTAAAGGGTCCTATAAAAAGACTTTTCCCCATCTCTTTATATTGCAAATAAGAAGTTCCTACCTCATTATCAGCTCCCAAGGCATTGATTTGCTCCAATTTGTAGGTCCAATATCTGGCTTCCTCCTCTGGGATATCTACCGTGAAAGAAAATAAACTACATTACCAAGTTAATAATTTACTCATGGGTTGATTACACTTTATTCAATCAAACAATCAAAGTTAGAAGGGTGGTACTGATGGACTAATTTTACTGATGGCTCAACTGTTGCCATGAACACTATCTTGAATCTTCACATAAGCCAAAATAATATACTATTATTCCCATTAGATCAGAAGACTTAATATTGCTAAGATGTCAATGCTGCCCAAGAGATCTATAGATCCAATGCAATTGCTATCAAAATCCCCATGATGGGAGTGATGTCAGCAACATGGAGGGGTGAGTTTTCCCAGTAATCTCTCCCCTCCACCATACAACGAAAAACACATTCATATTCCAACAGAGAACATCCAAACACAACACAAAAAATGTCGGAGAGACCCACACAGCCACACAATGGAGTGCACAGAGGCTGGAACCTCCTTGCAGCCTAGAGGGAAAGCCCTCTACAGGGACAAAAGCTTTTGCGGGTGGTGACCTCATCAAGCCAACACCCCAGGAGAGCAGATAGCAAGAGCAGAGGGAGAAAACCCTGAAAGCATGCAGGAGAAAGCGTCCTTCCCCCACCTGCCCAGCAACGGTTCCAGTGCCTGGGACCTCCAGTGGTGACAGACAGTAATTTCAACCAAATAATACAACGATGGACAAAAACAGAGCCACGCCCTCTAGCAATATCAAACATTATATTAGGTCTCCAGAACAGAGAGAAAATGACAAGTACCCAGAAATCAGCCCTGAGGACACAGAAACATGGAATCTAAAAGATAAAGAATCGAAAATACCTATCATCAAAAACTCATCAAGTTAAAAGAGAATGTAAAGAAACAATTCAATAAGCTCAGGAGCTACTCCACAAAAGAGATTGAATTTATAAAGAACAATCAATCAGAAATATTAGTGATGACAGACACAATGGAAGAAATAAAACAAATATGAATTTCCTGAATGCTCGAGTAGACATCATAGAGGAGCAAATCAGCACAATCGAAGACAGAAATGTTGAAATGCTCCAGATACTGGAGGAGACAGAACTAAGACTAAAAAGAAATAAAGTCTCTGAAAAATATCTGACTCAATGAGGAAATGCAACATAAGAATTATAGGTATTGAAGAAGGTGAAGAGAAGGCGAAAGGAGCAGAAAGCTTGTTCAAAGAAATAATAGCAGAGAACTTCCCAAACCTAGGGAAGGTGATGGAAATCCATGTGGAAGAGGCTACCAGATCTCCTAAACATGTCAATTTAAAAATACCTACTGCAAAGCATATAGTAGTGAAACTGGCAAAAGTGAATGACAAAGAAAGAATACTAAGGGCAGCAAGGCAGAAGAAAATAACTTACAAAGGAACCCCTATCAGGCTTTCAGTGGATTTCTGTGCAGAAACCTTACAGTCTAGGAGAGACTGGAATGATATATTCAAATCTTTGAAGGACAAAAACTTTCAGCCAAGAATACTCTATACAGCAAAAATATCCTTCAGATATGATGGAGAAATAAAAACTCCCAGACAAACAAAAGCTAGAGGAGTTTGTAGCAAGGAGACTGCCCCCCCTACAAGAAGTCCTGAAGAAGGTCCTCATACCTGAAAAAACAAAAAAAGGGAGAAAGGGGTTGCAAAGCACAGAGAAAGGCAATAAGCAGGTAGAAAGAATCAGAACAGGCTAGCAAATACTCAACCATAGAATTAAAAATAAAGGGAAGGAAAACACCAGAAACAAAGATAATCTCATTTTAACCACAAACTCACAACACAAGATGGAGCGAGATGTGAGAAAAACAACTTAGGAAGGGAAGAGGAAAGGGACTGAATCAGCTTAGTCTAAGGAAGTAAGAAGCTATCAGAAAATGGACTACCATAACCACGAGATTTTGAATACAAACCTCATGGTAACCACTACACAAAAAAGCAGAACAGAGACACAAATAACAAATAAGGAGAAAACTGAGAAACATATCATAAAAAACTACATAATTCAATTGGTGGGCCAAAATATACAAGACGAGAAACAAAGGAAATGGAGGAGAACCAGAAAACAAGTGATAAAATGGCAGCATTAAGCCTTCATATATTGATAATCACCCAAAACGTAAATGGATTGAATTCTCCAACAAAAACACACAGAGTGGCAAGATAGATTAAAGAACAAGACCCAACAACATGCTGCCTCCAGGAAACACATCTCAGCTCCAATGACAAACAGAGGCTCAGAGTGAAGGGATAGAAGATGATACTCCAAGCTAATGGCACAAAAGAAAGGTGTCGCAATACTTATATCAAACAAAGTAGACTTCAAGACAAGACAGGTAAAGAGAGACAAAGAGGGGTAGTATATAATGATTAAAGGGACTCTCCACCAAGAAGAAATAACACTTACAAATATCTATTTACCCAACACAGGAGCACCAAAGTACATAAAGCAACCATTAACAAACCTAAAAGGAAATAGTAATAATAACACAATAACAGTAGGGGATCTAAACACTTCACTCATATCAATGGATAGTTCATCCAGATAGAAAAATCAACAAGAAAACAATGGAATTAAATGAAAAGCTAGACCAGTTGGACTACTTAGACATATATAGAACACTCCATCCAAAAACAGCAAAAAACACATTCTTCTCAAGAGCGCAAGGAACATTCTCAAGGATAGACCAAATGTGGGAAAACCAGGCAAGCCTCAATAAATTTAAGAAGATTGAAATGATAACAAGCATCTTTCCCTATCACAATGCTATAAGCTAGAAAATAAATACAAGAAAAAAGGTGAGAAAGGAATAAAGATGTGAAGACTAACGGACATGCTATTGAACAAGAATGGATCATGGAAGAAATTAAAGGAGAAATAAAAAACTATCTGGAGACAACTGAAAATGAAAACATACCATATCAACTCATACAGGATGCAGCAAAAGCCGTACTAAGAGGAAAATTCATCACAATACAGGCTCACCTTAACAAACAAGAAAAATCCCAAATAAGCAATCTCAAACTACACCTAACTGAATTAGAAAAAAAACAAAGCCCAAAGTCAACAGAAGGAGAAAAATAATAAAAATCAGAGCAGAAATAAATGCTACTGAAACAAAAAAGGCAGTAGAAAGGACCAATGAAACAAAGAGCTGGTTCTTTGAGAAGGTAAATAAAAACCGACAAACTTCTGGCCAGACTTACGAAGGAAAAAAGAAAGATAGCTCAGATAAATAAAATTAGAGATGAAAGAGGAGAAATAACAACAGATACTACAGAAATAGAAGGAATTATAAGAGAATACTACGAAAAACTATATGCCAACAAAATGGACAATCCACAGGAAATGGATAAATTTTTAGACTCATCAAGAAGAAACAGTTAATCTGAATAGACCAATCACAAGGAAAGAGATTGAAACAATAATCAAAAGCATCCCAAAGAAGAAAATCCCAGGACCAGACAGCTTTCCTGGGGAATTCTACCAAACTTTCAGAGAGGATTTAATACCCATCCTTCTCGAGCTGTTCCAAAAGATCAGGGAAGATGGAACACTTCCTAACACATTCTACAAGGCCAACATCACTCCGATACCAAAGCCTGACAAGGACAACACATAAAAGGAAAACTACAGGCCAATACTGCTGATGAACATAGATGCAAAAATCCTCAACAAAATATTGGCAATCCAAATACAGCAATACATCAAAAGGATCATACATCATGATCAAGTGGAGTTTATACCAGGGACACAGGGATGATTTAACATCCGCAAATCAGTGAATCTGATACACCCCATCAACAAACTGAGGAATTAAAACCACACGATCATCTCAATAGATGGAGAGAAAGCACTTGACAAGATCCAACAGCCATTTATGATTAAAATCTCTTAACAAAATGGGGATAGAAGGAAATTACCTCAACATAATAAAAGCCATATATGACAAACCCACAGCCAATATCATACTCAGTGGGGAAAAACTGAATGTCATCCCTCTGAGAACAGGAACGAGACAAGGATGCCCACTATCACCACTCTTATTCAACATCATACTGGAGGTTTACACCAGATCAATTAGGCAAGAGAAAGGAATAAAACGAATCCAAATAGGGAGTGAAGAAGTGAAACTCTCGCTGTTAGCAGACGACATCATCTTATATATACAAAACCCTAAAAAATCCATCAGAAAATTATTAGAAATAATTAACAACTACAGTAAAGTTGCAGGGTACAAAATCAACTTACAAAAATCAGTTGCATTTCTGTACTCTAATAATGAACTTACAGAAAGACAGCTCAAGAATACAATCCCATTTATAATCGCAACAAAAAGAATAAAGTACCTAGGAATAAATTTAACCAAGGAGGTGAAGGACTTAAACAATGAAAATTACAAGATGTTAGTGAAAGAAATAGATGATGACATAAAGAGATGGAAAGACATTCCATGCACATGGATTGGAAGAATAAACATAGTTAAAATGTGCATACTACCCAAAGCAATCTACATGTTCAATGCAACCCCAATCAGAATCCCAATGACACTCTTCACAGAAATGGAACAAAGAATCCTAAAATTCATACGGGGCAACCAAAGACCCCGAATTGCTAAAGCAATCCTGAGGAAAAAGAACAAAGCTGGAAGCATCACAATCTCTGACTGCAAAATGTACTACAAAGCCATAGTAATTAAAACAGTATGGTACTGGTCAAAAACAGGCATACATCAATAGATCAGAACTGAAAGCCCAGAAATAAAACCACACATCTCGGACAGCTAATCTTTGGCAAACGTGCTAAGGACATACAATGGGGAAAAGACTGTCTCTTCAATAAATGGTGTTGGGAAAACTGGACAGCTACATGCAAGAATGAAAGTAGACCATTATCTCACGTCATACACAAAAATAAACTCAAAATGGATCAAAGACTTGAAGATAAGTCCTGAAACCATGAAACTCCTGGAAGATGATATAGGTGGTACACTCTTTGACCTTGAACTTAAAAAGATCTTTTCAAATACCATGTTTTCTCATACAAGGGAAACAAAAGAAAAAATAAACAAGTGAGACTTCTTCAGACTAAAGACCTTCTGCAAGGCAAAAGAAAACTAGGATCAAAACAAAAAGACAGGGCCAGCCCAGTGGCGCAGCGGTTAAGTGCACACATTCTGCTTCAGTGGCCTGGAGTTCATCAGTTCAGATCCTGGGTGTGGACATGGCACTGCTTGGCAAGCCATGCTGTGGTAGGCATCCCACACATAAAGTAGAGGAAGATGGGCACAGATGTTAGCTCAGGGCTAATCTTCCTCAAAAAAAAAAAACCAAAAAACAAAAAGACAACTCACCAACTGGGACAAAGTATTTGCAAATCATATATCCAACAAAGGAGTCAGCCTCCATAATATATAAGGAACTCATGCAACTGAACAACAAAAAAACAAAAAGCCTGAGCACAAAATGGGCATAGGATATGAACAGACATTTTTTCAAAGAAGATATACACATGGCCAATAAACACATGAAAAGATGCTCAACAGCACTAATCATCAGGGAAATGCAAACTGAAACTACACTTAGATATCACCTTACACCTGTCAGAATGGCTATAATTACCAAGACAAAAAAATAACAGACCTTGGAGAGGATGTGGAGAAAAGAGAACCCTCATACGCTGCTGGTGGGAACGCAAACTGGTGCAACCACTATGGAAAACAGTATGGAGATTTCTCAAAAAACTAAAAGTAGAAACACCATATGATCCAGCTATCCTACTACTGGTTATTTATCCAAAGAACTTGAAATCAACAACACAAACCAATCTATGCACCCCTATATTCATTGCAGCTTTATTCACAATAGCCAAGACAATCCAAGTGTCCATCGACTGATGAATGGATAAAAAAGATGTGGTGTATATATATACAATGGAATACTACTCAGCCATAAAAAAAGACAAAATCATCTCATTTGTAACAACATGGATGGACCTTGAGGGTATTATATTTAGCAAAATAGGCCAGACTAAGAAAGACAAACACTGCATGATTTCACTCATGTGTGAAAGATAAACACATGGATAGAGAACAGATTAGTGGTTATCAGAGGGGAAGAGGGTTGGGGGGGGCGGGTGAAAGGGATAAAGGGGAACATATGAATGGTGACAGATGAAAACTAGACTATTGGTTCGAGCACGGTGCAGTCTACATGGAAACTGACATATAATAATGTACATGGGAAATTACACAGTGTTATAAACCCATAGGACCTCAATAAAATAAGTTAATTAATTAAATAAAAATGCAATGAGGGATGGACTGACAGACTTCTAGCCTGACAATGTGAGGAGCTCCACAGATCCACTCCGTAGCAAAACTGTATATATTAAAAAACACCATTTAAAGTCTCTGGAAATGGTCGTAAGGCATACAGCAAATGAAGAAACACTTATTCAAGAAAATCTACTAAAACTTTAAGAACATCCAATTTCTGTGGTATCTGAACCAAGACCCACTCCCACCCTTCTCCATCTCAATTCAGCAAGACAGAGACTCCATTCCAAACCAGTGCAGCCCAGAACACAGCACTAAGAATACAAGAAACTAAGCCGCAGCAACAACTCCCAACTGCTTTTCTCTTTACCTGCAACTTGGCCCAGAGACACACAAAAGTTTTCCTTTCTATTTTTCTGAACTAATAGTTGTTCTGAGTTTAGTTATTTCTGAGCTTATTGGAAAATCATGGCATTTTTGCTTAAATAACCATAAGGTACAAGATATAAGCAGACTGAAATCATAAATTAGTAGCAATAACAATAGTATATGTAGATATCAATAATGTGAGCAGTCAACATTAAAATTAAACTAAATTTAACTAAAACAAGATACCATGTAAACCAATTACACAGAAAAACATTAAAAACTGAGAAATACAAAATTTAGACAAAGGGGTCGGCCCGGTGGGGCAGCAGTTAAGTGCGTACATTCAGCTTCGGCGGCCCGGGGTTCGCCTGTTCGGATCCTGGGTACGGACATGGCACCACTTGGCACGCCATGCTGTGGTAGGTGTCCCACATATAAAGTAGAGGAAGATGGGCACAGATGCTGGCTCAGGGTCAGTCTTCCTCAGCAAAAAGAGGAGGATTGGCAGCAGTTAGCTCAGGGCTAATCTTCCTCACAAAAAAAAAAAAATGTAGGCAAAGATGTGCAGAAAAGAGACACCTCAGACACAGCTGGTAAGAATATAAATTGGTACGGTCTTTTTCACAAGTAATTTGGCAGTACAACGAAAAATAATAATGCACATATCCTTTGACTCATTCTTTAAATTCTACTTTTAGGAATTTATCCTAAGACACACAAATGGGAACAGAAATAGCTGGTCATTATAGCAGTACATAATATCAAAAAAATTGGGGCTGGCCCCGTGGCAGAGTGGTTGAGTTCGCGCGCTCCGCTGCAGGCGGCCCAGTGTTTCATTGGTTCGAATCCTGGGCGCCGACATGGCACTGCTCATCAAACCACGCTGAGGCAGCGTCGCACATGCCACAACTAGAAGGACCCACAACGAAGAATATACAACTGTGTACCGGGGGGCTTTGAGGAGGGGAAAAAAAAAAAACTGGAAGCAATCTTCATGTCAATTAATACAGGATTGCTGACATAATTTATGGCATAAGCAGCTGTTTGGATCTGCAAGATAGACCTTAAAGTTTAACATGGAATGATGTCCAAAATAGTGTATTTAAGTAGTTTATACAAAACTATATATCTCTATACATAGTATACAGAGAATGATCCAAATTTTGTGAAAATCTATTTCTAGAAAAGAAATTTCTTATGTCTAAACCAAGACACAAGAAAGTTAACAGTGGTTTATCTCTGGGGAATGCAAAGGAGAATAAGGAAGTGGGAAGAGAAAATTTTAACTTTTTATCCATAAACATTTCCATACTGTTTGAATTTTTATCATGAGTATGTTTTTTCTGATTTTTTAAAAATTATCCTTCTATTTATTAGTGCTACTTTAATGTTTACATTGACAAATTATAAGGTATATAGTCACTTCAAGACAATAAATGGTAAAATATTATCAAAAGAATAAATCATTGATGTTCTCTAACAAGCAGGTATTTCATAAGTTATTATAATATATTGTCACAGAAAACTAAATGATCTGAAGAGAATGCTTTTAGTGTGGATTCTTTAATGAGCACCATTCTGGAATCTACTTTGCACCGTCCCTGCGAGAAGTGTTATAGAGAACAGAGTGGACAGAGACAGAATGCCCTCAAAGGAGATAGCTGACAAGACAAAAAACTCAGTAATGAAACAAGCAAACAACTTCAAACAATATGGTAAAAAAGTATTAAATGGTTTTTAAAATCTAATAAAATAGACTCACCAAAAGGCAACTCAAATCTTGTATCAAGCAAAATTTTATGGGGAGTTGGGTTTTTAGTTCCACAGATCTCATCATCTTTCATTAATGTCTCTGCCTCCAATGTGGACCACTCTCCAGGCCCTTCCTAGAAAACAAAGATGTAAGATTGAACGTTATTCTTCCATAGCTCCCCTCTTGGTTTAAGAGCCAGGTGTTTTTCTCTGATTTCCTTGCTGGAGAGCTTTTGATAGCCACTCACATCCTGGAGAGGGAAACACACCACTGTCACCACCTGCCTTTACTACATATGGCATCTGTTATCCCTCTTTGGTGGGACAGCAGTTTTCACTGTGCTCAGCTCTCTACAAGCCCGCTGAGGATAGAACTTCTGGAGTGCCAAACTCAAAAACTAAGCATCTCCATGGATCAATATTTAATCTGCACAATTCTCAATGACTATGTCACTTAATATGTGTCGCTACTTCTAATTAGTAAAGAGCTAGTAATATTGCTAGTTAAGAAGACCTGAACTGAGGCCACAATGAAAACGAACTGCCCATCGGCCAGAGGGGATAGAGACTTAGCTGGAACTAAAAGAAATTTGGGAAGAGAGGCACACCTTCACCATCCCCATGCCCAGAGAAAACTCACAGTCCATCAGGAATATGACAGATTTTGTCCAGGTTCAAAGTGAGTGTCTATGGGAAAATGATGCTGAGTTATACTCTAATCTGGGAAAGTGGAGTGGGAGTTCAGTCTTGAAAACATAGTCATGCATCACTTGATGACAGGGATACATTCTGAGACGTGTCATCAGGCGATTTCGTCATTGTGCAAACATCACAGTATACTCACACAAACATAGATAGTGTAGCCTACTACACACCTAGGCTATATGGTACTGTTAAGGGACCCCTGTTGTATATGCAGTCTGTCCTTTACTGAAACGTTATTATGCAGCGCATATAATGAGACACTGTGAATACCAATTGCCAAGCCTGGTAGTTCCTCAAACTCTATTAGGACTACATGTGGAAGAAGGAAAATTGAAACCAATTGCCTGCAGATTGGTGACTCAAAGAAACACAGCTGAGAACAGGACCAGCCAGCTGGGCGAGGAAGTTTAATGGCACTCCTCCCAGGACAGTGTCTTAGAGGGGAATGCAGAAACCACAGGCATCCTAGATCTCACACACACACACATGCACACGGAGTACTCAAAAGGGGCTGTCTACCTGATAATGCCAAAGAGGTGCTCTGGCATCTCTGAGGTCAGTCATAGGACAGAAGGAAGATCAGATCTAAATAAAATCCCCTGAGCCTCTGTGTGAGGTTAGGAATAGACTGGTTCCACTCCTTCTAATGAGAATGGGAGCAAAGCAATCTGAGATGTGTGGATGAATATTAGTTGCCTGGAGCTAGGACGGGGAAAAGTAAGGGCTAGAATCATACCGCCAAACGGGCAATGCATTGACTGACCTCATCCGACTGACGAATAGTCTTCAGCGCAATCCACACGGTCCCCACCATGGTGTCCCAGATCAGTCCTTTGTTCCATACCTCCACACTCAGACCCAGGTCCAGGCGATTAATCTCACTAAAGGAAAGAAAAAAACCCTTTAAAGAAAGCCAGATAATATGAAAGAAACAGCCCTAGCTCCTGTTTTGCTAAACTGTGAATACTTTCTCACCAGGATCCCGTTGTCAGGGAAAATCAAAATGCTCCAGAAAACTGCAACCATTCTTTAGGCCCTGAGAAACCTATGTAGGGTATCCACAGAAAAACGCCCCTGTCCGTCTGTCTCCTCTCCTTTGGAGCTACAATTATGGTTAGATTAATGCAATTTCACAAAAAAATGAGGTCAAGCAGCAAGGGCATTACTGCCAGGCCTGCCTGCCTACAATCTCCACCCTTAAGCGACAGTTCTGTTGTACTGTTAACAGTAACGACACTGCCCCCAACTTATGCCTTTGCACTCGCTGTATACAGGAACCTTTTAGAAAAAGGCAAGGTTTCTTTACAAGATTTATTTATGAAAGGGAGTCAAGCAGAAGTATAAGGGCCCTTGAGAACATAAGATACTGCCATAGAATACATCAGGGAGACGGAAAAAGGAGAAAGGGAGACAAGAGACCAGCAATGGAGTTGCCAGTGACAAATGAACAGGGTAAGAGGCATAAGAAATAGGCACAGAAAGGTAGAGAAAGTAGCTAATAAAACCCACGTGTAAAGGGGAAGAGGGCAAAATTACATAGCATCTCAAGGTGGGAGACAGGAAATTCACACATACCACAGCAGGGCGGAAAGGGGAAGTGCTATGGGAAACTGGAAAATAAACACATAAGAATAAAGCTGGCTATGCTGATAAGAGGCTGTAGATCACTACTTTTCACTTGCTGGGAACAGCTAACACAGTAGGTGATTATTACAGCCAATTAGAAGGTGGAAGAAAGTAGGATTGCTAGTTTTACATACCATAGCCAGGACTGTGGTATGGCTAATATAGTAGTATAGGAAGACACCTGAATAAACTGTTCATAGCTGACTTAGTACACTACGTGTGTAATGAAATGAATAAGTGGTCTCATTCTCATGTTACTATAATTGAGATAGGGAGTGAATGAGGCTTATAATCTAGAGAGAGAAGCAACCAGTAAGAAATTTGACACCACTGGCCTCTTTGTTTTCGAAGCCCCAGTTCTCCCTTAGTTTTCAGGACACTAGTATCCACTGTCTCTCCTTCAACCTCTCTGTTCATTCCTTCTTAGTTCCCTTTGTCCATCGTTAAATGCTGGTGCTCTCCAGGCTCTACCCCAGGCCCTATTCTCACCCTACATGCTCTCTCCCTAAGCTTTCTCATCTACACCTATGGCTTCAGGTGACCAAAATATTTCTCCAAACCAGATTTCTTCCCTGAGTACCAGGTTCAGGTTTCTAAGTACCTTCTGTACCTCTCCTGCTACCTGTGCTGTAAGAACCTCAAATATAAACTTGTCCCGGGCTGGCCCTTTGGCCGAGTAGTTGGGTTCACGTGCTCTGCTTCGGCAGCCTGGGGTTTCGCCAGTTCGGATCCTGGACAAGGACAATGCACTGCTCATCAGGCCATGCTGAGGCGGCGTCCCACATGCCACAATTGAAAAGAGCCACAACTAAAAAAATATACAGCTATGTAACGGGGGGCTTTGGGGAGAAAAAGGAAAAAATAAAATCTTTAAAAAAATAAATAATAAATAAAATAAATAAACTTGTCCATAACTGATCTTGCACCATCCCCTATCCTGATGAGTGGCACACCACTTACCCCATCATTCAAGACAAATCCTGGTTCCACCTCCTTAACATCTTCTATCCATCCTTTTCTCCTATCCCTTCTGCTATTGTCTTAGCCCAAGCCCTCATAATAGGTATTATAACAATAATATAACAATATGATAATAGTTATTATAACAAAGTTTCCTAAATGGTACAATAAGAAGCAATACATTAAAAAGCCTGTAGGGTTGGAACACTTCCCCATAAAAATAATAATCATCCCTACGTCTCTCTGAGATGCACTATAAAACTTGCAAAGCAATGTCACTTAAATTTCAAGTTTCACAGGAATTTTAATACATTTTCTTGTTTGATCCCCTTGCACCCACCTTTCCAAAAAATAAGCATAATCTTGTAAGAAAAGTAGAACTTTACAGATAAGGAAACTGGCACTTGAGAAGCTAAGTGATTTGCCTAGTCCTTCAAAATTAGATTCTACACTTCTCTCCCCTTTTCTAGAGCAGGGGGAAAAAATCTTGAAATTTAAGAAGGGAAAAAAAAAAAGAAATATCAAGTTTTTAAAGCCAGAACTCACAATCATAACATACTAAATTTTGTGTTATACATAAGAAAGTCTACTAACGTTTACTCATTTTATTACTAGATGAATGTAGGACATTTTACTCCATAAAGTAAAAGGACTATAGGCATAGAAATACTCATCCTCTAAAGCAGATAACTTGGGTATACACAGACACACAGTCTCTCACATGCATAATCACATTCCTTCAAGGAGCCTTCTGAGAATCAAAGAAAGATTAAGTTATGTTTAATATTATGCTAAGTATGCTGTATATATTCCAATTCTGACCACGGAGAAAATCTGACTAGGTAGTATTTCCACCCACATAAATTAATCGGGAGTTTACTCACATTCATAATTCACCTCTAAGAACAGATTAGAAATCCACAAGAGAACAAAACTGCAGATATACTTCACCTGCCACACACTTTACTTGTTCCTGTAAATCTGTAGCTTTCAAAGAAAATATTTAGCATATGTTAATATATTAAAATGTTTTAAAATATTTAACATATTTTATAAATCTTAGACATATGCAAAATCTTCAGCTCTAATTGTTTAATCCAATGTGACTGCCTCGGGAAGACTGTCAAATATTGTGGGAATGCTGCTGCTACAAAGCACTTACAACATAAAATCTTGTTCCCAGGAAGGCTGATCACCACGAACTGCTACCGTTGTGCTCTTCACATTCTGCACTTTCAGGGTCACGTATGTGTTAAATTTATCTTTGAAAAAATGCAAAATGAAGATGTAATACTTAGCGCTCAGATTGTTACCCAACCTCATAAAGCTCCTGGAATTAAATAATATCCAAATTAAAACATTACATGTAGAAGAAAAAATGGAATATATATATTTTGTATAATATAGCATCATTCTAAGCATTGTAGAGTTGCAAAAAGTTGTAAAAATATACCACTCTTCAAAAGCATAATCTATAACAGCGTTTTGCAAATTTAAGAAATATATTTTATATTTGACCCAGTAGACACACATACACACACATATAAACTAAAACAAAAGCTTCATGAAATATAAGGTGTGATACATTGATATTTCCTGTTTTAATTTAATCTATTAAAATGTTAATCATAACTAAATTGATTTTATAGTCCACCTGCAGTTTGAAAAGAACTAATCTAATTAATCTAGCAGGAAAGATTATGTAAACTTAATAAAATGTAGAAAGAATAAGTACCATAAGAGAAAAAGTTATAAAGAACTGCAGAAGAGGAAAGAGTCAGCTCCAGCTGTTGACAGAGACAAGAACTGAGGAAAAACTCTCATAAAGGAAGCGGACGTCAAACTTGATCTATTCAGTTATAAGAAGTGTTATCACAGAGTTGGGAAAAGGAAATTGTCTAACCTGAGAGTGTGCATTGAATATTAAACAAAGAGAGGTGGCCTGGAACTCAAAACCCAGAAGTCTGACCTACTGCTCAACACAGCACATTTCGCATCAGCCATGATTATGGGCACTGAATTGAGAGTTCACTTTTCTCTGTAAGAAATCAATCATAATTTTATAAAATGAAAGAAAGAAGACTATCATTTTTGACTAATCAAATTGGTAAAGATTGTTTAAAATGATTACCTAATGTTAGAGATGGGAGAAAATGGGCCCTGTCACGCACTTGTAGCAGAAGGTAAATCTTTCCCTTAGTATCATTAAAAATTATGCAATTTTATACTTGGACATGGAAAGTTTACAATTCTACTAACGACATATAAGGATACAAGCCCACCGACCTGAGGGAATCCCCATCCATATCCAGATGTATCAGTGCAATAGACCACTGAGCAATGTTTTCTATCATATGATTTTGTACTCCACTACCGACATTCAACCAGAGATGACCAGACCAGGTGCAGACATGACCCAAGAGCAGCCAGTCCACGGGCTGGCCAAAAGCTGAGACCAATACGATTTCCTTTCAAAAGATTTTAGAAAAGGAAAACAGAAATAGTGACAATCGGTGGTTGGTGATAAAGCTCAAAGGAGAAGCATATAAACTCCATTGGAGATGCCATTATGGACTGTATGCAAGACAGGTAAGCATAGAAAACCAGCTGAAAAGAAAGGAGAACAGAACAGCTTCTCAGAAAGAAGCACTAACCCAGAGGCAGTGGAGAGAGGAGGCTCAGAAACTGCTTTAATTCCTGTTGCACCCAAAATTTGGGTTTTCAGATTTTCCTGGGTTTCCAAGCATGTTCATTTCTTCCCAGCAATTCCCAATACTCTCTCTTTTCCACAGCAATAACCAGAATAATGTGACATTCACAGTTAAGGAAATGCGTATTAAAATAAAGAGATACCATTTATATCTTTAGCTGGGCAAAGATTAAAGAGTTTCATGTTATCTGATGCTGATAAGGATTTGGGAAAATAAACACTCATATACTTTTGGTCTGAGCATAATCTAGCAAAAACTTTCAGAAGAACAAGTTGACAACAGCTACCAAATTTTTTTTAAATGCATACATTTGGCCCAGCAATGCTACTTCTGGACTCTAGCGTACGGATACATTTGTAAGAGCAGGCAATGGTAAAGGCACAAGAACATTTATTGCTTATAGTAGCAAAAAACTGTAGACAACCTAAATATTCATCAATCAGGGATCTAGGGTACAAATCTACAATAAAATTCTGTATAAGACTTTAAAAGAAAGAACCAGATATAGTATATACACACACACAAGACTTTCATGTCTTGCTGGAAAAAAAAGCAGGTTGCAAAAAGATATGTGTAGCTGATCCAGTATCGTATACAAGCATATACAGAGAAAGTTTGAAAACGTATATAAAAACTTCTAAACAGTTACTTCTGAGAAGTAGAAATGAGTTGGCCAAGAGGTAAAGGGACTTTAACTTTTCACTAGATAGATAGATTTCTTTAATGTTTTACAACAGCACCGATTTTTTTTTCAGCTTCACTGAGGTATAACTGACAATTCAAAATTGTATACATTTAAAGTATTAAAACTTGATTTGATGTATGTATACACTGTGAAATAATCACCACAATCAAGCCAATTAACATATTCATCACCACCTTACATAGTTACCATTTTCTGTGTGTGTGTTGAAAACACAAGATCTACCCTCTTAGCAAATTTCAAGAACACAATACTTGTTAACGATAGACACAGTGCTGTACATTAGGTCTCCAGAAATTATTCACCTTGCATAACTGAAACTCTGCACCCCCCTGAGCAAGACCTCCTGATATTGATTTTTTAAATCATTTAATAAATTAATTTAGTGAATTTAATTTAATCAATGAATTAAATGAAATTGCTGTTTTAAAAGACTGCTTTTACCTCACAGCAAGTATGGCAGGAAAGGGTATAATAATTAAAGGTTGGCCTTACCTGGTGAACCCTGGAATTTGGCTCGTTTAACTGCAAGAGAAAAAAAACGACAGCATGAATAATTTTTGCAAATTAACTTTTTAACCTACATTTTTTGATCACTTGTTATGGGCCAAGGCTAGAGTTACAACTACATTTTTAAGTCTAAGTCTTAGAAGAGAAAAAAGCTGGGACTTCTGATCAAAGATTGAAGATAGTTAGAAGGGCCCTTACAAGTCATTCAGTCTAAACTCACGCTCAATACAGAAATCTCTTACAGCCGCCTGACAAGCAGGTAGAGAGAGCTGGGTTACTCCCATGATAAGCAACCAATTCCACATCAGATATCTTTCCAAGGTTTAAGTTATATATGTTCCTTATTTAAAACTCATCATAGACAGCTCGGCCCAGTGGCAGAGCAGTTAAGTTCATATGTTCCGCTTCGGCGGCCTGGGGCTCACTGGTTCAGATCCCAGGTACGGACCTATGCACCACTTGTCAAGCCATGCTGCGGCAGGCGTCCCACATATAAAAAGCAGAGGAAGATGGGCACGGGTGTTAGCTCAGGGCCAATCTTCCTCAGCAAAAAGAGGAGAATTGGTGGCAGATGTTAGCTCAGGGCTAATCTTCCTCATAAAAAAAAAAAAAAACTCATCATACAAACTCCATTTCATTCATGCTAAAGGAAGAGCATAACAGGCCAGATCTAGACAATAGGTTTTAAACCAGACTGAGAAGTACTTTCTTTCTGGGAATAAGCAGACATCAAGAGGAGGTCCTGTCTGAATAATCACAAAGAGCATTATGCCAAAATGTCAATGGAGAACTGCACAAGAAAAAAAATTCCATACTGGGACTGCAGCAAGCCAGCTCCTAGGAAAGGTGACAGACCACACATGAAGGAAAACTGCTAAATTCCAGAAATCATCAAATATTTCTATCAATCAAGAGTAGGGCTAAGTGCCACAGGGAGAAAAAAAGATAAAGGGAAATCCCCAGACATAATGCCTGAAAAGATTCTTGAGGGTACAGATCTGCCATTCTCCTTGTCCCGTGTTGCAACTGAAGGCTTCACCTCAGCTCACATCCAAGCTCTGCTTATCAGTTCCAAGAGACGGGTGATTCAGTACCTTTCACAAGGCCCTCTGCATTTCCAGGCAGCACTTAGTGCTAAAGAAATTTTTTTTTTATTATTGAATCAAAGTATATCTCCCCCTGGACTGTCCCTTGTAGTCTCATGTCAATTCCTCTTCCCAAACGTTCTTCAATAATTTCATTTAATTCAAGACTTACTGTAAAGCTACAGTAATCAGACAGTGTGGCACTGGCATAAAAATAGACATGGAATAAAACAGAAATATATAAAAATGTGTAATATAATTATATAAATATAAAAAATATATATACTATCTTTTCCTCACAGCATATGCAAAACTTAAAATGAATCATGAATAGAACTAAATGTAAGAGCTAAAACTATAAAACATCTAGAAGAAAACACAAGAGAAAATCTTTGTGATCTTGGGATAGGCAAAGATTTCTCAAATTGGATACAAAAAGCATAAAGTTTAAAGGTAAAAGCACAGATAAATTAGACTTAGAATTTAAAATACGTGTTCCTCAAAAGACACCATTAAAAATGCAAGCCAGAGAGGCCGGCCCAGTAGCACAGCGGTTAAGTTCCCACGTTCTGCTTCTTGGCGGCCCAGGGTTCGCCGGTTCTGATCCTGGGTACGGACAAAGCACTGCTTGGCAAAAAGCCATGCTGTGGTAGGCGTCCCACATATAAAGTAGAGGAAGATGGGCACGGATGTTAGCTCAGGGCCAGTCTTCCTCAGCAAAAAGAGGAGGATTGGCAGTAGTTAGCCCAGGGCTAATCTTCCTAAAAAAAAAAAAGGCAAGCCACAGACTGGGAAGATATATTTGCAAAACCTATCTGATAAAACTGATAAAAGACTGTAAGAAGAGGGGCCCGCGGCCGAGTGGTTAAGTTCACACTCTCCACTTTGGTGGCTCAGGGTTTCCCTGGTTCACATCCTAGGGTCGGACATGGCACTGCTCATTAGACCATGTTGAGGCAGCGTCCCATATGCCACAACTAGAAGGACCCACAACTAGAATATACAACTATGTACTGCGGGGATTTGGGGAGAAAAAGCAGAAAAAAAGAAAAAAAAAGATTGGCAACAGTTGTTAGCTCAGGTGCCAATCTTTAAAAAAAAAAAAGACTATAAGAAGAAATCTCAAAACAGTATTAAGAATACAAAGAAACTACATTTTAAAATTCAACAAAAGATTTGAACCGACACTTGACCAAAGAAGATATACAGGTGACAAATAAGCACATGAAAAGATGCTCAACTAAGTGTCCAGCAACAGACGAATGGATAAAGAAGATGTGGTACATATATACAATGGAATACTACTCAGCTGCAAAACAGAACAAAATCATTCCATTTGCAATAACATGGATGGACCTTGAGAGAATTATGTTAAGCGAAATAAGCCAGCGAGAGAAAGATAATCTGTGTATGACTCCACTCATATGAGGAATTTAAAATTATGGACTAAGAACAGTTTAGTGGATACCAGGGGAAAGGTGGGATGGGGGGTGGGCACAAAGGGTGAAGTGATGCACCTACAACATGACTGACAAACATTAATGTACAACTGAAATTTCACAAGATTGTAACCTATCAATAACTCAATAAAAAAAAAAAAGATGCTCAACATCATCAGACATCAGGGAAATGTTAAATTAAAGCCATAATGAAATAGGACTAAATACCCACTAGATGATCTAAAATTTAAAAATCTAACAATACCCAGTGTTAGTGAGGATGTGGAGCGACTAAAACCCTCATATATTGCTGGTGAGAATGAAAAATGGTACAACCACGTTGGAAAACAGCTTGGCAGTATCTTATGAAGTTAAACGTACAGTTAACATATGTTCCAGCAATTAGCCTCCTAAGTATTTACCCCAGAGAAATAAAAACTTATGTCCACGCAAACACTTGTACATGAATGCTCATAACAACTTTATTCCTAATAGCCAAAAACCAGAAAGTACCCAAATGTCCTGATCAACTGGTAAATGGACGAACAAATTGTGGTATATCTATACAATGGTATACTACTCAGCAATACACATAAAAGAACTACTGATACATGGAACAACAAAGATGAATCTGAGAAGCAAATTATGTTAAGTGAAACAAGCTAGACACCAAGAGTACATACTGTATGATTCCATTTATAGGACGTGCAAGAAAACGCAAAAACATCACAGAAAGTACAGCAGTACAAAGAAACTTAAGGAAACTTTTTGGGGTGATAGAAATGTTCTGTGCCAACTGTGGTGATGTTCACTTTTCACTGAATAGACTTAAAATTGATGAATGTTATAGTATGTAAATTATACCTCAATAAAGCTGGAGGGGAAAAAAAACGCCTCCCAGCAACTCCACACTTGGGAATCTGTCTATAGGTAGATTCCTCAGGTGCAGAAAGACATATATAGCAGCTAACGAATTGTTTTCAAAAAGCAAAAGATTAGGGGATTGATTAAATGTCAAATTATCTAAAAGTGACAAGCTTCGAATTTTCAGAAGAAAATATAGGGGAATGAATAACTCTATGACGGATGGATGGATGAATAAATGGAAAGATAGATATAAACATTTTAGAATTAAAATCATGAAAGGAAACACTGCACACCGGCTTTGAGAGTGGTTATATCTTGGAGAGAAGGGATTGACTGTAAAGGGGGCTTCAATTTTATACAAAATACATTATTATTTTTTTTCAATCTGGACAAATATGACAAAACATTAACATATGTAAAATCTAGGTAGTGAGTACATGAGTATGCAATGTATTATTCTCTGTACATTTTTTTCTTTTAAAAAATTTTTAGGGGCCGGCCCAGTGGTGCAGCGGTTACGTGCGCACGTTTCGCTTCTCGGCGGACCAGGGTTCACAAGTTCGGATCCCGGGTGTGGACATGGCACCGCTTGGCAAGCCATGCTGTGGTAAGCGTTCCACATATAAAGTAGAGGAAGATGGGCACGGATGTTAGCTCAGGGCCAGTCTTCCTCAGCAAAAAGAGGACTGGCAGCAGTTAGCTCAGGGCTAATCTTCCTCCAAAAAAAAAAAAAGGAAAGAAGAAATTACTATTGATTGACCTACAACACATCATTGATTGTAAGACACTTTTTTTTTTTTTTGAGAAAGATTAGCCCTGAGCTAACTGCTGCCAATCTCCCTCTTTTTTTTTTTGCTGAGGAAGACTGGCTCTGAGCTAACATCCATGCCCATCTTCCTCTACTTTATATGTGGGATGCCTATCACAGCATGGCTTGCCAAGCAGTGCCATGTCCGCACCCAGGATCCGAACCGGCAAACCCTGGGCTGCTGAAGCAGAATGTGTGCACTTAACCACTGGGCCACCAGGCCAGCCCCCTTAATGGTACATGAAATAATGATGTATCTTATAATCTCTGGTATCTTATAGTTGATGAAATGCAGCCTATTATGATGATGATGATGATGAGTAAATGTTTATGTCGCCACCACTCCTCCACCCAACAAATCCACAAAGACTAGACCAAATCTACACCTCTAATCTTGATCTCCCAAGTCATGTTTCCAACATGGACAAATGGCCAGCACCTCAAATTTAACATGTCTAAAACCAAAATCATCATCTCCCCAGCTGTTATTCTTTCTTTCTGTTTCCTATCCCAATTAACAACACCATAATAAAACACCTGACTCCACCTTTATCTCCGTCCTCTTCCTCTCCCAGCTGAGGCCTTTCCTGTCCCTCAGCTGGAATCAAACACTCCATTTCTACACCCCACTTTGTACCTCTATTTCAGAAATTACCAAACTGTATCTTGCAACATATATATTTGTACAGATGGCTGTCTCCCCATCTTCTTGAACACAAGGCCCATTTCTCACTCATTTTTATATAGCCAAGGTGACTAGTTCAATGCCTCACCCATAGTTAAGCGCTCACTAAATGTTTATGGATCTCATCACATCCTCTTTGTTTACAAATTTCAGAATACTTAAGCCTCTATAAAGAGAGAAAAAAGGAACTATCCAAGAGTAAAAGTTACTATAACTTACAAAGGAATTTCACACAAATGATCTCATTCAGAGTTAAATTCTCAACTGTATGAGGTACATTGAACAGATAGCAACATTTCATTTTTAAATTGTGGCTTAATAGTCAAGAGGCTTGCCAAAAGTTTTCAGTGGTAGAAAAAAGAACTCAAACAAATCTAATTACAAGTCCCATGCTTTCAGTTGACAAACTTCTCTTCTTCTGCTCCTCCCTCAGTCTCATGGCTACTAACTTTCCAACCTAACATGGCCTATAGGCTCTATAGTGAGGTCCTAGCTCCCTGGCCTCATTTTGACCCATGTTTTCCCTTCCTCTGTGCATGCCAGCTATATTTGCCTTCTTTCAGCTCCTTCTCCTCACTACAAGGCCTTTGCACGTTCTATTTCCTCTGCCTAGAATGTTCCCCTCCTTTCCTTGCCTGGTTAAGGCTTCCTCTTCTTCCAAACCTCAGTTCAATCTGCACGTCATTAGGTAAGGCCTCTCTGACCTGAGGAGGTAACTTTCCCTATCATATGTTCTCATGATAACATGTACTCCCCTTATAGCACAAATCATGATTGTATTTTTTTCCTAGTTGTAATTTTATGTTAATTTGTATGATTCTTCTTTGCTTAATGCGTAGCTCCCTCACTAATCTATATAATTTCCAAGAAGGCAAGGGATTTTTTTTAATCACAATTCTGTCTCAAGTACTTGGCACAACAGCTGTTGAAAGAATGAATGAATCCTTTAGCACTCCCCTCAGGCTGGCTAAATCATCCCCACCACCTCACTTTCAGCTGATGAGCTTACATCCTACTGACAAATAAAAATGGCAAGCAATAGGATATATTGGAGTATATGAGGAAGCCATTTGATGTAAACCTAATTCGGCCTGACTTTGTTTTTTCCAAAAGGGCCTGACATGGCCATCGAGCACACATTGTATATCTGCTTTAAAACATTTCCTATGGCAAGAACAAAGGCCTTTAAGATAAAGGTGCAACTTCCCCCAACAATGGCATTTCCTTAAAGATAAGCATCTTTCCTTAGGCTAGGAACTGATTGCTGTGCTCACCTGTGACCACCCAGCTCCAGACAACAGACCTGCCACCCTGCTGTGTTCACCGAGATAGCAGACCTACCTGCTGTTTCCAGCACTCCCTGTGGCGACAGAGCAGTCTCCCAACTAGTGTAAAAGGGACACTTCAATCCTATGTGAAACATCCTGCTTGGGGGTATATAACCACTCTGTGCACCCCACTTCTTCAGTGCCCTTTCCTCCTTCGGGAAGAAAGGCCCCGGACCATGGTCCTCAGATTTCAGCTCAGAATAAACTCTCCCAAATTTTCATTTATAGATTGGTTATGGATTATTTTTCGTTGACATTTCTTTACAGAGAAACAGTTACCTTCTCTCCCTACTCTCATCTCAACCTTCCCTTCTTACAGATTCCTTCCCTTCAGGCTCTAAACATTCAAATGTCCTCTCTCAAGACCATTCTCAACACTTCTCTCTATTACAAAACTTCTGAATGAGTGGCCTACACTTGCTGATTCCACTACTTCACTTCCAAAATACTCCTCAACCACTGTAATATGATACCTACTCTCACACTACTCTAATGAAATTGCTCTGGTTTTCAAATCCAATGACCTTGCTATTTTTTTATCTTCAACCAGTATCATTCATCTCTATCATCTAATCATTCGTCCTGAAACTCCCTTTACTCTAGGCTTCAGACACTGCCACAGCATTCTCTATTTTCCTGCAGTTTTGACCACACTTATCAACTCCTCTGCCCATTCCCTTAGCTATAGTATTAGCTCATTTTGCTCCTCTTTTATCCTCTATAGGCAATCTTATTGAATCCAATGGCTTTACTACCAAATTCTACAACTCCCAAACATTTATCTCTAACACAGATCTCTCTATTAAGCTACAGATCTACATTTTCAAGGGTCATCTGCAATGAGATTATTGATACTTTCAACTCAACATATCTTATGGGTAACTTATCTTACAGACACCATAAACTCAGATGAACTTAACAATTTTCCTTCCTCTCTATGTATTTTCTTCCTCAACTGAGAAGTCGAGGATGACTTTCAGATTCTTAAACAGATGTGTCACCGAGCTGCATGAGGACCCTTAATAATACTTTTATATTAAAATAAGTACTCACTCTATGCATGGGATAGTGCTAATCATTTTCACAACAATTATCTAAGCAACACTTTGCTATAGATATTGTCACTATCTCTAGTACTACCACCCTAGTCCAAGCCATTATCCATCTCTCACCTGGACATTCCAATGGGCCCCCTGCTTCCAGCAATGCTAGCCATGGCTTCCCAACCTAGTCCATTCACCATAAACTGGCCATTTGTAGAACATAAACGAAAGCATCACTCTTGCTTAGAACCATCCAATGGCTTCCAATGCTGTTTAGAATAACATCTAAATTCTTTGGTATGGACTAGAGGACCTTATAGGATTAGTCTCTGCCTAACTCTCTGTATACCACCCTTCCTTCCAATAACCTTTTTTCTTTTTCCCCATCCCCTCAAGATATTTGCTTCCAATTCACTTTGCTTGAAAAACTACCTCAGATCTCTGACTGATGGTTCTATGGGGGATCTGATTTGGCCACCCCAAAATGTTTCTCTTTGCCTTGCCTTGATTATCTTTAAGAACAAAAGACTCTAAAAGAAATTTTGACCTTCCCCCTAAATGCCTAAAAGAAATTTAAGAGAAAGGCCTGTCCCCAGGACAGGCCATCACCATAGATAACTCTGGGTATCTGGTAGACTAGGAGGATCCTTGCTAGCCCACTCCTATCAAAGTTTTATTTACCAAACAATTGCTTTTCCATGTCCATGTGAATTGCCTTCCTCCCCCTTTGAAGCCCCAAACCACCACCCCAACATCCTCCTTTGTCTTTAGCTGAAGACGGTATTTAAGATGAGAGCCTCCGCCATTTTAGTGAGTTACTCAGCTTTCCTGGGTCTCTCCCATGTATACATGTTATAAAGCTCTGTTTGATTTTCTGCTGTTATTCCATCTCATGTCAATTTAATTTGTAGCCCAGCCAGAAGGACCAAGAGGGTAGAGCAAGACCAAGAGAACTCCCCTACAGTTCCTTTTCATCATTTGGGTCTCAGTTCAACTCCACAGTGAAGTTGTCCTGCACAATCCTACTTCAAATAGTTCTCCCACTCAGATCACTCTCAATCCCTTTACCCTACCTTTGTCTCTTCACTGTACTCATCATTATCTGAAATTATATTTATTTGATTCCTGTATCTTCCTTTAATAGAATGAAACTCATTAAGAACAGGAGGTTCACAAATATTTTGAATGGATGTATGAACTTTAAAGACGTAGAAATTAAGGTTCAATGAAGTCAAGTAAATATGTAAGGGCACATAACTTATACGTGGTGGAGCTGACAGATTCACGAACTCAGGTCTGTCTAAAACCAAAGCTTTTAGCATCCACCATATCACAGTAGCAAAAGCACAGTGAAAGTAAAAACCAGAAAGACAGACCAGAGTATATAATCAGATAGTCAGATGACAAAGTTTAAGATTACAAAAGCAGAGCACCATGCCAAGGAGTGACATGCTCTATGTGATAATGGGTGCGGATGGCTGAAATGAGGAGGACAGGGCTTATATCTATATCATTTACCTCCTCTCTTTCACAAGCAGATCTCCTTCACCCATTTGCAGATGAAGGCTCCACAAATTTGGCTCATAACTAATAGAAATCATGTAAGTGAGATGGCCCTTTGATTGAATCATCTTTATCCCACTTTGAATCACATATAAAAGCAATCATCTCCCCACTGTCCAACTGCCAGCCTCTCCTTAGTTGTTAGGCAGATCTTCCTCACTCACTGCTCTCTGGCCTCTTCTCGACATACTGACAGTGAAATGCTATAGAAATTAATAAAGTGAACAGTTTCAAAAGAAAATTAACAACCCAACACAATCCACAGGCCTATTTGTTTTCCACAGTCCCAAACAAGTACTAAGTACTTAATGCACAGAAATAGAAGCAGAAGCAGCAATAGAAAAAAAGAAAATCTTTTTGGAAATCTATATTTCCTAATGACTAAGAACTGTTTTTCCCTATTTATATAATTCTTTAGGAGAAAATAGTTTGTATACATGCACCCCAGCAGAAACTTTCTCCTGTCATATTTTCACCACATACTTTATCACTATGGGGTTCACTGGCACAAAAAAAGAAGCCCTCAGATTCTTTCCTTTGATGTCAGGGGCCTCTCTCACATGTTCAGTGGGCAGCTGCTTCTGGAGATTACACTTGAGAATGAACACTTCATGTTTACTGAAGAAGACAAATAGAAGAATAAAATCATTTCCCTTATGAAGTTGAACACAAAATTCTACCACATGCCTACATTTTTATTCCATTTCTCAGTAACCACAGAAAGGATGAAAATAAGGCAGGAAATGCAAAGCTGGTTATCTAGCTTTCCTCACCAAAAGCAGCTACACCTAGGTATTCTATACAGAAGGAAACAGGGCTTATTTTTCAAGAGCCCTAGGAAAATGAAATTTCACTGCTTTTCTGTGACAGTTCAAATCTCATGAAGAAATCTTAATTTATGTTCAATCTAAATTACTCCTGCTATAACTTAAGTGCCTCCAATTCCTCCCCCACTCAACCCAATCTACACACTGTCAGTAGATTAATAAATACACTAAAGCAGTGCTTTCATCATGTCAGGTAGATTCAAATTTAACAAACCCATAATCATGACACTGTCTCAGCCACTGTGAGATGTATTATTCCACTTAATCTTTACAACAATCCTATTAGGCAGGATATCTGAATGGTTTTTAAGTGTCTTGCACAAGGTGCTTATTAGTTGCAGAGGTGGAGAAGAAACAGGAGAGAAATCAAACAAATACCTGACTGGGTAATCAATATCAACATCACCAGTGAGAGACAGACAGACAACATGTGCTTTCTGATGTGATACCCTGAGAAGGACACAACATCAACTATGTAGTACTTCAATTGAGGATGCTTTACATCAGACAAACCCAAAATGAGGAACATTCTACTAAGAAAAAAGAGGGGATTGTATTCTGAACAAAATGCCAGTGTTATTTTAAAAAAAAAAAAAAATTTAAGGCTGTGGAAATGTTCCATATTGAAGAAGGCTAAAGAGACATGACCACTAAATGTAATACCAACTCTTAGACTGAATCCTGTACTAGAAGGGAAAAATGCTATAATGGACATTCAACAGTTGGGACAATTGACAAAACTGGAATATAAATGGCAGATTAAAAAAAAAGTACTGTGTCATTGCTAAATTTATCGAAGGAGATAACTGTACTGTGGTTACGTCAGAGACTATCTTTACTCTTAGGAAACACACCATGAAGTATTTAGGGGGTAGAGAGCCATGATGTCTGTAACTTACCCTCAAATGTCTGTCCTTTGTGTTTTTATTTTTGCAACTTTTCTGTAAGTCTGAAACTATTTCTAGTTAAAAAAAAAATTACCAACATGTGAAAATGGAGCTCAATGAAAAAAAGAAAAAGGGGGTGGGGAGACTGGCCAAACAGTATATAACTGTATGGGGGAAAAGGCTAACAGACCCACTTCAAAATATTAACAGTGAGAGGCTCCTAATGGTCAAAGATGGACAATTTGCATATCAATAAGGATAACAACACAAGGACTGAAACACATCAAATATGCTTAAATCCATGACTTCATAACAATACTGAAAACAATAGCAACTAATTGGTCACTGCTGGAGGATGCTAAGGGACTAAATCACTATATTTGAAAAGCTGTAAATAAAAGGAAAGAATCAAGCATTTATCCTGACTTTCCTATAAAATCCACTTTGGGGGGCTGGCCCAGTGGTGCAGCGGTTAAGTTGACACGTTCCACTTTGGTGGCCCAGGATTCGCCAGTTGGGATCCCGGGTACGGACATGGCACCACTTGGCAAGCCATGCTGTGGTAGGAGTCCCACATACAAAGTAGAGGAAGACAGGCACAGATGTTAGCTCAGGGCCAGTCTTCCTCAGCAAAAAGAGGAGGATTGGCAACAGTTAGCTCAGGGCTAATCTCTCCCCCCGCAAAAAAAACCCACTTAGTAGCTAAATAGTAAGTATGGGGAAGTTCCTCTTTATTGAAATATTCTAGCTAATAAATGAAAAAGGAATGATTATATTTAGACTATCACCATTTTGCGGCCCCTAATGAATTGGCAGACTAGACATTAAGCATCAACAGGCACTAACATCAGAAGAAAAAAAGAGAGAGAGAAAGAGGGACAACCAGATATCCTGGGCCCTCTGATGAAGAACCCAACACCATCCATTAAGTTGCCTTCACCAAAAAAGAACAGAAGAGAAAAGAAAAACAATCTCATCAAGCCTCTAAATCTAACATCAACATTACAGGAAACATTCAAGACTCAAGAACATATTAAACTACACCACAGGGATACAATCAGCAAAATGCAGACTGGAAACAAGACAAATGATCCAGCTTCTTCAAGAAATAAATTGCAAAGAACAAAGAGAGTAAGAGGGATGAAGATGAAACCTATAGATTAAAAGAGACATAAAAGATCTATCAACCAATAGCAGTGTGTAGACTTTATTATGGTCCTGATTCAAACACCCAAACAGTAAAAAAAAAAAAAAAAGAAAAATACTGTAACATTTATGAACCAAGTGGAAATTCAAACACTGGATGTTTAATGGAATTAAGGAATTTTCTAAAATGTGATATTGGTTTTGTGGTTATTTTTTTTTAAATCTTTATCTTCTGGAGATACATACTGAAATATTTATAGATGAAGTAATATGATATATGGATTTACTTCAAAATAATACAGAAAGGAGGGAGACTGGATGAGGTTACTAAAGAAATAAGAGCTGATAAATGTTGAAGCTGGGTGACAGGAACCTGTAGGTTCAATATACTGTTCTATCTACTTTCACATGTTTTAAATTCTCCATAATAAAAAAAGTTTAAGGCGCCGACCCTATGGCCTAGTGGTTAAGTCCGACACGCCCCGCTTTGGCAGCCCAGGTGTGGACCTACACCACTCACTGGCAGCAGCCCACATACAAAATAGAAGAAGACTGGCACAGATGTTAACCCAGGGTGAGTCTTGCCAAATTTAAAAAAAAGTTTAAGAAACAACCACTCGGCCATGGGGCCAGCCCCATTCTTTAAGTTCACACACTCTGCTTCGGCAGCCCAGGATTTCGCCGTTTGGGATCCTGGGTGTGGCTACAGCACCGCCCGTCAAGCCAAGCTTAGGCAGCATCCCACGTGCCACAACAAGAAAGACTCACAACTAAAAATATACAACTATGTACCAGGGGGCTCTGGGGAGAAAAAGGAAAAACAAAATCTTTAAAAAAAAAAAACAAACAAAATTAACAGTAGTATTGTGGGATGAGATTTTAAGTGATTTTTAGTTTTTGTCCTGTGTTCTATTTTACCTTAGCAATTTCCCATATTCTCAAGTTGTCTTCATTAGGCCTCTACTGCTGCCTATAAGCTCTGTGAAGGCAGAGACCATATCTGTCTTGTTCACCTCTGTATTCTCAGGGTGCCTGATGGTGCCTGACATATACAAAGCTGATAAATACCTGCTGAATGAAGTAATTACTTCTCTCTTTAGAACAATGGTATTTCTTTTTAAAAGTATGTAATGCCACTAAGTCCAGTGGCTAGGCTATTATCTTTGTTCAGAATCATAAACATAAACTCAATAATTCTTTCAATAAAATCATGGCCACAAATTTTAGTCTTCAATGTGAGAAACTGTTTTGAATATAACGGCTCTCTCCAGGTCATTAAAAAAAGAACTAAGAGCCATTCAATTACCTTTTTTAAAAAATGAATATTAGAAATACAGTTACTAGGAAGGTAAATTGGTAGGCTTTGGGAAACTATTTTATATTATCAACCACAGTCGAATATATACATAACCACTGACCCAGAAATTTTAATCCCAGATATATATACATCCATCAGAAATACATACAAGGTAGGATCAAAAGATACCAAAAAAAAGTACAAGAGCATTTGGAGTGGTATTATAAAGGACAGTCCAAGAGGGAAAAAATGTCCAGCAAAGGTAAACAAATTGTGGTATATTCATACAGTGAATGACAATCACAGCAATGACAATCACTGAATTACTGCTATGTGCAACAAGTGGAAGCATCTGACAAGAATAATGTTAAAGCAAAAGAAACCAGCCCCAAAGAAATATTGTATAATTCCATTTATGAAATGTTCAATGTCAATTATATTTCAATAAAAAAAAGTTCTGGGCCGGCCCCGCGGCCGAGTGGTTAAGTTCACATGCTCCGCTCTGGCAGCCCAGAGTTTCACCAGTTGAGATCTCGGCACAGACATGGCACCGCTGATCAGGCACCGCTGATCAGGCCACGCTGATGCGGTGTCCCACATAGCAGAGCCAAAAGGACCTCCAACTAGAATATACAACTATGTACTAGGGGGCTTTGGGGAGAAGAAGAAAAAAAAAAGTTCAAAAATAAGCAAAACTTAATTAGACTTTTGGTGGTTATCACTTTGTAGTGTACATGCATGTTGAATTGTAATGTTATACACCTTAAACTTATATAATGTTAAATAATTTTACCTAAAAAACAAAAGAGGCAAAATTGAATGCTTGATTTTGCTATAAACCTAAAACTGCTCTAAAAAAATAAAGTTCACTAACAAAAAAGAAAAATCAAGCTACACTACTCTATGGTGTTGGAGTCAGATAATGTTACCTCTGGGAAAGTAGGAGGCAGTAATGAGAGAATGGGTAAGGTGGGCTTCTGGGGTGTTGATGGTGTTCTTCTTGACCTAGGCTGTGGTTCACTTTGTGATAATTCAATGGGCCATACAGTTAAGATTTGTGTAAGATTTTTTAGGGGCCGGCCCAGTGGTTCAGCGGTTCAGTGCGCACGTTCCACTTCGGCGGCCTGAGGTTCGCCAGTTCGGATCCCGGTGCAGACATGGCACCGCTTGGCAAGCCATGCTGTGGTACGCAACCCACATATGAAGTAGGGGAAGATGGGCATGGATGTTAGCTCAGGGCCAGTCTTCCTCAGCAAAAAGAGGAAGATTGGCAGCAGATGTTAGCTCAGGGCTACTCTTCCTCAAAAAAAATTAATTAATTAAAAAAATAAAAGTTAGAAAAAATAGTACAGTATTTCCCCACTCCAGCAGGAACTTAACTTATTCTGCTTATTCCAAGTCAGATCTAATAGCCCTAATGGATTCTGGGTTTATATAAGAAAGGAGATGTTTTAAGATCTATCCAGATTCCTTCGGCTCTTATCTACCATATAGATGTGTCATAACGAGGCACAGAGAAGGCACTCAACAAATATTTACTAATGGTACACAGCCCAAACTTTAAACAAACTCACATAGCAAAGTCTGAAATACATGGCACAGGTAAAATAGGATTAAAAACTCAGCTTACGGGCCTAAAGAGTGCAACTTCCAGAAACCCCACTTTTAGAAACTAAGAAATTACAGAATGTACTGCTTATAAGGAAGAGAACAATTTATGACAACAGCTATCTATGGCAGGGGAAATTGGTCCTTTCCCACTTCACTGCTGCCTGGCTCAGACAAGCCACAATCAACTTCCTGATGCCACAGCTAAGCAAAAAGAACCAAAACAGCAACTCTGCTTGCTTAGGCAGGGACTGCTCAAACCACGATGCGATGGAAACCCAGCAGCAAGGAGTTCACTGAGGCAGATAACAACAATGTTGGGGAAAAAATAAGATGAGAAGAAACTACTTAACCAATCTGTTCTTATGCCTGAAAACTCTAAAAATCATTACTATTCCTTCTTTCCACAGTAGTAGTAAACCAAACTACTATATCTTTGGGATCTCCCCCAGGGGCTGGAATCAATCCATAATCAATATGTGTCCTGAAGTGTCCACCAGAGTTCACCCTCTAAGAGTTTCCAGAAGTATCCTTTCAGTTAGTTAGATGGCTAAGTGACGATAAATTATGATAAGCTTTTATAAGGGCAAGTCACAACATAAATCAACTTGGTACAGTTCTCAATATTGTTTTGTTCTGTTTTAAAAACACAAGTAATATATGTTCAATAGGGAAAATAATTTTTAAATAATACAAAGAAGATAAAAAAGAAAAGTACATGGAAATCACAGGTCAAACTTACAAGAACTGAGGTCTTTGGTCTTTTTGATAGGCATAAAATATTACCCACTGGTAAAAGACCTGACTCTAATAGAGGATGCTGATCTGAGAGATGGTGAGGTATTTGGTTTACTAATAGGTCCAGCTGAACATAATTTTTATGCCAAGAAAAAGAGCAATCACACAGGAAATCCAAGTGAAAAGCTGATTGAGATGTCCAAATATAACAAAACCATCTGCAAGGACGTTCAGTGTAGCATTGTTTATAATAGCAAAATGAAGAAAGATTCTGAACGTCCATCAAGATGAAACTGGTTAAATGATGTATGTTCGCATAACGGAATACTCTGCATTCATTAAAAAGAACAATTTAGACTCACATAGCTGACAGGAAAATATATCAAGTTTTTTAAAAAGTTGAACAATACTGTATACATCCAATTGTAGAATCTATATACTCATATGTAACGAAAATTTCTAGATATGCAAGAAACAATAAACAGTAGTTACCTCTGGGGAGTGAGTATAGGGAATGCAGACAGGAGAACTTTTTCCCATCACTTCACCTTCTGAAGTGTTTCAATTTCTTATCATGAGTATATATTACTTTTATAATAAAACAAACAAAACAATGAAAGCAACTAAAGAAAGTTAATGGGGTTGGGAGGGTAGTAGGACTATGATGATTTTTATTTTCCTTTTTATACTTTTCTGCATTTTCTCAATTTTCTCTGATTAACAATATATTAGTACATATTGCTTTTGAAATCCCCAAAACTATTTTTTGTTGATTTTTTTTTTTTTAACAAAGTCAAGTGCTGTCACTTGTGGTTCAAATTAGCAAGGGGCAGGGGGGCGGACAGCGAATCCATAGCTCAATGGTAAACACTGTGGCAATTACAAATATGTAAAGAATTCTCAAATGCTTATAATTTGTTCGGAGAAACTAGTCATGAACACTAAGACAACAAAAGTTAAAGAAAATCCTTGATTCACTTTACTGGAGTTGCTCATGTGGTACTAGCTCCTACAGAAGCAAAAAGATATCAGTCAATCTGAGGAAAGCTGTGCTATTTGAAGAAAAGCTAAGTGAATTCTATAAAAAGGTGGTTTCTTAAAATTCTTCAAGGCCAACACCCCACTCAATGCAGACCCCTCTTAGAACATCCTCACGACTCACTCAACCTTTGCTTGAAATGGCCTATGTCAAAAAATCCTCGTAAGTAATCCATTCCATTTGCTAAGAACAACCCTAATTGTTAAAAGTTCTTCCTTACATTAAGCTAAAATCTAATTTCTTATAATTTTCAATCATTAGTCAACTTGTCCCAATTCTGTCCTCTAGAGTGTTTTTTGAACAATTTTCATCTACTACTATGATCCTCTCCCTCTTAAATCTTCTCAAAACTAAACCTCTCAATTCCTCAAATGGTTTCTACACCCTTCATTATTCTAATCACTCTCCTCTGAAGAAATTCTAGTTTCTCAATGCACCTCTTAGAATCAAATACTCCAAGTGAACGCAAAATTCCAGATCTGATATGAACCAACACTATTACCTCCTTTGTCTGAGTCACCATGACCATAACAGTACAAGACTAGTCACCAGGCAGTATACAACTCATTGCCAAATTAGTGGCACTGTTCAGACCATAAGTAATTTACGTTTAAAGTTTAAGACTTTACAGAGTGTAAGGGAGAAAGAGATCACTGCAGACCAAGGAATTAAGGAAGTTCTCAACAAAGAAAGTAGAACGTAAGCTGGGAAAGGAAGAATACATTTTTGATAAGCAGAAAATATGGCAAGAATATTTCAGGAGATATGAATGCAGAAGAGTACAGAGGAAGGAATGAACAAAGTTAGTGCTAGAGCAAAGGATTTGTGTAAGGATAGGCAAGAATTAGAGCCAAAAAGGAGGGCTGAAGTCAGACTGTTGAGAGCCCCCACCCTGCAGGCAGTGAGGCATGATTAAAGGGTTAGAACAAGAAATTGACTTTTTTTTTTTTTTTGAGGAAGATTAGCCCTGAGCTAACATCTGCCGCCAATCCTCCTCTTTTTTCTGAGGAAGACCGGCCCGGAGCTAACATGCATGCCCATCTTCCTCTACTTTATATGTGGGACGCCTACGTGCACACTTAACCACTGAGCCACCGGGCTGGCCCCAGAAATTGACTTCTTGATGGAGATGTTTGGGATGATTAAATCAATATTAGTTTGCCAATTTCTTTTTTTTTTTTAAGATTGGCACGTGAGCTAACATCTGTTGCCAATTCTCCTCCCCCTCTCCCTCCCCCTCCTCCTGCCTAAAGCCCTCCAGCACATAGCTGTATATTCTAGTTGTGAGCGCCTCTGGCTGTGCTATGTGAGATGCCACCTCAGCATGGCCTGCCATGTCCCTGCCCAGGGTCCAAACCGGCGAAACCCAGCGCCGCCAAAGTAGAGCGCACGAACTTAACCACTAGGCCACAGGGCCAGTCCCAGTTTGCCAATTTCTACATCAAGTTCACTACTGTTTGAACTTTGACTACATAGAAAAAGTTTCTAATTCAATTCTACTCCAAAATGAACTGAAATTGAGTTGTTATACAGTATCATTACACAGGCTTCTTCCAGAACATGAACAACATTCCTAACTACCAAAACATGATGCGAGAGGGGCCGGCCGGGTGGCACAGCGGTTAAGTGCCCATGATCTGCTTTGGCGGCCCGGAGTTCGCTGGTTCGGATCCCAGGTGCAGACATGGCACCGCTTGGCAAGCCACGCCCTGGCAGGCCTCCCACAAATAAAGTAGAGGAAGATGGGCACGGATGTTAGCTCAGGGCCAGCCTTCCTCAGCAAAAAGAGGAGGACTGGCAGCAGATGTTAGCTCAGGGTTAATCTTCCTCAAAAAAAAAAATAATGCAAGGAATGTCATTGTGGCAAGATTTACTTTGATCCATTTCTGTAAGTTTCCCCAGGATGAATACTTTGCCATTTAACATGAATACTTCTATTCAAAGTAGCTGCTGTTTCAGTGATTAATCTTCAGGATCTCCATTCAAAGACAATGACCTGCTGGCTCCAATCCCCCTGGTTCAAAAGAAGAGAAATTTGACTAATGTAACATTAAAAGAGAAAGAGGTTAGCTAATAGCAGAATTTCTAGAGAATGAAAGCTGCCCGATATTAGAACAAACTAAAACAGCAGCAGCTCCTTCTCTGAAATTATTTAAACTCAAATAGCAATTTCTGGTTCAATAGTGCTCCTGCCTAAAGAGCCTTTCACAGGGACTAGCTCTGTAATTTCATGTGGTAGTAGAGATTTAAACTCTCCAAGAGACACTGCAAAACCCAACCTCTCCCAAATCCTGCTACTCAACAGCAGGGATCTAAAGGAATAAAGAGATTCCCAGCTGCTGAGAGGAAATGTCTTACTAAAAGCAATGCAGAATTCTCATTAATGAAAAATCAACCATGAAAGAAGAAAAATTCTGTCTCTCATAATCCCCGGAAATAGCCAAATCCATTTGGGGTTAATGCAGATTTAACAAAACAGTGGAAGAGAACAGAGCAAAGCAGTTCCGCTTTGCCAGCAGCTGGGGACACACTTATCAGAAAGATGACAAACAACAATGCTTCTAATCTCCTAGAGCCAAAAGAAACAGGAACTCAAACTACCTAGTAAAAGGTGCCAGGAAAAGGCTCTTGTGGATAAATTCTCTCTCTCACCCACAATCAAGCTGCCTTCTCCCATCTTGTTCAACACAGATATGACAGGCTGTAACTTGAACTTCCCAAGATCAAATTCAATGGTTAATCCAAACCCCGCTTTTTCTGATTAGATAAATCTCTAAAATCACAGTCCTTGCATTAATTCAAAACCAACACTGACCTTCTACTATGTCAGGCACCGGAAAGGCAAAACCAGTTAAAAAAAAAAAAAAAAAGGTCTCTACCCTCATAAAGCTTAGTCCATGCACCTTGCCTCATCTTAAATCCCAAAGCTCTTGCCTTAAAATATTTTCTTAAATGGGTCAAGTGTCCTCAGTGAAAAAGCAATAAAGGCCCTTCACCTTTAGTTACTGTGATAGAAGTAAATAAATAAATCATACTTCCTATGCTCTGCTCCGAAGAGAGAGAAGCCAACACACCTTTCCAAGTCGAATATGGCAATAATCCTAGCCTGGACTACAGGGAAGGAGCAGGGGACAAAACAAGCAAGAGAGGGCGCAAGCCAAGAAATACACTGGAAGAACGGATGTGACAGCTGTCCCACTACGCGTTCAAAGAGTGATAAGAAGCACCTGCTCCCGAGCCGACGGGAGTTTCCCGGCGCAGTGAGAAGGAAGAAAAGAACGGGAGGCCGCCGCTGTCGGCAGACACCACCTGGCCGCGGCCTCCCAGCTCGTCCACTCTCGGACGGAGAGTCAGGCACAGTTTAAGAGGATCGGGGCCTGCGAGCCAACAACAATGTCATATGGCCACCGGAATGGAGAGGTAACAGTCACTCACGGAAGCGTAAGGAAAAACAAGAGTGGAAAGAACTCTTGAAGCGTCGATAAATGAGCTAACATAACCGTGCCCCGAGCACCGACGGGAAGTGAAGTCTGGAACAGGCAGTGACCCGTCGTCCGGGACACGCGTGTGCGGAGCTCGCGGCGACCCCGGCCCGGCCCGGCCCAGTTCGCGCACTCACCGCGCACGCAGAGCAGCGACATGGCCGCGAGCCTGCGCGCCCCCGCCGCACCGCCGGCCCCTCGGTGCTCTCAGCAGGTGGCGCGGCTGCTCCCGCCGTCGGCCCCACGGGCCCGGCCGCGCCTCATGGTCCTCGTCTCAGGCAGCGTCCCGCCGCTCCGGTTCTCACTGTCTGAGCGGGCTCTCGACAGCCGTGAGCGCCGGCCGGCAGGCGGGGCCATGGGCGCAGCGCCTCGGCGCCATCGCGGGGAAGCGGGAGCGCCCGGGCCCCTCCCTCCGCTCCGCCCGAGACCGGGCGAGCGCCAGCCTCCCAGCCAATCAGCTCACGCCAAGTCCGCCGACCCCGCCCCCACGGGGCGTAGGAGGCGGGCGCCCTTCCGCTTTCCTGCGGGCGAGGGCGCCGGCAGCTCCGCCCACTAATGAGGCCTGCCGCGGGGCGGGGCGGGCCGGGGCGGGCCGGGGCTCCCCGCGCCGGGGGAGGTGGCCTGAAGCGCTCTGCCCCTCCCACGCGGGCGGGGCTTCCACCCAAGGGCAGGTTCTCTTCAACCAAGAATTTCCACAGGACTTCCTTGAAGAGTCTATGCCTCAAAGCTGCCGGACTACGTACCGGTAGTAATTTAACAAGTGTAGTTTCAGTTAGCAACTACGGCAGAAAAGAAAATTGAGTGAGCATGAGCTAAAATGTCTGGAGACTTCAGTTCCTATCTCTTTTTTCATGCTCGCCATTGTATCTCCAGTATCTGTAATATCGCCCACTATAAAGTAATCAGTCTGTGAATATTTATTGAATGAAGAATAGAGGAAAGAGGCATTTTAAGCTGAAGACTTCTGGCAAGATGATGTATGTACATGCAAAGAAGTGAAAAAGCCCAGAGCAGAAAACAGGAAGACACATAGTATGATGTACAGATCCAACACCCCCTCCACCCCAAAATTCTGATTTAATTGGTTTAGGGTCGAGCTCAGGCATCCTATTTTTCAAAGCTCCCTCGATGATTCTAATGTGATGCCAGGGTTGAGCACCAATTAGACTAGGTGCATTCTAAGGCCTTATTAGCCCAGCTCAGGTTTCAGTATTTGCAAGCGCTTGGTCCCATAGGGTTCTGTCTGCCAGACCCAGGGAGTTTCTGTCAATCTAACAGGGTCTTTGCCCTCAAAAAGCAAAGCTAGGTATCATATGATTCCTCTCACTGGAATAGGTGCTATGAGAGAGCAACACTCTAAATGCTATAATTTGGAGCCTGGAGAAGTAAAGGAAAAGACTTGATCTTTCCAGTGTTTATCCAAATTTGGAGCAATACCCTGAGGAAGATTTTGAGCAGAGCTCAAATATCGCCTACTATAAAGTAATCAGTCCATGAATATTTACTGAGTGAAGAATAGAGGAAAGATAGGCATTTTAAGCTGAAGACTTCTGGCAAGATGATGTACGTACATGCGAAGAAGTGAAAAAGCCAAGAGCAGAAAACAGGAAGACACATAGTATGATGTACAGATCCTAGAAATACAGATCCTAGATGTACAGATACCAGAACTCAGCTGGCCTAGTCAATAGAGATGCCTGACCTTAAAGACAATGGGCATTCTCTGGACTGCTGGAGGTTGGAATACTTAGCTATTTAGCCCAGCTGTCATAAACAGCACTGACAAAGGAGTGGTGTAGGTCCGCACCCAGGAACTGAACCCAGGCTGCTGAAGCAGAGCACACCAAACTTAACCAGTAGGCCACCAGGGCTAGCCTGAGAATATCCTTTCTTTTGTAGCAAACAATTGGGTAAGAAGGCAAGGGAGAGAGAGAATTTTAAAATCAGGCCGGCTAGAAGAATGATGCTACTGATAGATAGGAAATCCAGGAGGTAGGTTTGGGAAGAAAGACAGATTTCCTTTTGGACACATTTACTAAGTTTGAGATTGCATGGGATAACCTTGCACATACACCCATTAGACAGTAGGTGATGTAGAATTGGAGCCTAAGAGAGCAGTCCAGGCGAGAGGTAGAGATTTCAATCAATAAAGATACAACTACTTTAATCCCCATTTCATTGTTAAAGAAAAGAAGGCAAAACCAGAATGCAAACCCAGCCTTTTCTTTCACCAGAGCTCAGGCAGTTAGCCATAATGCTATATTGCCTCTCAAGTACTAGAGGAATTCAGCAGAAGCTGTAGAAGAAATCAAGATAGGCTTCACAAGGGAAGTAGCATGTGGAGGAGATGGATCTCAAAGTATGGATAGCATAGGACGTGCAAAGATGGAACAGAGGATATCCCATACACACAGAATAAGTAGCCCAAACAAATCGGGAAATGGAAAAATTAAACCTGTACAGGTAGCTCAGAGGAAGCTGCAAAGAATCTGAGAGTTGGAGCCATAAGATTATCAGGAGACTGTAGAATGAGAAGGGAGCAAAGGTCAGCTTATAGAGAACATCTATTTTTAAGGAGTAGGAAGAAGAGACAGAAAAGGAGTTGTCAGAGAGGGAAAATAGGAAAATAAGCAAACCAATTGTAAATACTTCCATTATAAATCTTATCTTATTGAAGAGTAATTGCACATCTATTTTTCTTTAGACTCAGAGCTCCTCAACAGCAAAGGACATGTTTTGTCTATCCTTATCCCTAACACATAGCACAACACCTAGCCAAAGTGCCCAAGAAAGATTTGTTGACTAATTGAATAAATGAATGAACTAATGAGTGAGAATGTTTTGAGAATCGGTTATTGTCAAAGATAAACAAAGTTGGACACTAGTCGAAGTGTTAAGGACAGATTTCAATCAGTAATACACTATTGTAATAGGGAAAATAGTCTGGTGCCTGTGCTTAGTCTGTGCAAAACTTCGATTTGCACAGAGGTGACTGGGTATTTTAAAGGGAGAATGAAGGAATAGGGAGGTGGTTGGGGGCAGGGCAGCGCAGTAGAGTTAGAGAAGTGAAAAATTACAAAAATTGGGAAGTAGGGGCTTGGTCCACGCAAAACCCATCTGGGTTTGCTAACTGGTGTTATCAAAGTTAGGCTCCTACCCTCCCCCAGAGACTGAAATGGGGGCCCTATTTTCAGGTGTTGCCTGGAACAAACCGTAAATTGTTTTGGCAGCCTTGAGTTTTATCAGGCAGGTGCTTTAAGAGAGGCTAGATTCATCCTAGGGATGTGACCTTGAGCTGTTAGAAACCATGTTAGTGTTTGTTCAAGTCTTTATAGGCCAAGGCTGAGGACAAGTCAAGAAGAGGGCTCAGAGGACCCTGACTAGAGTTTGGTTAACAAGAGAATCTTTGTCATTACTAAATATTGTTGAATGCTGTAGAGATTTCTTTTTAACAGCTTTATTGAAGTATAATTTATATATCATAAAATTCAGCTATGTTAACAATTCAATTATTTTTTTTAAAAAATTTTTTATGGTATGCCTTTTTAATTTTTTCATTTTCATTTACTTATTTATTTATTTTTTTTGAGGAAGATTAGCCCTGAGTTAACATCTGCTGCCAATCCTCCTCTTTTTGTTGAGGAAGGCTGGCCCTGAGCTAACATCCATGCCCATCTTCCTCTGCTTTATTTGTGGGAGGCCTGCCAGAGCGTGGCTTGCCAAGTGATGCCATGTCCACACCTGGGATCCGAACCGGCGAACCCCAGGCCGCCAAAGCAGAACGTGCGCACTTAACCGTTGCACCACCAGGTCAGCTCCCAAATCAATGATTGTTAGTAAATTTTCAGAGTTGTCCAACCATCACCACAATCCTGTCTTTGAACATTTCCATTGCCCCCAAAAAGGTCCCTTGTACCCATCTGCAGTCACTCTCTGTTCCCATCCCCAGCCCCAGGCAATCACTAATCTACTCTCTGCCTCTATAGATTTGCATTTTTGTACCTTTCATATAAATGGAACTATACAATGACACAAAGACTCTATGTCTTTTGTGTCTGGCTTCATTCACCCAGCATAATATTTTTGAGATTCATTAATATCGCAACATTTATCAATATTTCACTCCTTTTTATTGATAAATAGTATTCTATTGCATGGACAGAATTTTGTTTATCTATTCACCAGCTGATGGACATTTCAGTTGTTTCCATTTGGGGGCTATTAAGAATAATGCTCCCGTGAATAATCACATATAGATTTGTGTGTGAACTTAAGAAACTGCCAAACTCTTTTCCAAAGTGGCAACACCATATTTCATTCCCACCAGCAATGTATAAGGATTCTAGTTTCTCCACATCCCTACCAACACTTGGTATTATCTGTGTTTCTGATTGTAACCATTCTACATGTGTATGTATGTAGTGGTATCTCATGGTTTTAATTTGCATTTCCCCAATGGTAAATGATGTTGACACCTTTTCATGTGCTTTTTAGCCATTCATATATCTTCTTTGGTGAATGACTTCTATTTAAGTATTTTGCCCATTTTTTAACTAGGTTATTTGTCTTCTAATTATACTGCAAAGATTTTGAGGATTGGGGGGCCAGCCCGGTGGTGCAGTGGTTAAGTTCACACATTCTGCTTTGGCAGCCCCGGGCTTCGCCAGTTCAGATCCTGGGTGTGGACATGGCACCGCTTGGCAAGCCATGCTGTGGCAGGCCTCCCACAATAAAGTAGAGGAAGATGGGCACGGATGTTAGCTCAGGGCCAGTCTTCCTCAGAAAAAAGGGGAGGATTGGCAGCAGATGTTAGCTCAGGGCAAATCTTCCTCAAAAAAAAAAAAAAAAAGATTTTGAGGATTGAGCAAAGCTTTTGAATTTGGCAATTTGTAATTACTGCTATGGTAGACAACAGTCATTTGGGGAACTTCCCAACATCTATTTTTTTTTTATTGCAGTAACATTGGATTATAACATATAGCTTTCAGATGTACATCGTAATATATTTTGAATTCTGTGTAGATTATATCATGTTCACCACCCAAAAACTAATTATAGTCCATCACCACACATGTGACCCTAATCACCCCTTTTGCCTTCCCTCATCCCCCATTCCCAACATCTTTTAAACATATTCACACTTTTCTAGAATCTAGAAATTCATTTTCCCAGTTTCCTGCTGCCTCCCTTCCCCCACCCTCAGACTTCAAACCAGAAGAAGCCACATGAGGAGGCAAGCGCCCTGTGGTATGCATTTTCAGGAGAAGGCACTGTTTGGGCCTCCAACTTTCACAGTCAGTAGTGATGGATGGTCTGGTGTAAGTAATTGATCTCTGCCACATTTGCTGTGTGGTCTGTGCTCAAGGCAATGGCAATGAGGCCCTTTTGGTGCAGTATAATTTGGGTACATCTTGTTCTTGACTGCTTAGCCTCCAAGCCTCCCAGAGATTATATGAATTTCCCGCTATCCCTAATTTTTTCTGCCTAAACTAGCTGAAGTGGATTCTACTGTTTGCAAGTAAGAATCTTAACTGAGGGGCCGGCCCTGTGGCTGAGTGGTTAAGTTCTCATGCTCTGCTTCGGAGGCCCAGGGTTTTGCCAGTTCGGATCCTGGGCACAGACTTAGCACTGCTTACCAAGCCATGCTGAGGTGGCGTCCCACATAGCACAACTAGAAGGACCCACAACTAAAAATATACAACTATGTACTGGGGGGCTTTGGGGAAAAAAAGGAAAAATAAAATCTTTAAAAAAAAAAGAATCTTAACTGATATAACAGGTGAAACTTGAAGGGCTTCAAGGCAGAGCCTGAATCCATACTGAAAAGGGATAAGAAGTAAAAGTAAGTTGTAGACACTCCTTTAAAATGTCTAATATTTAGGAGAAAATTCATTAACCTATAACAAATACAAAAGAAACTGCAAACTAAAATAACCAAGAAATAACTTTGAACCTATAAAATCAGCAAAATTAGAGAAAAGTTATAAATCCCAAAGCAGCAAAACTAGAGTAGAGATGTTACTCTTGTGCCTAAAATCCACAACTTTGCCTGGCATTTTTGAAACTCAGTAAATATTGTGAAATGAATAAAATTCCACTTGTGGGAATATATTCCATGAAAATAACTCAAATAAAGGGGGAAAACCATATGCAAAAATATATTTGTGTATGGGGCTGGCCAGTGGCGCAGTGGTTAAGTGTGCACGTTCCGCTTCGGCGGCCCAGGGTTCGCCAGTTGGCATCCCGGGTGCGGACATGGCACCACTTGGCACACCATGCTGTGGTACGCATCCCACATATAAAGTGGAGGAAGATGGGCACGGATGTTAGCTCAGGGCCAGTCTTCCTGAGCAAAAGGAGGAGGATTGGCAGCAGTTAGCTCAGGGCCAATCTTCCTCAAAAATTAAAAATAAAAATAAAAATATATTTGTGTAAGCATTATCTAAGTAGTGAAATCTGAAAATCAGAATGGCCAACAATTCAATGAATTACAATAAATCAATTTATTCATTCCTATCAAATATTTACTGAATACCTATTTATGAGTAACACCATAATCTTATACAAGTGGATAAATATTAGAAGAGGAGGCCATACAAGAGATGTAGGGATTCAGCCATTCAAGAAAAACTTACTTTAAAAAAAGAAAAATTTATTCAACATCTACTAAATACCACATATAGTGCTAACTATGGATACAAAGAAGAACAAACCATTACATCAAAGAATGCACAGTCTGGGGATGAACCGACAGTGAAAAGTGTTGTAATCATGGCTAAGGTGAAGAAGGGGATTGTTTGCACGCATGTACCTAGGGGTTTTAAGACTGTTTAAATACTTAAGAAGTTGGAATTTTTTTAACTTAGCAAATACATACAGACTTACATTTACCTTCAAGAATAGACAGGAATATATACTTTTCTTCATGAGCTTAAGACTAAGACAAATGAAATAGCTTGGTTAATTGGAATCCACAAATGATCCCTAAAACTCACTTTAGCCAAATTTCGAACCTCTGTGTCTACCCCACTGTTCCCCAGGATGTCACGACAAAGGAACAGAATGAAATAGCAGAATAAGCCCTGAACCAGGCTTCTCAGTTCTATTATTACGTGCTAACTACAACGTACCAGATGTCAGGGCTGGACTGGATTTCAGAGGCCACCTAGTGCACCCTCAGACAGGAGAATAAGATACAGACAGTGGAAGTAACTAGCCAGGATCAACTGCAAAGTAAGCTTCTGAGTTTCACTTACCTAAGTTACATGGCTTTCATCACAGGGCCCCTGTAAGTCAAAAAAAAACAGCAAATATGACAGCATGAATAGTAAAACCCTTTGCAAACAAGATGAATTATCCTTGGAACCTGGGGCAAGGCCTCATGACGGATGCATGAAGCAGACATGAAACCCAGTCTGGGTGCTGCCAGTCCTCTCCCTATAGCTGACTTCTTATCTTGGTCTAGCCACATTGGCCTTCTTTATTTCCCTCAAAAGCACCAAATCCATTTATGCCTTAAGATTTCTGCACTTATTATTCCCATTGCAAGTACAGTCTGGCCCAAGATCTTTGCCCATCTGGTCCCTTCTTGTCATTCAGGCTTACCTCACAGATACCTCCTCAGTCATGCCTTCCCTGGTCACCCAAACTAACTGCATCCCTATCACTCTATAACATCATCTTTATAACATCATCTCATTTTTATCATAGTACTCCCTTAATTATCTATTACCCATTTTTACTGATTGCCTAGCTTCCCCATAGAGAACATAGCCTTCATGAGGGAAGGGATGCGTGTTTCTCTCTATTGGAAAAAATTATCCAAGACTTGGAAACAAGCAAAAGAAATTACTGGGGTACTTTCAGTTTTAGTACTGGGTACTGTCTAGAGCAGAGACCAGCAAAGTTTTTCTTAAGGGACCATACACTAAATATTTAGGCTTTGTGGGCCACAAAAGCAAAATTCAGGCTATTATGTAAGTACTCATATAATTATCAGGAGAGAACACAAATTTCCACAATTTTTTAATCAATAACATTCAAAATAAAATAACTGAATACAATTTTTTGGTAATATAGGTCTACTAATGAGAAGGATGAAATTCATTTGGGGGGCATTTATATTTTGCTTAGTTGGGGTTCAAAGTATCATCAAAATCAATTGCAAATGTTTATCTATTAATGCTGATCTGTAATGAGATTTTATGTATCTCATCTGTCTTTTCACACAGACAGGTTGCTGTGTATTGGTTTGATATGATTTCAAACCCACTTATTTATGACAAAAATGAAGGTTTTTTAAGAGTAAAGTTGTTTTGTAAGTACAGTTGTTTTTGATATGACTGATATAACCTATGTCAGAATGTCATCATGTCATCTGTTATCACTGATAAGCACTCAGTAGCTCAGCTGATGACAACACTGCTAGGGGGCTTATCAGTAAGAATATGTGGAGAAGCAACTATGGCAAGGTGACATTTAGGCTATAAATACACAAAATTTGTGAGAACTATTAAGAGCTTTCAGTTTGGGCAAGGTGACACTTTGCTGACCTAAACAGCTCTCTGAAGATCTTAAGACATTTGCTCCTGCCATAGCCAGGGCAGCTCTTTGGTCAGCAGTGGTGTTAAACTGTGCAGCAGTCTCAGGAAGAGCAGGGACATCCGATGGTCCCTGGAGTGATAACCTTCAGAGCAGCCTATCTTGCCCATCAACACCTGCTGCGGTCATTCCCTAGCAACAAGCTCTAGCAACAAAGGACTTTTATTTTGTGTTGGCAGCTGGGCGTCTGTTCTCCACTGTCTCTCTGGAGAACCAGTCTCATAGAAAAGGTACATGTCAACTGAATTTAGATTTTATTTCTGTCATCTCCTCTTGCCTAGAAAATAGTGTGATTAATCTATCACTGGTTTGGAGTATATTATGTTATTTCTTTATTGGCTTATGAACAGACATTATTCTGTATGCTATCAGCTTGTGAAATTGTTGTAACTCCCATTGTGAACCTGTGTTAAAAAAAAATTGACAAAGACAGTCTCAGTCTCTGAGCAAAAATCTGCCCCCTAAAACAAAACATAGGTCATTCCAAGTACTGACATCAGTCCATGAGCATGATACGGAACCTCTTAATCTCAAGTTCCTGTGCCTGATGTGCAGTAAGCCAATCACTGAGACACTGGTGCTTGGAGATGGAGAAAAGTTTATTTGAATTGGCCCAAAGAGAAGATGAGAGCATAGGTTCTCTTAAATCTTCCTTAACAAAAGAAGAAAGCAGGGGGTCTTTATAGAGCTAAGGGACTTGGGAAGAGCTTCAAAGAAACAAAGGCAAATCTGTGTTTCTTTCACACTGGAGTGAAAGAATAGGCCCTTGGGCAATCAGACTTCTGATTGCCACACAGCAGTCTCAGGAAGACAAGGGACATCTGAGTCCCTGGAGTGATAAACTTCAGAGGAGCCTATCTTTGCATCAGTGGTAGCTGGGAGCTGGTTATCAGGTGATGGCAACTTCCTTAAAGGCATTCTTTTTGTTCTGCAAAACAAGCTCATAAATCCTTGTGACCTTTGAGTCATCGCTCAGCTTAAAGAAGAAAACAGCAAATTAACAGATTAACTTCTTTTCTTCTGTGTCTGTGTTAGGAAGAAGGTTGAAGTGTAATCATGTTCTTTTTTGGTGAGGAAGATTGGCCCTGAGCTAAAATCTGTTGCCAGTGTAGGGGAGGAGGACATTTCCTCTCCCCAAATGGGGGTTCGTCTGGCTGGAGAACGAATTAAATTCACATGAGACAGAATAGCAAGAGAAAATTAAACAAAGCTTTATGAGGAACCATGGCCCGGGGCCTTTCTTCCCGAAGGAAGAAAGGGCACCGAAGAAGTGGGGTGCACAGAGTGGTTATATAGCCCCCAAACGGGGTGCTTCACATGTGATTGAAAACTCCCTTTTACAATAGTCACGAGGCTGCTCTGTCAGCACAGCACTTGATGGAAACGTCAGATAGGTCTGCTGTCTCAGTGAGCGCCGCAGGGTGGCAGGTGTGTTGCCTCCGGCTGGGGGGGGGGGTCACAGATGAGCGCCACAATCGGTTCCCAGCCTAAAGAAAGATGCTTAATCTTTAAGGAGATGCCAACGTTGGGAGGGGGAGGGAAGTCAGTTACAGGAGGTTACCAGACTAGCACAATAAAATGCAGATTTTAAGTCCTTGCCTTTGGTATTGATTAAGAGTTTTTGGAGAGTAGGTCATCGCCTTTCTTCTTCCTGGTACAGAGAGGGAGGCGCCTTTTACAGATAGAGATTTACCTTACAAATGTAAACGTGTCCTAACAAAGGGCAAGTTCCATTCCCCAGAGCCTCCTTGCCTGTCCCAGTTTATCAAAAGCAATGAGCCTCAAATAATCCTGATGCCAAAGAGACATATCTTGGGGTGGCCAATTTCAGGTCCCCACACCAGTCTTCCTCTTTTTCCTTGAGAAAGATTGTTGCTGAGGTAACATCTGTGCCAATCTTCCTCTCTTTTATGTGGGATGCCTCCACAGCATGGCTTGATGAGCCTTGCTAGGTCTGCACCTGGGATCCAAAACTGTGAACCCTAGGCCACCAAAGTGGACTGTGCAAACTTAACCACTATGCCACTGGGCCAGCCCCCTGTAATCACGTTCTTATTGAATATTTACAGTAACCCTCAGGCACCCAGCTTCAAGCACGTGATTCAGTTGAGCATATTCATTGCTTGGAAAGCATTTATGAAATTCTATTAGAGTCTCCTCTTGATATTTGCTCAAAAAAGTCATAATAAAACTTTACCACTGCTAAGCCATCAAATTGCTATGTGGTAGGGCAAATCAAGATACTCAGTTCGTATTTTTGACAAAAAATCCCACAGAGTTGGGGCCAGCCCTGTGGCCAAGTGGTTAAGTTCACACGCTCCGCTTTGGCGGCCCAGGGTGTCACTGGTTCGGATCCTGGGTGCAGACATGGTGCCGCTCGTTGGGCCATGCTGAGGCGGCATCCCACATCCCACAGCTAGAAGGACCCACAACTGAAAAAATATACACGGGGCCAGCCCGGTGGCGCAGCAGTTAACTTCACACGTTCCGCTTCTCGGCGGCCTGGGGTTTGCCAGTTCGGATCCTGGGTGTGGACATGGTACCACTTGGTAAAAGCCATGCTGTGGTAGGCGTTCCACGTATAAAGTAGAGGAAGATGGGCATGGATGTTAGCTCAGGGCCAGTCTTCCTCAGAAAAAAGAGGAGGATCGGCAGTAGTTAGCTCAGGGCTAATCTTCCTCAAAAAAAAAAAAAAAAATATATATATATATATGTATATACAACTGTGTCCTGGGGGGATTTGGGGAGGGAAAAAAAGATTGGCAACAGTTGTTAGCTCAGGTGCCAATCTTTTTTTTTTTTTTTTTTGAGGAAGATTAGCCCTGAGCTAACATCTGCTGCCAATCCTCCTCTTTTTGCTGAGGAAGGCTGGCCCGAGCTAACATCTGTGCCCATCTTCCTCCACTTTATATGTGGGATGCCTACCACAGCATGGCTTGCCAAGCAGTGCCATGTCTGCACCCAGGATCTGAACCGCCGAGCCACAGGCTGCCAGAGCCTAATGTTCAAACTTAACCGCTACGGGCTGGCCCCAAGGGCTGCACCTCTTGATAATCCCCTGTACATTTCCAAAGAGGCCCTTGTTTACATATCTAGAGGCTGTTTGGCCCACGACCTTGGAGATATCTCTACATCATAAAAACCAGAGTCTAGGCTTAATCTCTAGAGAGATTTATCTTTATTCCAAAGGTTAGAGTAAGGAGTCAGATTTACTATGTCTCCAAGAAAACACTCCAAGAAAAGATGAGAGGGTAAATGGTCTTTTTACCCTTTTAAGTGGAGAAAATAATTTTCATTTACCCTTAAACTCCATTGTCCTCAACTCTCCAAGCAAGTGTTCTCACCAAAAGGCAAGCAGTCTTACATGAATTTATTTTCTTTGGACATATTTCTTCAGCTGCTACAATCAAACATATTTTTGCAGCTGGGAGTACCAGGGAACACAAAGGGATTCTTTAATTCCCAAAATCATTCTAGGTCCTAAATTGGTGTTTCCTGGGATTTGGAGACAAATGATCTCCAAAAGAGTATGCTTGCAGCCTGGTCCCTGCAGGAAAGTGGCCTGTAATTCCAAATGGGAGTGGGGAAGAGCAGGGCAGATGTCAGGTGTTCTCATGCCTTTTACAACTTCTCCCGAGGCAAAATTGAGGTTTCCGTAGTGAGATGCACTTATAATTCTCCCTCATCATTTGAGACACTATTCTTTAACAGAAAGATAAAAAGCAAGTAAACATTATCACAAAACAAAGGACTTTCAACAACTAATTTGTAAATATTAAATGCTCTTTCTCATTATTGCAATATGTAGCCCATCTTCTGGGAAAAGAGGCACCGGATCTTAAAGTAACTTGTTTTAAAACAGGAAATAATGCTCAAAATGATGCGGGGTTGGTCAGCCGAGGAGTCGAAAGAAAGATTTCTTAGAGTCTTAAGATCTGGCAGTAGTGCTCTTTTATTTAGAGAATAGAATAGCATGGGGACAGGACCCATGGGCAGTCAGAGCTTCTGCTGCCGCCGCTGCTGCTGCCCACTCTGTCATGGGGACAGGACCCATGGGCAGGCAGAGGTGGTGAGTGGGGACAGGACCCACGGGCAGTCAGAGCTCCTGCTGCTGCCCCGAGTTGAGGGCTAGGGTTAATTTTATAAGGCATGGGTATGCGAGTCATTTCTTTACAAGACAAAGAAAAGAACATGAAAAAAAGTTAAAATGGTATCAGTGCAGGTGGGGTCTGGTCGTTGGGTGATCCCATGACTTTTAGACAAGAATCAAATCGGATTAAGTAAAGGTCAGAAGCCACCACCCTAAATCAGTTACATGAGATGGCCAGAGAGCAACCAACTTAAGTTCTTGCCTTCACCATTAAGAGTTTCTAGGGATAAGGTCATCTCTCTTCTTCTTCCTGGTGCAGAGAGGGAGGCACCTTTTACAGATAGAGATTTACCTTACAAATGTAAATGTGTCCCAACAAGGGCAAGTTCCATTCCCCAGAGCCTCCTTCCCTGTCCCAGTTTATGGAAAGCAATCAGCCCAAAACAATCCCTATGCCAAAGAGACACATCCTGGCGTGGCCAATTTCAGGTCCCTACAAGGTCATCCCCTCTTCCTTCACAAATGCAAATATCTCTCAAAGAGCAAGCAAATTCCAGTCCTCAGAGCCTCCTTCTCATCTGCAGTTTTTTAAAATTAACCAGCCTAAAATCCTCATCACAATGATCTGCTAATTTATTTTCCTTATCAAAAAAGGACACATCCCTTCAGAACTGGGGTTAGAAGGCCTAGGAACCCATAACGTTGAGGGTTTTGTCTTCTATAATGAGCCTTTGGATATGCAAATATAAACTGCTACAGGAGATGGGTGTGGAGAAATTGCTTGGTCCTCATGTGGGTGGTCATCATGAGAATCAAAAAAATATCATGGAATGGTTGAAAGAATATTTAAGGAACTGGGATCTCCAAATATTCAATTTTAAGTTTTTTGTGTAGATACATTTCTACCCCTTACATTACCCCCAAAGCTTCAGTAAAGACTGCCACTCACAAATGCCTACTGTGAGAGGTTTTGGGAGGAAATAAAGAATTCCAGAGGCCCGCCCAGTGGCGCAGCAATTAAGTGCACAGGTTCTGCTTTGGCGGCCCGGGGTTCACTAGTTCGGATCCCAGGTGCAGACATGGCACTGCTTCTCAAGCCATGCTGTGGTAGGCGTCCCACATATAAAGTGGAGGAAGATGGGCACGGATGTTAGCTCAGGGCCAGCCTTCCTCAACAAAAAGAGGAGGATTGGTAGCAGATGTTAACTCAGGACAAATCTTCCTCAAAAGAAAAAAAAAATTTCATACCTAGGTTAGAAAAAACAAAACAAAGAACAGCTGAGGGTGGTGAAAACCCAGTGAACCGCAAATTCAGCAAGGGTCAGGGACTGAAGGCCAAGAATAGTCACAAGGAATCAAGTTCCTCCATAATTCTAGAATTCACAGAAGGCTCTAGATTGGCACTAGACTTCCCACTGAATGTGGGGAAAACAGCTAGATGCAATTTTATTTAATCTCAAAAGAATTGGTGACCACAACTAATATCTCAGTTTCAACTGGAACAGGAAAAGTTTGTTTCATCACTGAGATTCTATCTACAAAAACAAGAAGGCTATTTGAGTGGGCTCTGTGCATAGACAAGAGTTTACACAATCTCTCCTACTCTAAAGGAACAAGCTGCAAATAAACTATATAAAACACCTGTCTTTTGAGATGTAAGCCAAAGGCTCCTGGGACTTTGACAAAAATTGAACCTGGTGTAAGGGAGGAAGAGAATTCCTCTACCATCTCTAGGTCCTTCTGGCTGGGCTATTAAGTAAATTCACATGAGACAGAATAACAGGAGAAAATCAGACAAAGCTTCATAACATGTATACATGGGAGAAACCCAGGAAAACTGGGTAACTAGCCAGAATGGCTGAAGCTGTCACTTTAAATATCATCTTCAGCTAAAGACAAAGGAAGATGTTGGAGGTAGTGGTTTGGGGCTTCAAAGTGGAGGAAGGTAATTCACATGGAGATGGAAAAGCAAATGTTTGGTAGATAAGAATGGGCTTACCAAGGACCCTCACAGTCTACCAATATCCAGAGTTATCTATGGTGATGGCTTGTCCTGGGGACAGGCCTTTTATCTTAAATTCTTTTAGGCAGTTAGAGGGAAGGTCAAAGTTTCTTTCAGAGTCTTTTGTTATTAAAAATAATCAAGCCAGAGGCCAGCCCCTGGTTGCCCTGGCCAAGTGGTTAAGTTCAAGCTCTCTGCTTTGGAGACCCAGGGTTTCGCCACTTCCGATCCTGGGCGTGGACATGGCACCGCTCCTCAAGCCATGCTGAGGCGGTGTCCCACGTGCCACAACTAGAAGGACCCACAACTAAAAATACACAACTATGTACTGGGGGGCTTTGGGAGAAAAAGGAAAAATAAAATCTTTAAAAAAAAATAAATCAAGCCAAAGAGACACATTTTGAGGTAGCCAATTCTGATCCCCCACAATAGCAATATAGAAAGAAGGAGAGGGTATGACTGTCAGGAGAAGCTGAAGGCTAATCCACAGTGTAGAATGCTGACAAGACAGGGTATGGTAGGAGAAATCCTAAAGGAAAGTCCAAATTCAATTCCCATCTTTGTGAAACTGAAGGTGGGTACCAGAGGATTACTATAGATATTCAATAAGAACATGATTGCCTTTTGACCTTGTTATGAATCTTGTCAATTTGTTGTCTTCTTGTTTAACTTGAGGGGTGACTTGGGATTTGTGAGTTTGTTTTGCGGAAGAAAGAGAACACCTTTGGGGAGGCTGCGATCACCAGATGGCAGGCACCTAGCAGCCATTGCAGACTGCCCAGGGGTTTACTGGGAGTGACCCCTTTATTTCGCCAAAGCTCCTCCTGCCAAGCCCGTGAGCTCTATAAACCACCCTGCTTTTTGGTCTGGTTAAGGCAGATTTGAGTGAACCCATGCTCCAACCTTCTTATCTTGGCCAACTTGAATGGGGCCTTTCTCCATCTCCAGGCACCGATGTCTCATTGTTTGGCTTGCTGCACATTGGGCACACGAAATTGAGATTAAGAGGTTTGGTATCAAACCTGGACAGACGGGCAAACCCAGATACCTGGAGACAGTTAACCCCAACTGGCAAAAAGAGAACAAGAGGTACTGATTCTGTCACTGACTAATTACCCCAAGAAACTCAAGGGAGGTTTCAGAAGCATTTAATTGTCTCTCCAAGTTGTTTTTTTCTTTTTGTTATGTTAAGGAATGCAATCACCAACCACCCTGAACCAGACTGAGCCCCACGGCAAAGCAGCACAGATGAGCTGAGAGGTGCCAACTGAGCTTGCCCAAGTGAATGCCCACCTCTCCCTTTTGAATATTCATTTGCCATCTGAAATGAAAGGTCCCTGCCATGCCTTTGGAAATGATTCCATGTCGTCTCCTATTTGTTGCAAATACACTTTACTTTGTGTGACAACTACTTCTGGTAGAGAGTGTAATTTTAACTTGCTAGGAAGCAACCTAACTTTGGTTTGGTAACAATTCCAAGAGCCAAAACACACAAAGATCTGGAAACAAGGTGTGTGTGGGGGGGGTGGGGTTGGGGGGAAGTGGAAGGGTGGTAGGGAGAAGAAACTCAGGACTGACATAGTCTTGCCCAGTGGTCAAGGCACCATGAGGAGCTCTCTGGCACAGTCCAAGACCTACCCTCCTGCAACACATAATACACATAAGATCTAGGGCCTCCTTCCTTCTTTCTTTTTTTTTCCTTGAGGAAGATCAGCCCTGAGCCAACATCTTCTGCCAATCCTCCTCTTTTTGCTGAGGAAGACTGGCCATGAGCTAACATCCACGCCCATTTTCCTCTACTTTATATGTGGGATGCCTACCACAGCATTGCCTGCCAGGCAGTGCCACGTCCACACCCAGGATCCCAACCAGCAAAGCCTGGGCCTCCAAAGCAGAACGTGCGCACTTAACCGCTGCGCCAACAGGCCAGCCCGTCCCCCTTCCTTCTTAATCTACTGTTCCTCAGGCTCATTTTCCTCCACAAACTATTTAATATAGATGTGAAGTAGAGCCATGATTCTCTGTGTACAGCCTCTGTTTTTCTTCCTCCACAAACTCTAAACCTTGCCCACAGACATTTGCTATGTGTATATGTCAATAGGTTCCAAATCTATATCTTTAGTTCAGACTGCTCTCCTCAGCCTTAAACCCATATATCCAATAACCTGCTAGCTTTCTCTACCTGAATATCATTCTTGGACCTCAAACTCAGCATGTATAAAGTTAAAACCATTAAAATGCCTTAAAATATATATTCTACTTGTTGATCCAGAAATTCTACTTAGAAAAATAAAATCTCCCTCAGTGTTTTGTTCTAAAAGATCAGTGTGCTTAGAGTCACCAGCTTATTCTTTCTCCTTTGGGCCCAAAGTGAAAAGATTCCTATAAAGTTCTACAACTCCTTTACTAAATAAAGGAATCTTAACATTATTTGTAACAGCAAAAAAATAGAAACAACCTAAATGTTTGGTCTGTAGATTTAATGCAATCCCAACGAAAATCCTAGAGGGTAGATTCATGTGTGTGTGTGTATGTGTGTGTATGAAAATGACAAGCTGATCCTAAAATTTATATGGAAATGGAATGGACCAAGAATAGTTAATATAATCTTACAGTCTTAAAGTTGGAGGATATGCAATACCAAATATCAAGACTTATTACAAAATTACAGTAATTAAGACAGTGAGGTAATGGTGCAAGGATGGACAAATAAATCCATAAAACAGAGGGTCCAGAAACAAACCCACATATTATGAACACTTGTTTTATGAAAAAGGAGACACTGAAGAACAGTGGTGGAAAGAACTGTTTTGTTAACAAAAATCATCCAAAACTTGGAAATGCTACAAAGAAAAGGCATCAGGGTTAGCCAAAGATTAATTATCCAGGCAACATACTTTTGCTTTACTTACTATCTATCCAGTATTGATTAAAGACTAAAACTCTGTGAAGTCACACGTTAACCTATAGATTTTTGTCTGGTAATGATGCAAAGGATTTCTGATGAGTAGAAAAGGTTATGGTGTTATTGTCCTGTAGACATTAACCAGTTTTATATGTAACCTACCAATCTTATTCTAACATTCCTTTTCCAAATGCCTATAAATACCCGTGAGGGTTAATTTTATGTGTCAACTTGACCAGGCCACAGGATGCTCAAACATTTGGTCAAATATTATCATGGGTCTGTCTGTAAGGATGTTTCTGGATGAGATTAACATTTGAATAAGCAGACTGAGTAAAGCAGACTGCCCTCCCTAATGTGAGTGGGTCTCATCCAACCAGTTGAAGGCCTGAATAGGACAAAAAGGCTGAGTAAGAGAGAATTTCTCTCTGACTGACTGCCTTTGAGCTAGGAGATTGGTCTTCTTTCCTGCCTTTGGACTTGAACTGAAACATCAGCTCTTCCTGGGTCTCGCGCCTGCTGGCTTTCAGACCGGAACTACATTGTCAGCTCTCTCGGTTCTCAGGCCTTCACACTGGGACTGGAACTACACCATTAGCTCTTCTGGGTCTCCAGCTTACCAGCTACCGATTGTAGGACTTGTCAGCCTCCATAATCCTGTGAGCCAACTCCACATAATAAAATCTCTCTATCTCTATATACATGTCCCCCTACAGACCTCTGACTAGTACAATACCTAATTTCCTCAAATGATCATTGAACATGCTTTACCATCCTGCTTATTCCTTCATTAACGAGTTAAATAAATCTTTGACATGTGTTCATTCTATATTCTTATAAGAATCTCGCTTTTAACTTTTTGGAAATTGTACTCTGATTTCAACAAAAAGTGCTGGATCAATTGGATAACCATGTGGGAAAAAAGTGAATCTTGACTCCTACCTCACACTATGATTTATAAAAGGTAAAATAAAGCTTCCAGACAATAGCATAAGAGAATATATTCATTACCTTGGGGTTAGGCAAAGATTTCTTAAACAGAGCATAAAATGCATTAACAAACAGATAAATTTGATTGTATTAAAGTTAAGAACTTCTGTTCATTGAAAGACATCACTTAGAGAATAAAAAGGCAAGCTACAGAGTGGGAAAAGATATTTGCAATTGATTTCTCTAACAAAAGAATCATATCCAGAATATACAAAGAGCCCCTACAAAAAGATACAAAAAAAAAAAAAAGACAGACAACCAAATAGAAAAATAGGCCAAGGACTTGATCAGGGAAGTCACAAAAGAAGATAACCAATAGACATATGAAAAGATGCTCAACTTTACTAGATATCAGGAAAATGCAAACTAAAGCCACAATGAGATACATTACATATACACTAGAATAGCTGAAATTAAAAAGACTGACAGTATCAAGAGTTGGCAAGGATGTGGAGAAACTCAACCTCTCATATACGGTTGTGGGAATGTGAATTGTTACAATCCCTTCAGAAAAAATATTGGCAATATCTACTAAAGCTGAACATACACAGGCCCTCCGACTCGGCAGGTCTAGTCCTAGGTACACACCCATCGGAAATACATATATATGAGTCAATAAATTTATTTTTAAAAATGCAGAGATGAAGAACAAGGGAAAAAAAAGAATGAGATTAGGAAGGAGCATATAAAAGCTCAAATTTATCTGAAATATGAATTTCCTTAAAAGAGAATTTGAAGCCAATGTGGGAAAATATTAAGATTCGATAAAGCTGTGTGAGAATGTGAGTGTTTGTTACAGTATTCTTTATAACTTCCTGTATGCCTAAAATATTTCATAAAGAAATTTTTAAAATCTCGTAGAAGAATAAAGACTCAGAGAAGTTTAGGAGCCATTAACTTTAAGAAAAAAAAAAGATTATAGGGGCTGGCCTGATGGTGCTGCAGTTAAGTGCGCACATTCCAGTTCAGCGGCCCGAGTTTTGCTGGTTTGGATCTGGGTGCGGACATGGAACCGGTTGACAAGCCATGCTGTGGTAGGCATCCCACATACAAAGTAGAGGAAGATGGGCATGGATGTTAGCTCAGGGCCAGTCTTCCTCAGAAAAAAGAGGAAGATGGCCAGCAGTTAGCTTAGGGTTAATCTTCCTCAAAAAAAAAGAAATAAAAAGAATTAAAAAAAAGATTATAATACGAATTACACAGTATAATGCCAATATTGTGTATGTAAGCATACACACACACACAGAATGATATGATGTGATGAAACTGGCACTTTACCTCTGGGGTCTTCCTCCTCAAAACCCATAATCCCAACGTAATCATGAGAAAAACATCACACAAATCCCAACTGAAAGACCTTTTACAAAATACCTGACCAGTACTCCTTAAAACTGTCAAGGTCATCAAAAACAAGGAAGCCTGGGGGCCACCCCATGGGGGAAGGGTTAAGTTTGGCGCTCCACTTTGGCGGCCCAGGGTTTCGCTGGGTTGGATCCTGGGCAGACATGGTACCACTCATCAAGCCATGATGAGGCGGCATCCCACATGCCACAACTAGAAGTGATGTGGATTAAGGCTGCCCCAGCTAGAGAAGCCCAAGGTGACCTGGCCCACATGCCAAACTATACGACCCAGTGGACTTTTTTTATGGTATGAATTAGGGCTGCCCCAGGGAGAGAAGCCCAGGGCATCCTCACCTACATGCCGATCTATATGGCCAGATTCGTATCTAAAGTTATATAACCGCACAATAACCAGACTCCATCTGCACTGAAATCATTTAATGACTTTTTACATCATCTTTTCTTTTCTCCAGTAAAAATAAGTCACGTACCCATGCCTTATAAAATTATCCCTAACCCTCAACTCGGGGCAGCAGCAGGAGCTCTGACTGCCCGTGAGTCTTGTCCCCACGCACCAGCTCTGCCTGCCCATGGGCCCTGTCCCCATGCCAGTGGGGGCAGCAGCAGCTGCTCTGCCTGCCCATGGGCCCTGTCCCCATGCCAGCGGGGACAGCAGAAGCGGCGGCAGCAGAAGCTCTGACTGCCCATGGGTCCTGTCCCCATGCTATTCCACACTATTCTCTAAATAAAAGAGCACTACTGCCAGATCTTGAGAGGCTAAGAAATCTTTCTTTCGAGTCCTCGGCTCACCGACCCCGCATCAGAAGGACCCACAACTAAAAAATGTGCAACTATTTACCCCGGGGCTTTGGGGAGAAAAAGGAAAAATAAAAAATCTTAAAAAAATAATATTTAAAAAATTTTTAAAAAAACAAGGAAGGCTGAGAAACTGTCACAGCCAAGAGGAGTTTAAGGAGACATGACAATTAAATGTAATGTGCTATCCTGGATGGGATTCTGGAACAGGAAAAGAACATAAGGCAAAAACTAAGAAAGTAGTTTAAAGTATGGACTTTAGTTAATGATATCAGTATTGGCTAATTAATTATAACAAATGAACCATACTAATGTAAGATAATAACAGGGGGAATTGGCTGTTGGGTTTATGGCAACTCTGTATTATCTTCACAAATTATCTCTAAATCAAAAATTCTTCTAAAATTAAAAGTTTGTTTTTAAAAAAGTCAAGTAATTTACCCAAATTCATAAAGTTAGTAAATACCCAGTACCCAAAGTTCAGAGACCAACCCAAATTACTACAAACCCTGTGCTTTTTCCACCACGCAAAACCCTCCCAACTTTACTCTCTCTAGGATTATACAAGCATTTGTATGCCAACGTAACAAGTCCCTGAAAGGCAGAGAAAATTTTTTTCTTTGCGCCTAGTACACCACTGGCGTTGAGAAAGCCAGCTTAAGTTAACTACTCACAGAAAGAAAGTCAGGGACCTAAAGAATCAGACTTTCAGAGAACTTTTATCAGGTCCCACCCACCCTATACCGGTCTGCACCGCCCGCTCCACGGAGAGGCCCGATAGGTCCTGCAAGAGTCCTGTGCTGCCACCTACCGGTAGCTGGTAAGCGTCGCTCTCCCCGCTGTGCCTCGGAAACCCGTGGGGCGGGGGAAGGTGGAGAGGGGACTTAAGCGCTAAACAAATTACAGAACTCAAGTAACTGTCACACAGTTCCCTCGACGCTCGTGCAAAGCAAAGTCTCTACCTTTCTCCGGCGACTGCAGGCTCTCGTGACTCCTATTAGCACGTAGGCTGGTAGAACACACAGACTTCCCAGCTCACCCACCCCCAGGGCCACAATCCCACCCTGCCCGCCGGTCTCTCAGAACTCGGACTCCCTGCACAGCGCAGGCTGCAGAAACCGCCCACAGCCTCACAGCCTGGAGACCCGTCCGCCAGACTGCCCATTTCAGATTCTGAGATCCCATCACCACCGGCAAACCCCAGAGACCTCCCTCGCTAGGGCAAGTGCGCGCTAACCTGGCGTCCCCAGAGGGGCTGAGCTCCGCGGCAGCTCGCACCCGCGCCAGCCTGCGGCGCGCCGGCCAAGCTCGGAGCCCGCGGGCTAGCCCTCGGGCCGCGGCGCCGGCTCCCCAGCCCCCGCGGGATCCGGTAGGCCGAGGCCCCGCCCCTCCAGACCTGTCATCACAGAAGCCGCACGTGGCCGGGGTGGGACCTCTGGCGACCTGCAGCCATCACTTTGTCTCCGCCGTCCATTGGGGCCGCCGCGGCCAGTCAGAGCCAGCGGACCTGGGCTGCAGCGCGAGCGCCCGGGTGAGGGAGCAGGAGAAGGGGCGGGGAGGAGAGGCTCCGAGACCCGAGCGGGCTCGGGGTAGGGGGCTTGGCGGGGTTCTGCCGGGCTGGAATCCGAGGGCGGACCCTAGAGAAAGGGGGTGGAGACCACAGGGGGCGGGGTCAAGGTGGGGCCAGGGACGAGCCGAGGTTCCCGGAGAGGCTGGGTGGACCAGAGGGGGCGGGGACAGGGGGCGGGGCCTGGGTCACGGGGGAGGAGCCCGAGGAATTGAAGAAACTAGGAAAGGGGACGAGCCCTGGGAAGGTGGGAGGTGGTACAAGGGAGAGGGTGGGCCTGGGCGTTGCGGGGGCGGGGCTCGGGCCCGAGGGGCGAGGTTTGCAGGCCCAGGCTCCAGCAAGGCCGCTCAGTAAGTGCCCCCATCCACTACCTCCCCAGGTGCAACGGGACTCAAGGAACTACAGGTGTGGGGCGGGGCGCGTATGGAAGAACGGACAAGGACGGGGGTGCGCTAGGGCAGACATGAGGAGGTGGGGGCCACATTAGGGAAGAAGAGGATCTGGAGACTGCTGGGGGAGAGGAAGACACAGAGTTGGGGGAGGGGTTGGGGGCTCAATGTGTGGGCAAGGAGGTGCCTTCTCCAGGGGCCCTTGTGGGGGAGGGGCGGAAGTGTTTTGTTGGGGTGGGAGGTACAATGTGAGCGGGCGAGGTGCTGTGTGATGTGGAGGATTGGAAGCGATACTTGAAGGGGCGGATCTGAAGGCGCTTTAGGGGAAGAGGGTGCTGTGTGATGGAGAAGGGCTGGTGGTCCAGAGTGTGGGAGGGACCGAGGGACTGTGTGGAGAAAGAAGGGATGGGCCTTTGGGCACTGTGTGAGGGAAGGGGATTGTAGGCCCCAGGTGAGGCGGGAAGAATCCCTAGTGCTTTGAGATACTCTAGGGCCATTGTGGAGACTCCAGGAATATGTTTGTGTACTGTGTTCTAGGTGTAAGTGTGATGGAATTCACGGGGTGAAGAAGCCAGTCTGTAGTGCTCCTGGCTCCTGAGGTCCTAACTCCACCTTCAGGCCTGAGCACTCTTAGAGAGGATCCAGGCCCTGCTTGCCACAAGGGCTTGTGTGACTGTCAGTCTGCTTTGCATCTGTCTGGCTGAGACTAGGGTTTCTTTCCTCAGCTGATGTCTCTGGGGACCCTTTCCCCATTGGGTTCCTGTTAACCCCCTACTCTAGTTCCTGTTCCTCCCAGAAGCCTGCCATGGTCCCTGTCTTCCCCCTCCCCCACTTTGCCCTGCCCTTATGCTCTGGGTGTGCTCATTTCCCACTTCCTTCCTCACCCTGGGGCCTGGCCTGGTCCTTGCCTGTCTAGGAGCTGAGCCTTGCCTGGGACTTTGTACTCATTGGCCAGAGACCCTGGTAACCAGCAGCAAAGCCCAGACCCCACCCATAGTACTAAGAGGGTCTCTCCCAACAGCCCCCTAAGTGGCTGGTAGGCACATTTTTACCACTTGCCACAAACTTATTTTCCTCACCCTTTTCCTTCTCCTGGGTGGGGAACCCTAGGTACCTCAAAAATTCTGGCCTTCAACGGAAAGGGAAAATGGTGGGAACTATCCAGGGTCTTTAATGTATGTTTTGAGAGGTGCACCACTATTGTAGGCTGAACTCGGGAAGGAATGTGAGGTTCCAGCCTCAGCTGGGGGAGGACAAGGGAATGGCTCCCCATGCTCCTGGCTTGGAAGCTGACTGCCAGCACTGAGAGTAGGGCCTAGTCCTCTTGGAGGCTCCTCTGGTTCCCTGAGGGGACTTGATGTATGCCAGGGTTCTTTTTGCCCCTGGGCTGGCTGGGAGATGTGAGAAAGGACTGCCTTCCATGCAGTGGCTGAATGAGTGTGACAGTGCTGCTGAAGGGGGCCCCAAGCCAGCCTTCTCTAGCTGAGAGACTGGCTGGGGAGGGAGGGGGTGCTGAGGCCAGACAAAGGGTGGGGTAAGAGAGAGCAGGCTGAAGGCTTTTGAGGAGGAGCTGATTGCTATGGCAACACAGCTTCCCAGACTGTCTCTCAGAGAGGCGGGCCTAGGGCAGACTCACTCCAGCTTCCTCAGGGCTGAGGCATTTGTGTGAGTGGGTGGGGCATGAAGAGAAAGGACATCAGTGTGCTGTGCTGTGCTGAGGCTGGGGTATGTAGCCTTTCTTCTTCAGTATGGAGCAGCAAGGCATTCAGACGCTTGGATCCATCTTCTCAAAATGGTGTGAGTGAGCAATTGCCATTAGAATTATGCATTATAAAGCCAGAGTCATAGAGGCCCTCAGTGGTCATCATTTATACAGACCCTTCATTTTACAGATTTGGAAATTTATGGCCAAAGAGACTGTGATTTTTCTCCAGGTCTCTGTGAAAGAGTTAGGACCCAGCCCTCCTAAGTGCTATTCACTCAGCCCAGGGCTCATTCTTTCTTTCAGCGAATGTTTGTTGAGCATCTATTATGGTCCAGGCACTGATGTTGATTCTGGGAACACCAGCATGAACAAAACAGAGGTAGTTGCTGCTCTCATAGAGCTTCCATTCTGATAGGGGGAGAAAGCAATGTGTGGCTGGGTGGGTGGGTGAGAGGGTGTGTGAGAGAGAGAGAGAGAAAGAGACAGAGGTGTTAGGTGGTGATAACTGCTATGAGAAAAATAAAGCAGGGTGAGTTTAGGGCAGGTTGGTGAGGCCTCTTGATTGTACCAAGCTGCTTTCCCAGGGCACACTGAGGCTTAGAACATCCTTGATGCTTCTACCTGAGCTATTGCCGCCTGACCTTTGCAGGTAACTAAGGCCTGGGCCTATGGTCATGTCAATAGGAAGAACAAGGTGGGGTTGCCGAGTGATTATTCATTTCTATGGTGTTCTGTGTCTACCTGTCTTCCCAGTAAGGCAAATAGGCTCTTACATTCGTACTCTGCAATTTGTTCAGGGTGTTGAAAATTTCCTAATCCTGTTCCTTAGCATTAGGGAACCAGCAAGAAAGTCAGTCCATGGCAACTGGGTTCTTTTTCAGGGTTTTCTCCCTGGTCTGAAGTGAGGAGAAGGGAGCCTGGAAGAACTGTTACTTGCTTGTCCTTCCTAAGTCTAGGGCACAAGGAGGAAGTAGGGGGAGGGGAGCCTCTTTTTACTGTCCAGTGACAACCTCAGAGCCCTTGGGGCCTACAGCACAGGCAAAGTAGAAACCTTGGGCCTTCTGTGGCCTCTGCACCATAGAAGAATGGACTTTCCCACTTCTGGAGGCACAACCAGAGAGCCTGCCCTGGCTGATGCCAATTTGCGTCTTCCTTCTTTTGGTTCTGGTGTTTGTCTCCTGCTTCTGTGGAAGACTGGGAGAAAAAGGCTCTTAAATTCCAAACTATCTGACTTGCCAAGTCCAGAGGGAAAGGTAGACAGGGCCATCTATTTTCTTAACTTGCCCCAAAGCAGCCCCTCTAAAAAGTATCTTTTAATGCCTAATCCTTGCAAAAGTTTCTATCCTGGTCATTTAAAGAATAGGAGGACAAGAATTAGGAATGCTGGGGCCAGCCCAGTGGTGTAAATGGTTAAGTTTGCATGTCCTGCTTTGGCAGCCTAGGGTTCGCCCATTCACATCCCGGGTGCGGACCTACGTCTGCACAGCTATTCTGTGACAGGCATCTCACATAAAAAGTAGAGGAAGATGGGCACAGATGTTAGCTCAGAGCCAATCTTCCTCAGCAAAAAGAGGAGAATTCGTGGCAGATGTTAGCGCAGGGCTAGCCTTCCTCAAAAAAAAAAAAAAAAGAAAATTAAAAAATTAAAAAATAAAATAAAGAATTGGGAATGCTGGTTCTGCTGCCACTTAATTTGGCTGGGTCTGGACTAGGCCTAGGGCACAGTGACTCAGGGGGAGGGTGGGGAGTTTCGAGGGAGCTGTGAGTCATGAGGGTGAGCTCCATGACAAGAATTGGGCACAGTTCCCCCACTCTGGGCAGAAGCCTTCCTATTCTGCTTCTCCTGGGTGCTCTCTTGAACAGGGAGGGGCCTATGAATAGAAAGAGTACTGGTGGAAGGGATGAAGCAGCCAGATCTCAGAATAGGAGTTCAGAGACACAAAGAATGATGTTTAGGTCCCTGAATTAAAATGTATCCCTATCTCAGGAGCCCTTGGGGCCCCTCTGAGGAGGGCAAAAGAACATCAGTGCCGAATAAGAGAAGGAAGAATACCATTTCTCCATGGAAGGAGATAAGATCCCACTTCAGGACTTTTTCATCTGCTCTGGCATGAAGGCAGCTTCATAGGCTTCACCAGTCCTCTGGTCTCTGGAGTTCTAGTTTGCAGGTTTGGGAGAGATGAATGGGAGTGGGAATATTTGGGGTCTGCTGCGAGACTCTTCAGGCTGACTTTGGAGATTGTCGAACTGTGCCTAAAAAAGCCCCAGGGCGTCCTATTAACCAACCTCCGAAGAGGAAGGGCAGGGGTGAGAAGTCGGAGGCCTACCTCTTTGAAAGGGTTAAATGGCAAGGTAGACAGCTGCTTTGGACTCTGGGCAGATGAGGGGTTAAGAAGATGGGCGGGGCGACCCCAGGTAGTCCTGCCCCCTTATGGACCAATGGGCGTGCGCCTCTTGGAGGGGGAGTGCCTCACAGTTGAGGTCGTGGGGAGGCTGGCCTCCTATGGGCCAATGAGCCTGGTCGCTGCTCATGGAGGGCGTGGTCCGAGGGGGGCGTGGCGGCCTTGGTGGCCGGCGGGGGTGTTGGGGCGCTGGGCGGGGCAGGCAGCCCCATCAGCTGGTAGGAAATGGCCTGTGAGTCAGAGGGGCAGCGGAGTCGGCAGCGCGGAGCTGGGGCGGCCATGGGGAGGGACGGTCGCGGGGAGGGGCGCGGCAGCGGCTGGGGGGCTGCGGGCGCCAGGGCCCGCTAGCGTTGCACACGAAGCTAAACAGAGAAGAGCCCAGCAGAGCAGGGCTCAGCCCGAGCCACCCTTTGTCTGAGTTGGGGGCCGTGGTGGGGAGGACCGGAGATTCCAGGGGAGGGACCGGGACTGGACAGAAGGGCCCGGAGCAGCGGCTGCCTGGCGGAGCCAATTTGGGAGCGGGGTGAGTGTGTGCTACGTGAAAAGAGCAAGTCTCCGAAGCTCCAGTAGGCAGTGGGGCCTGTCCCAGGCTGTGGGGAGGAGGGGGGTGAGAAAGGATGGGGGCGGGGGTGGGGCGGCTAAGCAGGGGTGAGGTTTCCTACAGAACAAGGAGTCCAGGAGCCAGGTGAGTCCACCAGGCTCACTTTGGAGGGGGTACTGAGATATGCTCCCTCTCCGCTGAAGGTGGAGGGCTCTGGGCCAACAGCCAAGGGATTGGTGAGAGAGCAGAGGTTGACCTTCCCACCCACAGTAGTGGTCCATGGGAATAGCTCCCCACCTTGTGCAGACATGTGCAGGGACAAAATGTAGAGCAGCTAGCAGCAGTTCTCTCTGTACAGAATGAAGGTGGAAAGCACATGAAGAGGAAATCTCCTTCCCGCCACCCTCCTTGATCAGGGTAGAAATAGATACCTTTAATACTGAAGGGAAGGGGAGAGTGAGCCTGGGAGCTTCCACCTATACCAACATCCGCCTACCCCACCTCCCAGGCCTAGCAGGTGTCTGAGGGGACAGACCTCATGGTATTCTGGGACTTGTTGTTTTTGCTGGCCTTGCTCCCTTGGCATGTTGGGAGCTGTAGTCCTTGCCAGCCACAGCCTGGCACAGCTATTTGATGCCAGCTGCTGCCTACCCCCTGCACAGAGAGTGAGGTTTGGTCTCCTCTTCTCCCCCCCCCCCCCCCCCCCCCCCACAGTCCTGCCCCATGAGTCAGCTTGGAGCCATGGTCTAGAGCCAGACTGGCTGGGTGGCAGGAAGTGAGTCTTAGAGCTTCTCATTGACAGGGTGGGAACTGAGAGGGCTCTAGGGTAATGAGCAGATGCCAGGCATGCTGGGGTCAAGTAGGGCATCATGTCGTCACCTGGATTCCCTAGGGCAAGGGCTCAAGAGGCCATCTGGGATGACCTGGAGGTAGGAGTGCTAAGGACAAGGCCCTTCCTGAATCTGTATGGCTTGCGTATAGATAAGGAGGGGTAGAAACCAGTACAGGTTGTGTCCTCTGACAACACTGTCATTGGTGTTCTGCCATTTCCAGACACCCCACCCACCACAGGGAACCAGAATTTTCTTAGGGATCCCAGTTCTAATGTGAACTTGGTGAAATAGGATAATGTGAGATACAATGATGAGAACTTGGTGAAGGAGAGATTTTCAGTCCTGGGTGCAAATCTCCCCTTTCTGCCTGCCTCCTACCCCCACCTCTGTTGCTGCTGATTCTCCCTATACAACTAGTCTCTCTGCTTCTCTCATTCTGGGGATTTTTCTCTGCATTGTCAGGACTGCTGCCCAGATCTCTGGGACTTGCATTCCACTTTTTTGAGCCCTGCTAAGTGCTTACCGCTGTGCTTGGAGTTGGGCAGAGGAGTGGAGCACAGACCTACTCTCAAGAACCCTATGGTCAGTCTAGGAGATGTCTTACCCACAGAAGCAAGCAAAACTGTCACTGGGTTACGGGAGACAGTGACACTGCCATAGGTGAGGTCTCAGAGGAGAGAGAAATATCTATGGTCTGGAGTGGTCAGAGTAGGCTTTCTGGAAGGGAAGACTCTTGGCCTGGCCAAGGAGGAAGAGTAGGGCTGGGTGGGCATACAGGGGGCATTCCTTGAAGGGGAAAGGGTATTGTGAATGGCAGGCAGCACAGGCTACTGCCCAAAGGAGAAGCTTGATCCTGGGGCCAGTATTTCCTCCCATGATGGAAGATGGCCTTCAATTTAACTTCAACTTCAATTCCCCTCACCCAGTATTGGCTCCTGAGGGTGGACTGCTCAGTGAAGACCATCTTGTGTCCTGGCAGAAAAGCAGTGGTTTGGGTTTTTGGGTGTTGGATGTTTTGGGAGGGGTGGAGAGGTACTCCTAGTTGCTTCCAGCTCTCTGAGTGGCCACTGCCTTATCTCTGGTTTGCAGGGCCTAGGGGGATGGGTAGGCGCTGGAAAGTGCCTTCTGGCAGTGCCTACTCCCCACCAGCCTTGTTTTTGGTTAGATTTGTTGCCTCCTGTTAAGGGACAGACTGCTGGGGGCAATTAGGAGTTTAAGGCTGAAGGGCCTACTCTGAGCTGACCTGAGGTTTATACCTCTAAGGAGTGCTGATGGGGTGTGAGTTTCCATAAGACCTCTTGCCCTTAGGGCTCTGGGGTGGCACTTGTCCATTTGGGAAGGAATTGTGCAACTTGATGGCCTTGACTAGGAGGGCTGAATTCTTGTCCTCGCCACCTCTCAGGTGGCATGGTCTCTTGGGTCTTGGGATATCTCATCCCCCCTCCTGTTCAGAGCAAGAGTCCCCCAGGTGGTGGCCCTGACAAGTTATCATCCTACCTCAACATGCTTCTCACATCCTTTTTACATTGAGCCAAGACCTGCCTCTCTGCGACTCCTTAGCTCTGCCTTCTGGGCCGTGGGTCCCAAGATGGCCCCTTCTGTTTCTGAAGAGTTCCTCATGGGAGGGGGATGGCCTAGGGGTGCTCTCTTAGCCCACCATTGAAGAGGAGCCTTACTACTGTCTCCAGGGATCCTGGCTTATGTCTGTTCTCTCCCCAGGGTCCAGCTGAGCCCAGGAGCTGCACGGAATGGTGGCAGTCACCTTGCCAGTGCAGTGGGTATGGACCAGACTGCATGCTAGGAGAGGAAGTCATCAGTCAGGAAGAGGGAACACACAGCTGGGCTTAAGGCCTCTTCATCGGGGTGAGTGCCAGGGAGAGGGAGGGGGAGCAGGTCCAGGAAGAAGCTAAACTAAATATGTCACCCTCTTGGAAGTTCTGGGCATAGTCTCTATATTCCATTAAGCCATCTGGGGATTTGGATACCTTCACCTCCAGGAACCCCACAAGGTCATCTCTTCAGGCCAGGGGAGGATCTGAAAGTCAACTGGGAGGGAGAAGACTCATTGATTCCTCTGACCACTTTTTCTTCTCTTCTCTTGCACAGATGTCCCCAGGCCCCCCAGCCCAGGCCCATCATAAAGGCTGTGGGGGGGGACCCCCCTGACCCAAGGGGGGCTTCATGCGCCACGTGCAGGCGGAGCTGTCTCCATCCTCAGAGCCAGAGGCTGGTCCTTCGCAGCCTGCAGTCAGGCAGGGGGCCCTCCAGGGTGGCTTGCTCATGGGCTACAGCCCAGCAGGGGGGGCAACATCCCCCGGGGTCTACCAGGTATCCATCTTTTCCTCTCCAGCTGGTGCCTCTGAGCCTCATAGGGCCCTGAAACGGCCGGCCCCGCCCACTGAGGGTCCCCGGGAGCTGAAGAGAGGCCCTGGGCTGGGGGCCAGAGAGGGATTACCCCCTGAAGAACCATCTACCAGGGGACTATTGGGCCCAGAGGGACTGGGGCTGGGACTGGGTGTGGCCAGCCAGCATTTCTGCCATCATGGCCTCTGTGTTGTGGAACAGGGAGGTAGCTCCACCTCACCTTGGACTTCAGGGGCCCGGAGTCCCTGCTGGCACCCATCAAATGCTTCCTGCAATACTTTGCACACCAGAGACTGGGCTTCCCCAGATCCAGGGGGACAGGTGTCCCTGGGGGAGTCCCCAGGGCCAGCCCCTCCGGGCCAGCTGCTCACACTTGACACTGATTTGCACAGTCTTGCACAAATAGGGGATAAGAGCCCAGTGGCTGGGGTGGGCAATGGGGGCAGCCCCTGGCCTAGGGAGTCCCCTGGCACTGCCAATGGGCACAGTCCCGAGCACACACCCCCTGGCCCTGGACCTCCAGGCCTCTGTCCCACCAAGCGAAGGCTGCTTCCTGCTGAAGAAGCCCTGGATGTCAGCTCTGAGGATGAGGGGCCAGCCCCTCGGAGGCGCCGGGGAACCCTGGGCCACCCTCCTGCTGCCAACAGTTCTGATGCCAAAGCCACACCCTTCTGGAGCCACCTGCTGCCTGGACCCAAGGAGCCTGTGCTGGTAAGCCAGAAGGGGAGGTGGTCTTCTCTTAAGTGTATATCTGTAGGGGAAGAGGTGAAGGCCTGGGGGGAATGTTCCTATGAGAACTTGCGATGAGCCCCTGCTCCCAAACATATCTGGCCTCCACCCAATCTCTTTCCTCTCCAAAGGACCCAACAGACTGCAGTCCCACGGGGCGGAGGCTGAAAGGTGCCTGTCGCCTGAAGCTGTAAGTGACCAGCTTCTCCCTGTGCCCTGTTCCTGAAAATGGGGCAGAAGTCTGTAGTAATCCCCTCTCCAGCCCCAGGGTAGGGGACCCCAGGGCAGGAGCCCTAGGTAGTGGCAAACGGTGGGGCCCAGGGACGTAAGCAAGCATCCCAGAATACCTCAAGCCAACTACTTTGTGTCCCCTCCTCTACTAGGAGCTCCCTTCGAAGCCTCCGGAAGGGGCCAGGCTTGCTGAGCCCCCCCAGTGCCTCCCCTGTTCCTACCCCTGCCGTCAGCCGTACTCTGTTGGGCAACTTTGAGGTAGTTCCCCTCAGATTCTGTGATGGGGTTCTGGGGAGAGTGGGGTGGCGGAGTGTGGCCTGGAGGGATAAGGGAAATAGCTGGCATCTCTCTCATAATATGTTTTCCCCAAACCCTAGGAATCATTGCTGCAAGGACGCTTTGCACCATCTGGCCACATCGAGGGCTTCACGGCAGAGATTGGAGCTAGTGGATCCTACTGCCCCCGGCATGTCACGCTGCCTGTCACTGTCACCTTCTTTAATGTTTCTGAGCAAAATGCCCCGGCCCCCTTCCTGGTATGACTTGACCTCAACCTGCAGTTCACTTGTGAGGATGAGGGATGGGGGCAGGAGGCATTCTTTAGGTGTTCTCCCCTAGGAAGGAGGCAGGGCCAGGTGAGGGGAACTCTAGTGTGGGGCAGGGGCCAGGTCTTGGAGTGAAAGATTGTAGAGATGGTGAGTATTCAGGGCTCTCCCAGACCCCACCTTGGCTGACGGCTCTATGGCCTTCCCAGGGTGTCGTGGACCTGCTCCCCCTGGGGAGGAAGGGTTACAGCGTGCCCAAGGTGGGCACCATCCAAGTGGTGAGTTCTCCCCGAGGGCAGGTGGGAAGAGGGGGAGGAAGACAGCCCCTAGGCCCTACCAACCTTGTCTGTCCTGCCCCTAGACCTTATTTAACCCCAACCAGACTGTGGTGAAGATGTTCCTTGTGACCTTTGACTTCTCGGACATGCCTGCTGGCCATGTGACCTTCCTGCGCCATCGCCTCTTTTTGGTTCCTGTGGGTGAGGAGGGAAATGCTAGCCCCACCCGCCGCCTCCTCTGCTACTTGCTGCACCTCAGGTGAGGACAGGGCCCAGGGACAGCTGGGGAGGCCTAGGTATCCTTTCTCCAACTCAGATATCCCTTTCCTGAATAGGATCTCTCCTTGCTTCTCTACTGTTTAGATTCTTACTTTGATCACCCTGCCCTCCCCCAGGTTCCGGAGCTCCCGCTCAGGCCGCTTAAGCCTGCATGGAGACATCCGCCTGCTTTTTTCCCGCCGGAGCCTGGAACTGGACACAGGGCTCCCCTACGAACTACAGGCTGTGACCGAGGCCCCTCACAATCCACGTTATTCACCTTTGCCATGACTGTCAGTGCCCTGAACCCATGTGGGCCAAGCACCTGCCCATCCTACCCCATCTTGGACAGAGCGAACATGCGGAGAGGTGGCGAGAGACCCTCCAGGCTTGAATTAAACCACTCGCCATGCTCATGCCCAAACTGATTATTTGGGCGTTTAAAGCTTCTGATCCTTACCACACGCTGCCCTACTCTGGGTACTCCATGTGCCTGCCCCCTCCCTTGAATTTTCCAGGCCAGCTTAGGTAGTGGGCAGGAACTGGAGCTACCCTGAGGTTGTCCCAAGTTCCTAGGCAAGTTGTGCCAGCATTGCCTTCCTGTCCTGGGCAGGGGCCACTTATTATTTTATTTATTTTTAATTTATAATTTATTCAAATTGGATTGCCTTGGTAACCTCCCAAACATGATAATTGGCATTGCCCCTCCTCCTTTCTCACTCTCAGATATTGCTCCAACCTCAGGAGTTGAAAAGGCTGATGTAGGGGCTGGGGGAGAACTGCTCTCCCTCAGCTGAGGGCAGAAGGACTGAGTCACTAGCCAAAGACTCAGCTTCCTTTGTCCTTCCCTATTCCTTTCACTTCCCTTACTCTCTGACCCCTCTCTGAAAGCCAACTTATATGTATGTGTGTGTGTGCATGTGTGCACGTGCTTGTGTGTGTGTGGTATGTGTGTGAGAAAGAGGGCGTGCATGCATGCGCATACATGGGGGTTAACCACCCCTCATCTAGGGCTCCAGACTCCAGTTGTCCCTCTCCTCCTGCCTGTGTTTCCTTGCTTTGGGGTCCTGACTGAGGAAGGTGTTCAGGGGGCAGAGTCAGGGCCAAGGACTGGGGTGCCTCCTTTCACCTGGCCAGACTCTGACCCACCTACCTCAGCTGGGGTGAGGGGCACCCCTCAAACTCAGTCATGTGGTTCTCAACTACCCCATTCCCCACTCCAGACTCTGACCCAGCCTTAGCCCTGACTCGTGGCGCTGGGCTAAGGGGAACAAGCATTTGCTGAAACTTGAAAAAAAAAAAAAAAAACAAAAAAAAAACAGGAAAAAATTGTACCTGGTACTTTTTTTAGGAGAAAAAAAAGAAAGAATAAATTCTTGTTTGGAAACTTGAGCTAAGCCCTACTTTTTCTATTGGGGAGAGCGTGGGAATGTGGATGGAGGGCCTAACTGGAGCTGGGACTCTCCCTGTCTCCCAGAGAGGAGAACTGAGGCCTGAGACCCTGATGATTGTTAGGGTCTGGTCTTGCTCTTTTCAGATAATGGGGTGAGGTGGTGGGGAAGGTTCCGCCATAAAAGCTGAACTCTCTGAATGTGGATCTGGATTCTTATACGGGTTCTATTGTTAATGATTTTAGCCCCTCTGAGCTTCAGCGCCCTGACATGTAAAATGAGAATGACTATGCAAGTCTCTGAAGGGATGTGCCAGAGCGTCAGGGATGTGTGCAGGGTGACATGCTCCAGACAAGGCCGAACGCTGGGGCTGTGTGCTGGACTCTGTATGCAAGAGGACCAGGCCTGCTAGACCCTGACTGGGAAGAGGTAGAAAAGGCCACGGTGCCTTGGGAAAAGAGGGGAGGGGGAAATCTCAGTCTGATCACGAGCAACGTTAAGCCAGCCCAGTCACCATGGCAACGAGAATGGGGTCAGTCCCCAGTGGGAGGGCTGGGTACAACACAGCAGGACTACCAGAGAATGTCACTATGACAACCATGGCAACTAGTCAGCTCCAATTCTCCCGTCGCTATGGTGACAGATGGGGGCGATTATACGCTCAGAAGGGTAAACAGTCTCGGGTAGAGGTAAAGAACTCCGTGGGAGGTGTTTCTGGGTCACCTGCACGCGGAAAATAGCTTCCATTTTGGTCACCATGTCCGGGGTCTTGGACTTGGTCAGCGAGAACCAGAACAAGTCCCAGCTTTGGGCCCTCTCTAGAAGGTTTGTGTTTCCCAGGGAACAACTTGATACCCGCTTCCGCCAAGTAACGTGAACAGGCTGAGCGTGGGATGGGGGAAGGGATTGCCGGAAGTACTTCCGGCGGAGGCGAAACGGGAGGAAAGGCTCAGGTCCGGGCTGCTAGAGAGACCGCTCTGCTCTGCGTCTCGTTGGTTCCGGAGGTGGCTGCTGGTTTGGGAAATGCTGGCGCGCGCGGCGCGGGGGCCGGGGGCCCTTTTGCTGAGGGTGAGTACGAGGCAACCTTCTCCAAGGGTCAGGCCCCCGGTCGCCTTTGTCCTTAGCTGGGAAGGAGCAAGATTTCAAGTTTGGGGAGAGAGCTGCGGTCAGAGGTCGTGGTACCCACGTGAGTCCCTCTCCGAGGGCCCTTTACGGTCGCGGTTTGGGGAGATGCCTCTGGGACTGGCGCCGAAAGGGGCAGGTTGCCGGGCCGGCTGGGGACTCTGCTAACCCTCGCCTTCCCCTTAGGGCTCCGTGCAGGCTTCTGGCCGCGCCCCGCGCCGCGCCTCCTCCGGATTGCCCCGAAACACCGTGGTACTGTTTGTGCCGCAGCAAGAGGCCTGGGTGGTGGAGCGAATGGGCAGATTCCACCGGATCCTGGAACCTGTGAGAACCTCTTCTGCCCATCCCGGACCAGCGTGATGCCCATTTCCCTCACGACATGGGGAGATGGGGTGGGACCTCTTTGGGGCCTGCCGTCACCCTTGGCTTCCAACTCCCCAGGCTAGATCTGGCAAGGCCCAGGCTGCTGACTGTCGTACCTGTTACCACCTTCTCCTATGGCCCTAGTGTCCCACAGGCCCCATTCTTGGGAATCTCCCCTATCCGTCCTCTCAGCTTCACCTGTCTGCATGGAGAAGACTGCTCTGGTGGCTCCCATTGCCTTGAGTCTCCACTTCATTTACAGACCCAGCCTCCCATCCCTATCCTCTTGGGTTTCCCTATCAGTGACACCTCCAGCCTTCTGATTTTCTGGGCATCTTCCATATGTTGATTCCCTGCCCGCTCCATGTTTAGCTTGGATCCCAACCCTACAGCCCCTGTCCTTCTGAGGACCCATGACTCCTCTTCCCAGGGCTTGAACATCCTCATCCCTGTGTTAGACCGGATCCGATATGTGCAGAGTCTCAAGGAAATTGTCATCAACGTGCCTGAACAGTCGGCTGTGACTCTCGGTGAGGGGTGAAGGGTGCAAGGTGACACTGGTGCTCTGAGGCCATTAGGATGTGGTTGCAGGAGATCCAGAGCTTAGGAGAAAGACCTAAATCGGATCTGGAGGCCTAACCTTCCTCCTTTTCTTTCCTGCTCCTGCACTTGCAGACAATGTAACTCTGCAAATCGATGGAGTCCTTTACCTGCGCATAATGGACCCTTACAAGGTATTTGTCCCCTGCTTTATTCAGTTCCTAAGCTGCTCTCCTTACTGAAATCCTGCACCCAAGCTTATACTATCCATGCCCCTTTCAGGCAAGCTATGGTGTGGAGGATCCTGAGTATGCTGTCACCCAGCTAGCTCAGACAACCATGAGATCAGAGCTTGGAAAACTCTCTCTGGACAAAGTCTTCCGGGTAAGGGGATCTCAGCCAGAGTTAGAGTTGAAAGACACATACCTAGCACTCTCAGTCCTTTCTAGGGATCACGATCAGTCCCAGGCCCTTCTCAGCTTAGACCTTTCTTGGGAGGGTTGAGGCCATGGAGCTTATGCCTCTCTTCCTCCAGGAGCGGGAGTCCCTGAACGCTAGCATTGTGGATGCCATCAACCAGGCTGCTGACTACTGGGGCATCCGCTGCCTCCGTTATGAGATAAAGGATATCCATGTGCCACCCCGGGTGAAAGAGTCCATGCAGATGCAGGTGGGGGCCAAGGAGGGATGGGGAAGAGGACTTCAGGATGCTCCAGTTGCATGGGGACCTGGACTCCCTTCCCTATTGTGATGGGTACACTTGCAGGTCTGTGTAAGAGTTTATTCTGGCTTCTTGTTGATGGGGTTGCTGGGGGCTTTCAGGTGGAGGCAGAGCGACGGAAACGGGCCACAGTTCTAGAGTCTGAGGGGACCCGAGAGTCAGCCATCAATGTGGCAGAGGGGAAGAAGCAGGCACAAATCCTGGCCTCTGAGGCAGAAAAGGCTGAACAAATAAATCAAGCAGCAGGTCAGCAGAGGGTAGAGGCTGAGGGAGGAGCAGGGCATGGGTCTTTGAGGGTTGGTACTGGGACAGGAGCTTTGGGGTACCCTGACCTCATAGGTCAAGCTCTGTCTTTTTCTTTCAGGAGAGGCCAGTGCGGTTCTGGCCAAGGCCAAGGCTAAAGCTGAAGCTATTCGCATCCTAGCTGCAGCTCTGACACAACATGTGAGAGGCCCCTGGGTGGGAGTGGGGGGACAGGAATCGACAGTGGAAGAGGTTTTCTCATCTGCCCTTGGGAGAAGCTCCTGCCTTTGTAGGTTCCTTTGAGCCAGATTACATGATCTCTTGGAGTGTGATCTGCATATTCTCTTTTCAGGAACCTGACTTCTCTCCACTTCCCCCCATTCCCCTTCTCAAGTCTGTGATCTCTGATTTTATCCCTCCTGTGGCCACAGAATGGAGATGCAGCAGCTTCACTGACTGTGGCTGAGCAGTATGTCAGCGCATTCTCCAAACTGGCCAAGGACTCCAACACTATCTTGCTGCCCTCCAACCCTGGCGATGTCACCAGTATGGTGGCTCAGGTTAGAGTGCCCTGAGGACCTGGCATAGAGCACCAATGCCGCAGACTGAGACCCCACCACCACCATGACCACGTACACCCCATGGAGGGATTCAGTTCGCCCTGAGGCCTAGACTTCCCTTCATTCCTTCTAGAGAAAGGTCTCTTAAGAATGAGAGAATGAGACACACCCGCTCACCCCTGGGGAAAGGGAAGCTCTTGAGACACCTTTTCTTTTTTTGCAGATCCCTATACCAGTGTTCTGAGGGTGACCCTGCCCTGGTAGTTTGTAAGATTCCTAGAACCAACTCCAAAGCTTGTAAGACTGAGGCTTGAAAGAGAGAGAAAGGAAAAACAAGCTTAATGGCCCCAGCTCCACCTTCCTTTTAGCCATTGGTGGGTTGGGCTATGCCTTCTGCGGTGTGTCCTTATGGCCTCTCTCTCTGTCCCTCTCCTCAGGCCATGGGTGTGTATGGTGCCCTCACCAAAGCCCCACTGCCAGGGGCCCAGGATTCAGCCTCCAGCGGGAGCAGCAGAGATGTCCAGGGCAGAGATGCAAGTCTTGATGAGGAATTTGATCGAGTCAAGCTGAGTTAATGGCACTAGGCTTGGCCAGGGAGACTGGGGTCAGGGAAGCGGCCCTCCCAGACTCTGGCTCTAGCCTCCCTGACAAGATTTTGGTTATTATTTTTTTATTTGAACTTTAATCATGTAATAAACTCACCACTGGAAAACCAGGAACTGACCTCTTTGACTGGGGAATGAAGTTGGGAAAGTCAGCAGTGTTTTCCCTGGATGTTCACTCCCACACTCCAGCCGTCAGGTCTTGGGAGATGATTTCTCTATGAGCAAGTATGATCTTCATGTAAAGTGGAATTCTTTCTGTCTTCAGGAGAAGCTGTGGGATAGTGTGGAAGGATTAAGCCACATGTCTACTGCATTGCTCCCTGGGGAGTGTAGTCCCCCCCTCCTGCTAAGTGTGGAGCTGTGAATTTGAGCAGATGTTTGGGGGCGTTTTTTACAGGAAAGAGGACTGCCCTGGCAGGGTAGTACTGCTGAATGCGTAAAGGGTCTTCAGAGACTGAGGTCATTCATTCATTCAAAACATGATGAGGAGCCGCCCGGTGGCACAGTGGTTAAGTGCACACGTTCCACTTCGGCTGCCTGGGGTTCACCGGTTCAGATCCCGGGTGTGGACATGGCACCGCTTGGCAAGCCATTCTGAGGCAGGCGTCCCACATATAAAGTAGAGGAAGATGGGCACGGATGTTAGCTCAGGGCCAGTCTTCCTCAGCAAAAAGAGGAGGATTGGCAGCAGATGTTAGCTCAGGGCTAATCTTCCTCAAAAAAAATTAAAAACATATGATGAGCCAAGTGTAGTGCTATACATGGGTTATAAAAGTAACTGAGACCCACTGGTCCTTGCTTCCACAAAATACCAGGTTGGAGAGGGAGACAGGCAACGAAGCAGACAGATAGGAAATGATAAGTGCTGTTATGTAGGAAAGTTCTGGCTGAGGGATCCTGTGGGGAGGAACATGTCAGCTTGTGGGCAGCAAATTTGCCAACTCTGCTATGGAGCTCAGGCTGGAAAAATGAACACCTTCACCAGGCTAGGGTTTGGGACTAGAATATTCAAAGGCCCATTGCTCTGGAGAAGTTGGAACATTCAGAATTGTTTGCTGTGGCTGAAGAGTAGGGTTTTGGGGCATGGGACCATATGGCAAGAGCCAAGTCACAGGAGGATAGAGTCCTGAAGAGATGGACTTTATCCTTAGGGTGAGGGGACCCATGAAGGGTTTCTCCCCTGTCCCCATGAAGAATTTTAAGAAGATTAAGGTAATCACATTAGTGTTTTAGATGGGGCTGTCCTGCTGCAATGTGTATAGGGGATTTGAAGGAGAGATGAAGGGCTGCAAGGACAGTAAGAAGGCTGCCTCAGTGATCCTGGAGAGGGTGATGAGGCCTGAACTGAGGTAAGGGGCCATCAGGATGGATGTGGAAGGGTGACATTTTGACATATTTCTGAATTAGAATTTATTCATTTATCTACTTGATAACTTTATTGAGCCCCAACTATATGCCAGGAACTGAGGATATAGTAATGAAAACAATATTCCCTGCTCTCAGTGAGCTTACATTCTACTTGGAAGGGACAAACCATTAATAAGATGTATAGTATTTCAGATGCTCATGAGTTGTGCTATAGTGGAAATTAAAGAATGGAAGGGAGATGGGGAATTTGGGGGTAGGAGGCTATAGGATTAAGTAGAGGGTTCCAGGAGACCTCACTGATGTTACATTTAGGCTTAGCTATGGAAATGAGGGGAAGACCCATTTGGGCGTCTGGGAGTAAAGCTGACAGGAGATTGCAAATGCAAAGCCCCTGAGGTCTTATAATTGGAAGAGCAAAGGAGCTACAAGTAGATGGAACAGAGTTATGGAAACAAAGAAGTGGCGGCTAGATGAATCAGAGAGGGAAGCAGGAAGCTGGTATGTAGACTTGTAGGGCCATGTAGGGCCACTGGAAGAACTTGGGCTTTGCTCCGAGATGAGAAACCAGCGGAGAGGTTTTTTCGTTTGTTTTCAATAGTAGCTTTACTGAGAAATAATTTACAGACAATACAACTCACCCATGTAAAATGTAAACTCACTAATTGGTAGTATATTCACAGAGTTGTTGAACATCACGATTTTAGGCCATTTTCATCACTGCTCCCCTATCCCCACCGGGCCACAAAACCCTGCACTCATTAAGTCCCTCCCCTGCCCCCGAGCCGTAGGCAACCACTAACTCATTTTTTTGTCTCTGTAGATTTACATATTCATATAAATGAATAATAGGATATGTGCTATTTTGTGCTCAGCTTCTTTCACTCAGCATGTTTTTAAGGTTCGTGCATGTAGTAGCATATAGCAGTGCTGCTTTCCTCCTTATGGCTGAACAGTATTCTATTGTATAGATATTCTATGTTTTGTTTATTCATCAGTGAAGGCCATTTGGGTTGTTGCCACCTTTTGGCTACTATGGATAATGCTACTATGAACCTTCATGTGCAAGTTTTTGTGTACACATGTTTTCAGTTCTCTTGGGTATATACCCAGGAATGGAATTGCTGGGTCATATGGTAACTCTATGTTTAACATTTTGAACTGCCAAACTGTTTTCCAGAGCTGCTGCACCATTTTACAATCCCAACAGCAGTGTATGAAAATTCAAATTTCTTCACATCCACACCAGTATCTCTTATTCATCTTTTTGATATAGCCATCTAGTGGGTTTGAAGTGGTATCACCAGCACTTCCCTGATGGCTAATGATGCTGAGTATCTTTTCACGTGTTTATTGGTGATTTATATATCTTCTTTGGAGAAATGTCTCTTCAGACCCTTTGCCCATTTTTAAACTGGATTACTTATTTTGTTATTATTGAGTTGTAAGAGTCAGTGAAAGAACTGGAGAGGAGGAATAATAAAATCTGTCATTTGGAGTCAGCTAAACAAGAGGGAGAAAATAAGTATTTATCCCTGTTTTAGACGAGGTAATGCCAGTGACGACAGTGAGTGGCAGAGGTAGGATTCAAGCTAAATTTTATTCCAGAGGCCTAGTTTTTTGTCTTAACCAAGAATGGATAGGGTTCTCTGAACTCTTCCCGCTTAGCCCTTGCAGGCATTCTGCTCCCGAGGTGCTGTAACCCTCCCTCAAGCTCCTCGGCGGGCCCCGCGCTCCTCCCTCTCCTCCCCGGGGCCGGCCCTGCGCTCCTCCTGCTCCTCCCCACGGCCGGCCCTGCGCTCCTCCCGCTCCTCCTCGCGGTGCCGGCAGGTGGCGTCCGCCCGCGGGCCGCTGTTTCGCGCGCGCCGCCGCCAGGCCGCTGGGCCGCCGCCGCACTTCCGGGCGCCGTTCAAGGTGAGCTGGGCTCCGGGTCCCTCGCACGCCCCTCTCTCCGCGCGGTGAGGGAGCCCTCAGCTCGCAGCCCAGCGTGCCCGGACCGGGGGCCGGGGGCTCGGGCCGAGGCGGGTAGCCGCCGGAGGACGTCTGGGGCCCGGCGAGGCCCAACGACCCGAGACGCCGCACCTCTGCCCGCGGCTTTGGCTGGCCGGCCGTCTGGACGCGGAGCGTGACTCCTCCCCTCGTCCCTCCGTCCCCCCCGGCGGCGCCGTCGCGTTCCCGGGTTCTCCCTCGGCCGCGAGCCCGGGCCGCCCCAGGGGTGTTGAGATTGGCGCGGAGAGGGGCGCAGAAGCGGGCTGTCGGAGCACTCTGCCACGTGGAATAAGTTTCCCTCCTGGCCTGTGTTTTCGTCGTTAGGATGTTCCGGAGTACTTGTGCAAATTCCTGTGCCCCGCCCCCAAGATCCTGATTCAGTGGGTCTGGGGTGGGGCCTGCTAATCAGTATTTTTAACAACCGCTCCAGGTTGATGCCCATAGTCTGCGGACCTCACCTAACACTGGTATAACTGGTAGAGAGGAAAGTTGCATTGGGTTGGCTATGGGTCTGTTTATCTTTAGCAAGGCTTCCAAGAAGAAGTGATTTTAGCTGGGCTTTGTATTGAGGGACCAGAATATCCACTGGTTCTTTGCTCCACAGTGATGAATTCCCTCCCTCGCCACCACCAGGATGCAGAAGATCTCGGTGCTGCTCTTCCTGGCCTGGGTCAGCTTCCTCTTCTACGCAGGCATTGCCCTCTTCACCGGTGGCTTCCTGCTCACCCGTTTGGAGCTCAGCAACCATAGCAGCTGCCGAGAGCCCCCAGGCCCTGGGTCCCTGCCATGGGGGAGCCGAGGGGAGCCTGGGGCCTGCTGGATGGCTTCTCGCTTCTCTCGAGTTGTGTTGGTGCTCATAGATGCTCTGCGATTTGACTTCGCCCAGCCCCAGCGCTCACACGTTCCTGGGGAGCCTCCTGTCTCCCTACCCTTCCTGGGCAAACTGGGATCCTTGCAGAGGATCCTGGAGATTCAGCCCCACCATGCCAGGCTCTACCAGTCAAAGGCTCACCCACCCACCACCACCATGCAGCGCCTCAAGGCCCTCACCACAGGCTCACTGCCTACCTTTATCGATGCTGGCAGTAACTTTGCCAGCTATGCCATAGTGGAAGACAATCTCATTAAGCAGCTCACCAATGCAGGTTTGTCTGGGCCTCTTTGGAGGCCAGGAGTACCTTGGCAAATTTCTTCTTTAGCAGTCAGAGAGCCAGAACTCTGAGTGCCCAGCTGCATGCTTGGCTATGCTGTGAGAGGACAGGGGAGGAGAAAGAGAGCAGGGCGCTGCATGCAGGGGTGCAGGTCTGGCTTTGTCCTTGTGGAGTTTAATCTGCATGGGCTGATGGTTTTCCTTTTGGGGAGCTCTCAGTAAAGGGGGAAGGGAGAGAGAAAGAGGAGAAGATGTGGGTCTGGGGCCCTCACAAGTTAGGAGAGAGCAGAGGGTTCAGACCTTGTCCACTCACTGATAACACCTAGGAAAAACAGAGCAGTGCAGATAGCCAGGGACTGAGAGCTGGCAGAGCCTTTTGTAGGAACAAGGAGAGGTCTGGGTGGAGCACAGTTATCAGGGAAAGCTTCCTGGCATAAAATTTTAGGCCCTGCAGGATAAAGAGTTGCTGGATGGAATTGCTGTGCCTTAGAGTGCATGGTTGGAATTTCTGATAGGTCTTTAAAGGGCCTCCTCTATCCCCCTGCCCCGACTCCTGCTCAGGCTGTGACCCACTCTCATTTCCCTGCAGGAAGGCGTGTGGTCTTCATGGGAGATGATACCTGGAAAGATCTTTTTCCTGGAGCTTTCTCCCAAGCTTTCTTTTTCCCATCCTTTAATGTCAGAGACCTGCACACAGTGGACAATGGCATCCTGGAACACCTCTACCCAACCAGTGAGCATGGGGCCAGAGGCAGGCCTGACGAAGACTGGGAGCTGGGGAGGGCTACTTCAGTCCACAAATTCTGAGCCTCCCATGGGTGCAATGACCTGGGGTTGGTCCCCGACACAGGAGCATCAGACCTGGCTGGGGTTGAGGAGTGGGCCTTAGTCCTGTGCTCAGTGTTCTCCCTTCACAGTGGACAGTGGTGAATGGGACGTGCTGATCGCTCACTTCCTGGGTGTGGATCACTGTGGCCACAAACATGGCCCTTACCACCCTGAAATGGCCAAGAAACTTAGTCAAATGGACCAGGTGATCCAGTGAGTGTGGGATATTGGCTGGCGGAGTGGGTTTGTGTCTAAGAATCTCAGGATGTATGATCCTAAGAGAAGAAGTCCTTATCTTGGAGCCTCTTTCTTGCCTGAATTCTATCTTCTCTAGGCCTTTTTTCTGAAGCTAGGGGTCTCATCCATCTTGAGTGACTTAGCATGTGGCTTTGGGCGCTAGGCTTATGACTGAAGAGATGTCTCTGCTAAAGGTCTAGGCCCTTTAGAAGTTATGGCTGAGAGTTAATGGGCCCCTGAGAAAATCTTTATCCATCCCTACCCCCTGACATGTTTCTTGGCCCCCAGGGAACTTGTGGAGCGTCTGGAGAATGACACACTGCTGGTGGTGATTGGAGACCATGGGATGACCATGAGTGGGGACCATGGAGGGGACAGTGAACTGGAGATATCGGCTGCACTTTTTCTGTACAGTCCCGCAGCCCTCTTCCCCAGCGCGCCACCAGAGGTGAGGCCTCAGGTGTGCTTTATATGCCCGCCTGGTATTCAAGCCCCATCCTAATCACAGCTTCCTTGTGGATCCCTCCATTTTAGGCCCCCAAATTCATGACCCTGGGCATCCTCACTCTCATTTCCTACCTGGACCCCTATATCTTCTGTCCTAAACACTGACTTCGGCTCTGTGGCAAACTATTGACCCGTTCTTGTCCTCTAGGAGCCAGAGGTAATTCCTCAAATCAGCCTTGTGCCTACACTGGCCCTGCTGCTGGGCCTCCCCATCCCATTTGGGAACATTGGGGAGGTGATAGCTGAGCTGTTCTCAGAAGTCGAAGACTCCCAGCCTCACTTCTCTGCTTTGGCCCAAGCCTCAGCTCTCCATCTCAATGCCCAGCAGGTAGGTAGTGGGCTGAGCTTCCAGGTGACAGCTAGGGTGGGCATGGGAGAAGCACAATTACCCGCTCCATCATCCTTTGTTCAGTCTTAATCCCACCTTCCATGGCCCTTACCCTTCCCTTCCCCACTGTCCTGGACAGAGTTTGGGTCCCTGATTTCCAGGTTTTCCCTTTGGTAATACCTATCCTTACCTCAGTCCCAATTTATATTTTTGACCTGTTCCCCTTGGCCTCTGACCTATTCTGCCAGGTGTCCCGATTTCTTTACACCTACTCAGCTGCTGCTCAGGACCTCCAAGTTAAAGAGCTTCATCGGCTGCAGAACCTCTTCTCCAAGGCCTCTGCTGACTACCAGCGGCTTCTGCAAAGCCCGCAGAGGGCTGAGGCAGCACTGCAGACTGTGATTCCTGAGCTGCAGCAGTTCCTGCGGGGAGTTCAGGCCATGTGCCTTGAGTCTTGGGCTCGTTTCTCTCTGATCCGCATGGCAGTGGGTGCTGCTATCTTGGCTGCTGCCTGCTTTCTCTGCCTGCTGGTATCCCAGTGGGCGACATCCCCAGGCTTCTGCTTCCATCGTCTCCTCCTGATCCCCATGGCCTGGGGCCTGGCTGGGGCCATAGTGTGTGCTGGACTCCTGGCAACTACTGAGCTGAAGCTGGATCCAGTGATTCTAGGGGCCATGGCTGCAGTGGGCTCACTTCTGCCTTTTCTGTGGAAAGCCTCGGCTGACTGGGGGTCCAAGAGGCCGCTGGCAGCCCTGCTTCCCATCCCTGGGCCTGTCCTGTTACTCTTGCTCATTCGCTTTGCTGCTTTCTTCTCTGATAGTTTTGTTGTTGCTGAGGCCAGGGCCACCCCCTTCCTTTTGGGCTCACTCATCTTGCTCCTGGTTGTCCGGCTTCACTGGGAGGGCAGGCTGCTGCCACCTAAGCTACTCACAATACCTCGCCTTGGCTTTTCAGCCCCCACAGGCCCCCCACGGCACAATGGTGTGCAGGCCCTGGGGCTCGGAGTTGGGTTACTTTTATGTATAAGGCTAGCTGGGCTTTTTCATCGCTGCCCTGAAGAGACACCTGCTTGCCGCTCCTCTCCCTGGCTGAGTCCTCTGGCCTCCATGGTGGGTGGTCGAGCCAAGAATTTGTGGTATGGAGCTTGCGTGGGGGCGCTGGTGGCTCTGTTAGCTGCTGTGCGCCTATGGCTTCGTCGCTATGGTGATCTCAAGAGCCCTGAGCCCCCTGTACTCTTTGTGCGCTGGGGGCTGCCCGTAATGGTACTGGGCACTGCTGCCTACTGGGCATTGGCATCTGGGGCAGATGAAGCACCCCCACGTCTCCGGGCCCTGGTCGCTGGGGCATCAGTAGTGCTGCCTAGGGCTGTGGCAGGGTTGGCGGCTTCAGGGCTCATGCTGCTGCTCTGGAGGCCTGTGACGGTGCTGGTGAAGGCTGCAACAGGTGCTCCAAAGAGCAGGACTGTCCTCGCTCCCTTCTCAGGCCCCCCTACTTCTCAGGCTGACCTGGATTATGTGGTTCCTCAAATCTACCGACATATGCAGGAGGAATTCCGGGGCCGGCTAGAGAGGGCCAAACCTCAGAGGCCCCTGACTGTGGCTGCCCGTCAGTTGGGGAGTGTCTACTCAGCTGCTGTGGTCACAGCCCTCACCCTCTTGGCCTTCCCACTTCTGCTGTTGCATGCAGAGCGCATTAGCCTTGTGTTCCTGCTTCTGTTTCTTCAGAGCTTCCTTCTCCTGCATCTGCTTGCTGCTGGGATACCCATCACCACCCCTGGTAAATACCTATCTCAGCCCTGATTCCTCCAAAGACAGTAGTGATGTGAGTTCGGCCCCTCTTGTTTTCAGGGAGGTGTTGCTCCTCAGGTTCTTCGCCTTGACACAGGATTTCATGCCCCACACAGTTTGGAGGGTCTTCTTGATCTCCTCTCTCTTATCTGCGATAGCCAAGCTAACTTATCCCTCCCATTGACTCTCAGGGCCAGCGGGGTTCGTGGAGGAGGGAGACAGAGTACTCCAAGACTCATTTCTTATGGAAATGCTACATCCTCATGAGCGCATTTCCTGATTTTCCAGTGATGGGAGTGGTGAATTGAGTGTATAATGTCCTAGTGAGCTTTGTGCGTATGAGAGAGAGAAAGAGATTGACCACAATGGGGTTCAGATTAGAGTAATGGCACTTTGTGTCACAGAAGGAATTAGAATACAGAGTGTTGGCTATAAAGAGGTTTGGATGATGGGCGTGTGTGTGTGTGTGTATGAGAATTAGCACTGAAGTGGTAGGAGTTTATGATCATAGGGCAGAAGGCTATGAATTAGGAAATGGGATGTGACCATAAAGAGGCGTATCTCTTCCCACAGGTCCTTTTACTGTGCCATGGCAGGCAGTCTCTGCTTGGGCCCTCATGGCCACACAGACCTTCTACTCCACGGGCCACCAGCCTGTCTTTCCAGCTATCCATTGGCATGCAGCCTTTGTTGGATTCCCAGAAGGTCATGGCTCCTCTACCTGGCTGCCTGCTTTACTGGTGGGAGCCAACACCTTTGCCTCCCATCTCCTCTTCGCAGGTACTTCCTGATTCCTCCCTTGCTTCTGTTATTCCCTCTGGCTCTGTGGAAGGAAAGGAAACCCCTGGATTTGAGTGGAGATGTGACTTTGTTGGATCTTTGGCACCCCTTGCCTTACACTGATTAGAGGCTGAGCCAACTAGGGTGGTTGGGGGCCAGAGTGGCCTGGCCCCTGGGTTCCCCATTGATTCTAGCCTTGTCTTCCTCTGAGGTAGTAGGTTGCCCATTGCTCCTGCTCTGGCCCTTCCTTTGTGAGAGTCAAGGGCCCCAGAAGAGGCGGCAGCCCCCAGGGAATGAAGCTGAGGAGGAGGAGGAGCCGCTGATGGAGATGAGGCTCCGGGATGTACCTCACCACTTCAATGCAGCGCTGCTGCAGCTGGGCCTCAAGTACCTCTTTGTCCTTGGTATTCAGGTGGGTGCAGGGGAGTGATCATGAAGTTAGTGACCTTTTCTCACGCGTATACGTCACATTCTTTCTTTCATACTTTGCCAAAACCCTGGGAGAGAGCCTCGACTGAGGTAAAGATAAGTGAAGTGGTTGTGCAAGGCCAGTGGCCTCACATGGCAGTATTGAGACTGGAACCTGCGTGTCCTTAATCCTAGTCTCGGATTGGTTCCTCTCTATAAGCTAGATCTGGACCCTGCTGGTTGCATTTGGGGATTACTGCCTTAGTGGACAGACTGGAAAAGCTGAGGTGATGGTCAGGATTCTTTTCCAAGCTGTGGTCATGGATCTGCTTCCTATCCTTCAGAGGCAGAAGGTGTGACTCTGACATCTTCCTCCATCCTGGAAGGCAGAGCCTGAGTGTTAGTGGCAGAGATGGAAAGTGCTTGCCCAAGGTCACACAGTGAGTCATGGTGGGGCCAGGGAAAGAATTAGGTCTCCTAACTCCTAGCCCAAGTTTTTTTCTACCGACACGCCATACTTTCCTACTTGTCCTGTTCTTCACAGTGGCCTACAGCAAGTCTCTCCTTGACCTGTTTCCTCCTCCCCTTCGCAAGTAACTTGACCCCTCCTCTCCTCCTTTAGATTCTGGCCTGTGCTTTGGCAGCCTCCGTCCTCCGCAGGCATCTCATGGTCTGGAAGGTATTTGCCCCCAAGTGAGTAGATTTGCTTGAGAAGTAGGGGTGTTGGGGAGGGTGAAGCTTGGAGCAAAGAATGAATATCCAGGGTGGTCAAGGTTTTGCCTCAGCAGGGGAAGGCTCTAGACCTACTCTCAGTGTCTGCTGATATTCCACCTTTCCTTCCAGGTTCATTTTTGAGGCCGTGGGCTTCATTGTGAGCAGCGTGGGACTTTTCCTGGGCATAGCTTTGGTGATGCGAGTGGATGGTGCTGTGAACTCCTGGTTCAGGCAGCTAGTTCTGGCCCAGCAGAGGTAGCCTAGGCTGTGGGTGCTGGCTCCTGGCCATGGAGAGAGCTGGAGAACAGTCTAGCCTGGCCTCTGTGGGTGCTGGATCATCTGTAAGAGAGGCTCAGGCACACCTCTTACCACCATGCAGCTAAGAGTTACTGGCATTTGGGAGTTCATTATTTTATAGTTCAAAATTGTAGTGGGGCTGATCCCTAATTCCTGTTTTGGATGCATCTGAGGGACTTGGGGGTGGTCTCCAAAGTGGAATAAAATAATAATGTAAATATGTGTGTCTGAGATGTGGGGGAGTCCCTATATCATATAGGGGCTAGGGAGAGGGCGTCTCGCCTCTCACCAAGCACAGATGGGATCAGCCATTTTATCCAGACCTGGCTGCACCTGAGAACCTTTGAGACGTGGTTGGAGTTGTCTGAATTCATTCCTCCACCTCTTCCCAAATTACTCCTATTATCCCACCTTCTGTTTTCCTTTGCCATGCAACATATTTTATTAAATTTTTCTGCTTTGGCTGATAACAGAGATGGCTGAAAAGATAAGCCCAGGCATCATGGAGCACACAGACTTTTACTCTCTAAAGCCCCAGTAGTGCTGTGTCTTCTCCTTAACTGTGTTGTTTCACTCCAGGACACCCTTTGCCCTTCGTTTCTGTGGAGGCCTCCCTAGTTTCCCAACCTGTGCTCCCTTTTATCAGACCTACTTGCCCATCTTACACAGCATTCCATCTTGTCCCATGGATTATTCTTGACTTGAAGCCAAAACTGTTTGAATATAATGCTCCTCATGCATGTGTCCTGTGCTCTCCATTTAGCTTGCTACTCCTGTGTCATGTTGAAGTACTGGCATGAAATCTTTGTGGAAATGTCGATCAAAAGAGTGGAGAAGAGGCTCTGAGGAGAAGGATCAGGACTGGGGTTTGAGGTTTGAGAGCCCAGGACAGGAGGAGATGAGACCACTGAGAGAGAGAAGAACAGGTGTTAAATTGTGAGTCAGCACTGACTTCTGCTTGACAGGAAGAAGAAGAGAAGCTGAGTAGCAGTGATGCTGAGGTAAAGGTGTTCACTGCTGTGGGGCCTAAAGGAGGAGTCCTAATTATCAATGGCCAACAGTCCCCAGTGCTACAGAGGTCAAATAAATGATGAAAAGTGTATATACTGTTTCAGACAACTAGAGGATAGGACACTGGTAACTCTGGCAGGAATGGGTTTAATAATGCAAGGGGAGAGGTTAGGCCCCAGCTAGACTGTAAAATTAATTAGGAAAAAAATCTCCTTCCCCCCTCCTCAGTCTGGTGGACACAGATCCCAAGCATCATTTAGTGAATAGACAGTGCCTTTGTGAGAAGAAATAAAGACCCTTTCTCCATCCCTAGCACCCATGGGAAAGATTTCAGACCCCATTCCCTTACCCTATCCTTGTTTAGTTCCCCCCGCACTTTTTTTCAGGGAGCCCCGTTCCCCTCAGCCTCAGGATAAGCAGCTGATCTGCCAACCACTGTTTCCTTTTCTCCTGATCTACCTACAAGATCTTTTTAGGGAAAGATACATTACACTATTAAAAATTCTTATCCCTGCCTTTTACTTGACGTCAGGGCCCATTCCACACTAACTTATTGTTTCTTTTTAAAGAGCTTTTTTGAGGTACAATTTACCATAAAATTCACCCATTTAAGGTGTAGAATTAAATGATTTTTAGTCTATTCACGTTTGTAAACCACCACCACAATCAATCTTAGAACATTTTCATCAACCCAAAAAGAAACTCGATACTCTTCCCTCTCACCCTCCAACCCTCCCCACCTCCACCGCTAGCCCTAGGCAACCGCTAAGCTACTTTCTGACTATATTTGCATATTCTGGACATTTCATAGAAATGGAATCATACAATATGTGGCCTTTTCTATTTGGCTTCTTTCATTGGCCTAATGTTTTCAATCTTCATCCATGTTGCACCATGTATCAGTACTTCATTTCTTTTTATAGCCAAATAATATTCCATTTCATGGATATATCATATTTTGTTTATCCATTCATCCACTGGTGGACATTTGGGTTGTTTTTACCTTTTTGTTATTATGAATAATGCTGCTATGAACATCCATATACAAGTTTTACTTGGACATATGTTTTCATTTCTCTTGGGTTTATACCAAGTGGTAAATTGGGGGGAATTGCTAGGTCATATGGTAAATCTGTGTTTAACTTTTTGAGGAACGGTGTGTCTCTTTCCCAAAGCTGCTGTACCATTTTACATTCCCATCAGCAGTGTATGAGGGTGCCAATTTCTGCACATCCATGCCAATACTTACTATTATCTACCTTGGATCCTCACCATCTTAGTGGGTGTGAAGTAGTATCTCATGGTGGTTTGGGTTTGCGTGTCTTTTATTTTATTTTTATTTTTTTTATTTTTTATTTATTTATTTTTTGGGGGAAGAAGACTGGCCCTGAGCTAACATCTGTGCCAGTCTTCCTCTATTTTGTTTGTGAGACTCCTGCCACAGTGTGGCTCATGAGCAATGTGTAGGTCTTCTCCTGGGATCCGAACCCACAAAGCCCCCCCAAGGCTGCTGAAGCAGAGGACATGAACTCAACCATTATGCCACCAGGCCGGCCCCCTGTATGTCCTTGATGACTAATGATGTTGAGCATTTTGTGCTTATTGGAGAACTGTCCATTCAGATCCTTTGTTTTTTAATTGGGTTGTCTTTTTGAGTTACAAGTATCAACTTAAAAAGCAGATTCAGGGGCCAGCTGGATGGCGCAGTGGTTAAGTGTGCAGTTTGCTTGGGCAGCCCAGGGTTCACTGGTTCGGATCTGGGGTCAGGATATGGCACTGCTTGGCAAGCCATGCTGTGGTAGGCGTCCCACATATCAGGTAGAGGAAGATGGGCACAGATGTTAGCTCAGGGCCAGTCTTCCTCAGCAAAGAGGAGGATTGGTAGCGGATGTTAGCTCAGGGCTAATCTTCCTAAAAAAAAAAGAATTCACCCATTTTACCCTCAAAATGAGTTTATTTGGGAATAGCCAAAAGAATTGTAATTTGGCATGTGCATGCTGTGGCAAATCATAGGCAAATCTGGAAAACAAAGGAGGGGAGCTGCTTTTATAGAGAAAAAGGGGGAGTAGGAAGGCACTGTCCTAAAGGAAAGTCCATTGGGGAGGGTGTTAAGGGGATGGGGAGAGAAATCATCTGTAGTAAAGTAGTTTTGCTTCCTGTCCAAGGTGCAAGCTGACATCTCTTCCTGTTTGCTATAATTGACCATGTGTGATAGGGCATGAGAGCTCCCCCTACAGGCCTTCCTGACTCCAATTTAACTAAGGTTTCTTTTATTAATTTCCACATAAGGATTGTTTATAGTCTAGATATAAATTCTCTTATCAGATTAGATTTGCAAGTATTTTATCCATTCTTTGGGTTGTCTTTTCCTTTTGTTGATAGTGTCCTTTAAAGCACAAAATTTTAAAATTTTCATGAAGTCCAATTCAACCTATTTTTTCTTTTGTTGCTTGTGCTTTCAGCATCCTATGTAACACAATTTAGTTTTAGAAAATTTTCATCACTCCCACAAATCCCTACACTTTGTTTATAATCAATTCCCAATCTCACTCCAGGCCACTGATCTGTGTTCTGTTTTTATAGATTTGTCTTTTCTGAATATTTCATATAATTGGAATCATGGAATATATGGTCTTTTGGTCTAGCTTCTTTGACTTAGAATAATGTCTTTGAGGTTCATCTATGTTGATGTATGTGTCACTTTAAGCCCCTTTTGATTTTTGTTGTTTAAAAAGCCTTTATTCATTTTTTATTTTTTTGCCCCTTTTTTTTTGCTGAGTCATATTCCATTGTATTGCTATGGTCAACTGATGGACATTATGTTTTTGTAGCTGCTATGAACATTTGCATACAAGTGTTGGTGTAGACATCTGTTTTCATTTCTCTTGGGAGGATTCCTTGGAGTGGAATTGCTGGGTCCTATGGTAAGGTTATGATTAATTTTTTAAGAAACTGCCAAACGGTTTTCCAAAGTAACTGTACTATTTTATATTTCCACCAGCAATTTATGAGAGTTCCAGTTTCTCCACATCCTCACCAACATTTGGGATTATCTTTATTTTTTATTGTAATCATTCTATATGTGTGTGCACGGTGGTATCTCATGGTTTTAATTTGCATTTCCCTAATGGCTAATGATGCTGAGCATCTTTTTGTGTGCTTCTTAGCCATTCATGTATCTATTTTGGTAAAATGTCTATTCATATTTTTCTGCCTGTCTTAAAATGGTTTTAAAAATGTTTTTATTATTGAGCTTTGAGAGTTATATATTGTGGATACAAGTCCATTATGAGATATATGATTTGCAGATAATTTCTCCTACTTTGAGACTTTTCTTTGCTTTTTTTTTTTTTTTTTGGAGGAAGATTAGCCCTGAGCTAACATCTGCTGGCAATCCTCCTCTTTTTGCTGAGGAAGACTGGCCCTGAACTAACATTCGTGGCCATCTTCCTCTACTTTTATATGTGGGACACCTACCGCAGCGTGGCCTGAGCCATGCTGGATCCGCACCCGGGATCCGCACCCGCGGACCCCGGCCGGAAGCGGAACGTGCGCACTTAACCGCTGCGCCACCGGGCCGGCCCCTCTTTGCGTTTTCTTGATCGCGTCTTCGTAGCACAAGAGCTTTTAATTTTAATGAAGTTCAACTTATCCATTTTGAGTTGATTTCATGTATGGTAAGGGTCGCAGTATTTTTGTTGGGTTTTTTGCATATGGATATCCAATTCTCCTAGCTCCATTTGTTGAAAGGATTGGGCAGGTACCGTTGAGCAGTGCAGGCTGCACAGCACAGGGCCACGCTGCATGCAGTCAGACTGCGGTGTGTGCACTGGCGCTCTACGGTGAGCACAAAAAGGACAGGCTGACTACGGAGGGTCGCTGGGAGGCGCTTTCTGCCGGGGCTGCCTCCGCGGGGCGGCAGCACTACAACTCCCAGCACGCACCGCGCGCGCCTCCCGTGGGGCTGCGCGGCTGGCCGAGCGCGGGCTCCGGCGCCGGACGGTTTCGGACCGCGGCCTCCAAAGGCCGCGCAGGCGGACGGCGAGCGGCACGAGATCCCCGCTGACTCGCCCCGCCTCCGGCGTTGGGGCCTCCCTCTCTGGCCGGGGCCAGGCTCATCGCTTCCTCGTCTTTCCCGCCGGGACTAACCCTTGAAGACCAACCGCAGCCGAGGGTCGCCGGCCTGGCCAGCGGTGAGGGGAGGGTCTGCTTTTCCCGGAAAGGGCAGGCCGCCGGCCGGGTCTCGAGGGGAGCCCAGGAGAGGCGGCGGGATGCGCAAGCGCACAGACTCCCCTCCGCTCGGGTGGGAGCTTCGGCCGGGCAGGGCTTACCCTGTAGCAGCCCCCTCCAAGTGTGCGGGCCCAGCCTCGGCCACCAGGTCCCACGAGACCCCTCTGGGCTCCTCAACACCACATGCCAGCTGCCTGGACCTGTGGAGGCAAAGGAATGATCAGCTAGTTCGACAGGCCAAGGTAACGCGGTTGCTGGGACCCTCGCTTTGCAGCCCCATAAAAGGGTTTGCAGTGGATTTACCCCAGCCGTTGGAGAGGGGATGAGCTTGACCTTCCTCAAGAGCCGGAAATGACTGGAGAATGACATCCCTTGTCGCTGTTGCACTGGGAGAGTTAAGGACTAATCCTCAGTGACACCCCATCCCACATTTGGCAGGTGGCTCAGGGTCTGTCTCTGAGGCGACAGCAGTTGGCTCAAGATGCACTGGAAGGGTTCAGGGAACTTCTCCATTGTCTGCAGGGTAAGCAGGGTCCTCCCCAGGATGGTCGGTTCCCATGCACAGCTAGAGACCAGTTCCTTTTCTGCATTTCTGGGATTGAGGTGATTACTCAAGGGGCAGAGAATCCTGTTTAAGGTACAGGTGGGGCTGGAGTGGAATCGTCTTTGTACAAGGGAATCTTTTTCTTCCTTACACGCACATACACACATGGCAGCATTTGAAGAAGTGGTTTCCAGAATGGTCTAACCTGGAGAACTTTCTGCCCTTTCCAAACTCTCTGTCCGAAGGGTGGGTTCTTTACTGAGGCCATTTTGGTTGGGGTGGGGTGATCTCTGGGTTGAGATCTTATTTTGGGAATCATTTATGGGGGAGCCATCTGTGAGATCAACATTTATTGCTCTAGGGCTCCCTGCCGCTGTTCCTGTTCTCCCCTTGGAATTGACTGTCATCTGCAACTTTATTACCCTGAGGGCGAGCCTGGCCCAGGGTTTCACTGAGGACCAGGCACAGGGTATCCAGCAGGGCCTAGAAAGAGGTGAGGGCCAGAGATTGCCTTCCATGCCCCTGCCAACCTCCGTTTGGGTTTAAATCTTTACAAGGTGGATGGGAGGAGCAACATAACCTGTCACCTCCATGGAGAGACAGGCCCTTTTCTGATTCTCGAAGTGTCTCTCAGACCAGGAGCCCCTTTGTGACCTTTGGGCTCCTGCAGAAAAAGAAAGCCAGAGACGAAGTCCCACCTCAGCTGTATATGTGTGTACTCTACAGTACTGGAGACCCAGGAGCAGCTGGAGCCCAGGCTGGAATGTGGGCTGAGTGCGCTGTGGGATTCCGTCCTCCATTCTTCCTCCCTTCTACCGGAGCTGCTCCCTGCCCTTCACCACCTGGCTGCTCTGCAGGCTGCTCTCTGGCTGACCACTGACCATCTTGGGGACCTGACTTTGCTGCTGCAGACCCTGAATGGCAGCCAGGTAATGTGAGGAGTGATCTGGATCTAAGGGTCTGTTCCCTTCTCCCACCCCTCCCAGCTGCAGTAGCATCATTATGTGCTGGAAAGGCTGCTGGGTTGGTGGTGCGCCGCCGAGAAGCGGAATGTGTGCACTTAACCGCTGTGCCACCAGGCCGGCCCCGAGAGTGTGTTTTTTTTTTTAAAGATTGGCACCTGGGCTAACAACTGTTGCCAATCTTTTTTTCTTTTTTTTTTTTCTGCTTTATCTCCCCAAACCTCCCCTGTACACAGGTGTATATCTTAGTTGCAGATCCTTCTAGTTGTGGGATGTGGGACGCCGCCTCAACGTGGCCTGACGAGCGGTGCCATGTCCGCGCCCAGGATCCGAACCCTGGGCCGCCGCAGTGGAGCGCGCGAACTTAACCACTCGGCCACGGAGCCGGCCCCGAGTGTGGTTTTTAAAAATAGCTTAATGAGGGGCTGGCCCCGTGGCCGAGTGGTTAAGTTCACGCGCTCCGCTGCAGGCGGCCCAGTGTTTCGTTGGTTCGAATCCTGGGCGCCGACATGGCACTGCTCATCAAACCACGCTGAGGCAGCGTCCCACATGCCACAACTAGAAGGACCCACAACGAAGAATACACAACTATGTACCGGAGGGCTTTGGGGAGAAAAAGGAAAAAATAAAATCTTTAAAAAAAAAAAAAAATAGCTTAATGATCTTGGATAGGGTTAGGTCTCTCATGACCTTGCTGAAGTCACCTCCCAGCCTCAGTCTTCTTGTCAGTACCCCAAACATGGTCCTTACCCTGTGTCCTTATGGGCTTATAGTGAGTGAGGAGGCACCCTAGAATAGATTACCCCTGCCCCAGATTTTTCTTACTTCCTGTATCCTCGCTCCATAGCTATGTATTTCTTAGAACTGAGGGAATAGGAATCAGGAGAACCCCTGAGTTCAAGGTCCAGCCAGGGTAGACTGAGACAGGAGAAGAAGGGGTGGTTACAGGCTTGGAGCCTCTGATTGTCCTTCTCTCCCCAGAGTGGGGCCTCTGAGGATCTCTTGCTGCTTCTAAAAACTTGGAACCTCCCAGCTGAGGAGTCAGATGCCCCACTGACCATACAGGATGCCCGGGGCTTGAGGGATGTCCTTCTGACAGCATCTGCCTATCGCCAAGGTCAGCTAGTGATCTGACTCTTCCTTTCCTCCCTACTCCCTATCTTAAGGGGTCTTTTGGCTCCCGCCTTTCCTGTCAAGTCCCATTCATCTCAGTGGACCTTCCCTATCATACCTCCTGTCCTGTGGCCTCTCTAAGCTCACACCCTGATTGCCCTCAGGCCTCCAGGAGCTGATCACAGGGAGGCTGTCCAGGGCACTGAGCAGCCTGCATGAAGCGGCCTCAGGTCTCTGTCCACAGCCTGTGCTGGTCCAGGTGTACACGGCCCTAGGAACCTGTCTCAGTAAGATGGTAAAGACAATCCTAGGGTGGGTTGGGGAAACCATGGGCGTTATGGACAGCTTTCTGCTTTGGGACGGTACCTGAGCCTTGTGTCCTCTCACCCGTCTAGGGCAATCCACAGAGAGCCCTGCTGTACTTGCTTTCAGCTCTGAAAGGAGGATCAACCTGGGGTCCCGCACTTCTGGAGGCCTCCAGGCTATATCGGCAACTGGGGAACACCGCAGCAGAGCTGGAGAGCCTGGAGCTACTGGTTGAGGTAAGGAACTGTGCCAGGGGAAGATATGGGGATTGCTGAGGTGCTTGTGTTGGGGTGACTAGTCAAGGTATAAGCAGAAGGTAGTATGACTTGCAAAGATGATAGATATACTTTCTTCTTTTTGTCCCTTTTAGGCCTTGAGTATTACTCACGGTTCTGAAGCCCCCCAGCTTCTCATTGAGGTAGAGTTGCTACTCCCACGACCTGAGCCAGCCTCACCCCTTTACTGTGGCACACAGAGCCAGGCCAAGTACCTGCTAGCAAGCCGATGCCTACAGACAGGAAGGTGAGCTTCCACTGCCCTGCTTACCTGAGCTTCTCTTCCCGTTTCTGATGCCTCCCCTGAGGTGTGACTCTGCTTCTATTTTTTCGAGTCAGGGGGCAATGGACAAGTCAGTGGCAGGCCATAGGTCCCCACTCCTCAGCCTCCTGCCTTGCCACTGGACCTGAACTGAGGACTCTTCACTCAGACCCTAACCCGTGTCTTTAAAACTCTGTAGTCTCTTCTCAAATCCATTCTATAAGGAGGGTAGATCCATACTGAGCTAGGGTCGGAGCCCCAAGACCCCACCCTTCCCACTCCCCAGGGCCCTTAAGCATCCTTTTCTTAGCTAAGAGCCTTTGGAGGGCCCTGCTAGGGCCTAAGGTGAGGCTCATGGGCTATGACTCCTCAGGGCAGAGGACGCTGCGGAGCATTACTTGGACCTGTTGGCCCTGTTGCTGGATGGCTCAGAGCCAAAGGTAAGTATTCTTTAAGGTTCTCTGCAGTGGGGTGGGAGGGTTGGAGTCTCCTTTGGAGTAGAGCAGGACTGCTGTTTTCTCTTTTTTCCTCTGCTTGTCTCTGTCCAATATGGGAGGCCAGACTGGAAAGGTTCCCAGAGCAAGGGGTCCAGGGCAGCAAGCAATGGGTGGTCTATGCATGGTACCAGGGCCTGGTGAAGAGGTTGGGGGTGGCTCATGTCTTTTCAAGTCACTACATCCTCCTCCCACCCCAGATCTCCCCACCCCCTTGCCCCACAGGGCCCTGTATGCCTGAGGTGTTCTTGGAGGCAGCAGCAGCGCTGATCCGGGCAGGCCGCGCACAGGATGCTTTGACTGTATGTGAGGAGCTGCTCAGCCGCATGTCATCTCTGCTTCCCAAGATGCCCCAGCCGTGGGGAAATGCCAGAAAAGGAACCAAGGAGTCACCACATTGCCCACCCTGGGTCTCTGCCACCCATCTGCTTCGGGGCCAAGCCTGGGTGCAACTGGGGGCCCAAAAAGAGGCAATTAGCGAATTTAGCCGGTAAGCCCAGGAAGCCAACCAGAGCCCTAGGGGAAGTGTGGGGGGATAATTTTCTGATTGGGACCTGACTAGGTGAGCTCCATTCTTACCTACTCGCCCTAGAATTTCTGATGTTGACTCCTCTTCACCTCTGCTCCATGTCCCATTTCAGGTGCCTTGAGCTGCTCTTCCGGGCCACGCCTACGGACAAGGAACAAGGTGATCTTTGTTATCTTTTATTAACAAGGTAACTCTCCCTTATCCTCTTCCCTTCTGGAAGTGGTGGTGGTGGATGTCCGTTCCCTTTCCGTGTGTCTCAGTCCACCAGGAGATTTAAGGGAAAGGGACTCCAGACACAAGAAGAGATCAAGGGGGTGAGTTGGTGACTGTGTGGCTGGGAACACACTTCTTGACTTTGGTGGTGGTCCTCAGGACCTGCTTCCAACTGTGAGCAGGGGTGTACGTCAGATGTGGCACTACAACAGCTTCGGGCAGCTGCCTTGATTAGTCGTGGACTAGGATGGGTGACCAGTGGCCAAGATACCAAAGCCCTACAGGACTTCCTCCTCAGTGTGCAGATGTGCCCAGGTATGTATACTTGCATGACATGTACACACAATGACAGAGAGGCCCATGGGGTGATACTTGGGGATTAGTGTAAGAGTGACATTCCCAGACTGGAGGGGTTAATGGGGTTGTGCTGTATATACCCAGGGATATACCCAGGTGTGCAGACATATACCAGACATATACAAAGTGTGTATGAAGGCCTCTCAGGAGATCCCCTGTCTTCCCAGTCTCTTCAGACACGAAGAAGATAACTGTGCTGGGAGTGTGCTGGGCTGGAGCAGGGTCAGCTGAGCCCTTTGTCCTGGGCAGGCAGTACTCAGGGATAGGAACTGTTGGGAATGACCCACTCCTGACTCCGTGTGTGACTGTAGGCAAGATACTTCTCCACTCTAGGCCTCAGTTTCCCCTTTTATAAAATAATGCTTAAGGCTGTGTCAAGTTCTAAGGCTCTCTACTCTGGGGTTGGGCTCCAGGTAATCAAGATGCTTCCTTTCACCTGCTTCAGACTCTGAGGAGGCTGGATCGGAGGGATGAGGCCATTGCTTTCTGGCGGAGGCTGGAGGCCCAAACTAAGTTGCCACAGGAGAATGCTACATGGTGAGGCTGAGATCTGCTCTCTTGGGGCTGAGGGGCAGTTGGTGTCTTGGAATCTTTGGAACTCTTGGGGGTGGTGGTGAATAAAAGGGAGGGAATGGCTGCCCAACCTTCTGCCTATCCTTTACCCTTAGGCGTTACCCTTTTTGGTCTCCAGGTCTCTGCCCCTGTACCTAGAAACCTGTTTGAGCTGGATCCGTCCCCATGACCGTGAAACCCTTCTTGAAGAGTTTCAAACATCTCTGCTGGAGCCTTGTGACCTGTAGCTGCCATGTTTTGAAGAGCCTAAGCTGGGGGCCCACTGGGCCATCTGTCTGTGGGGAGGGCTTTCTGGTTTACTGTCCTTCGGGAATGTGGCTGGAGCTGCCCATTCCTATGTAAGTCTGACATTGGAGAGGTTGGTGGTAGTCCTGCAAAATTTGGCCTAGTTACTGCTGTTCTGGTTCCCTGCCAGTAGCAAGGCATTGACTTTGCTCATGCCGCCTCTTTTCCTGTTTCCCCTTTTCTTGTATTGAGTAAAATTTCCTATGTATCTCTTGTCTGCCTACTACGTATACTTGAATGGGAAGGCTCACAGTTGTCTGATTCAGTTGAGTGCTGGTTGTCTAAGATGCCCTGTCCCAACATTATCTACCTTAATGAGCTTGAGGTCTGGGTGGAAGAAAGGGCTACAGGAATCCTTACTTGGGAAGCAGTGGCTTTAGTCTTTCCCCTTGCTTAAAAGCAGAGCCCCAAAGTCCAGGATCCTGTGTGAGGTGACAGAATGAGTGGAGTTGGGTCTGGAAGGTGGTCTGGGAAGGCTTTTCAGGACAAGGGCAGGTGTTTGATTCTTAGAGGGGAAGGACAAGCAGATCTCTTGAGTCTGTCAGAGTGACTTCTCATCCCCTCCCTAATCCCGCATTGCAGAAATTTGGGATTTGACTCTCAGTGAAATGTGTTTGTATGGATAGGGGGTGAAGGGTGAATTAATTCAGCATGCCACTAAAGCTGCCTATTGAATATAGTCCGGGCTAATTGACATTTTGGGCCCAAGGACTTCAAGTATCAGCATGCACTTTTCTTGCTGCTTTGGGCTCTGTTGAAGCTGCTGTGTGTTTTGTGGTTTCCTTTTGACCCCTCTCTGTACTTGAGTGCCCTCCCTTCTCCAGCCATTAGTATTAATACTCAGTGGTAACAGGAAGTATGTACCTCCAAGCCCTGAGGAACTTTAATGCCTGTGGAATTAGGGTTACCAGGGGGTGCAGTGAAACTAGGGTAGAGTTGATTAAGAGCTGGGGAGCTAGTCAAAACGTCCAGAGGAGGGGTGGCTGGAGTCAGCGTTTTGAAGGAGTAAGGAGGGGGTTAGGGTGGATTCTCAGGTTTTGGAAGAAGACGGGTGTGTAGGTTATCACTACAACAGGACTAGACTAATACAAGGGTTCAGTCCATTGTGCCAGGTTCTTCCAGCAGGATAAGCTCAGGAGCCAATGAACTCGAGCCAAGTGGGAGAGTCCACCTCCCAGGGATTAAAGGCTCTCCTTTCGCCCGTCGCTCTCGCCCTTTTCCTCTCGTTGATTGGTCGAGAATCCTAATCCATGGAGGAAGCGCAGCGTTGCGGCCAATTGACGTGGCGTTACTAGGCATGTGGCCTCCCTGAGGCGGGAGCCCGGCCACAAGCGAGTTCCCTGATTGGCTCTGGTCCGCGGGTTGCTGGGGAGAGGCGCGGGGAGGCGGGCGGGAGTCCCGGGGCAGGCGCTGATTGGCTGAGGTGAGAGCCCCTCTCCTTCCGATGATTCGGCTCTTCTCTGCTCAGTCTCAGCGGAGCGTCTACTGCCGTCGTCGGAGTCGCTGCTGCAGCTCCCCCCTCGCGGATCAGAGCCAGCGCCGCCCGCCCGCCCGCCCGCCCGCCCGCCGCCCAAGTGCAGCCGAGAGGAAGCGAGAGGGAGGCCGCTGCGGGCTCGTCGCTGCTGCTCGCCCCCGCCCGGGAGAGCCGAGCCCGGCCCAGTCGGCCGCCTGCCGCCCTTCCTAGCCGTTACTCTCGGGCCGCCCCAGCCGCCGGCCGGAGAGGCGCGCGCCATGGCCTCGGGAGCCGAGTGAGTGCGTGCCGCCGCGGCGCGCCGGGAGGTGGAGGCCGGGCGGGCGGGAGGCGAGGAAGGGGCGAGCGGGGCCGGGCGGCTGCGCGCCCGCGCGCCCCCTAGGCGGGCTTCGCCCGGCCCGGGCGGATCGTGCTGTGTCATGCAGGCCGCTCGGGCCGCTCGGCCCCGGGAACGGCCGTCCGGCCCGGCCGGGATGGCCGCCCGCTGGGCAGGCGCGGGGCCCCGCGGGTCGAGACGCCGCCCGCGACCCGGCCTGCCGCCGCTGAAGGCCTCTGGTCCCGGCGAGCAGGCCCCGGCCCGACGCCGACCGGGCCCGGTGGGCGTGGACTCGGGGCCACGTGAAGGCCGGAGAGGCCGGACACCGAGGCAGAGGCCCAGGCGGGGAGGCCCGCGAGCCCGGGGGAGTCACGACGGCCCCCGCGGAGCGGCCGGCCTGCCCTGGTGGCGTCCTCGAGCGGAGGTGGGGGCTGTTGGGGAGAGGCCGCCTGCTTTCGCTGTGGCCTTCCTGCTGCTCTGGGCCTGTCGTTCTCCACACGAGACAGCTTTACTCAGTTTCCCTTGGTGTTATGAAATGGGGGCAGGGAGAACAGAACTTGTCTTCTCTCTACTATTTTAGGTTCCTGCTAAAAGTTCGAATCTCGGTTCATATTTTGAGGGCCTTCCTAGATTTCAGTCTTCGTGGAGTGAAGGTTAAAGTTGCCCTGTGTCTTCAGACACACATGCTCCTTTCCCCAAGCTGCTGTGTTGAGAAATCCTCGGCTTCCCACCCTTCGGGAAAGCATACGATAAAACCTGGTCTCCTTTGCCCATTGAATTTAGAATCAAGAGCTTGAGACTGAAAAGGAAAAAAACTCTTCTATGCAAATCACCTTCTTGACTCGAGGAGAGTTTAGTTTTTTGAAGTGTGTTCCTTTTTTTCAAGTTTCTGAATCAAGATGAAGTATTACTTAGGTGCCTATTTAAAAGGACTACTTATTGAAGTTTAAAATATTCTCTTAGATTATCCTGTCAGTCTTTTGTTTTTAAGATTCAAAATAAAAATCCAAAATTCTTGGAACCTGGTACCATAGATGGTTTCTAATCTCTAAGTCATCTTGATGACTCCTAACTCCAAGTCCCCTGTGGCCCACTGGGGTTCTAGAAAGGGTCTGACTCATGCAGAAGACAATGGAGGATGTCCTCAAAGACCCTCCAGGACTGCTGTTGGTCCGTAATCAGGCTGAATTCTCTCTTTTAGAGGTGCCTTCCCTCGATCTCAGTAGACGTGGGATTAAAAGTTTTTAAGGGAAGAGCATACCACTCATCTCTAGTGCCAGGGTCAGGAGTGGTAGGCAGATTGGAGGTCTTTCCTAGAAGATAGCTTAAATTCCTAGAATTGGGGTTAAAATACAAACTATGATGACGAGAGGCATGTGGCATTTTATTTTTGTTTAGCCTCAGTCCTATAGATCAAATGGGAACATGGGCAGCTCTTGGAGGGTATTTTGTTGTGTGTGGGAGAGGGAGAATTGATGGCTTTAAATTGCCGGCAGCTTCACCTTGACCACACTTGCCTTCCAGGGTGTTAATAAGCATGGGAAGACTGCTTTCCCTGCAGCATTGCCCCCAGAGTGCCACACTTTTGGGTTGGGGGAGGCAAGTTTAAAGTGAGCAAACTCCACTCTTGGAAACTAGTTTAAAGGCCATGATTAAAGATGCAGCTTATGTGAGAGGATCAGCAGAAAACTTAAACCTTGTTAGATGAGTGGGATTCATATTTCTATTGTGTATATCAGGACCAAAAGATGTAAAAACTCCGTAACTTCCTTGCTCATATTCCAGAGCACAGGCTTCCCTTTCTCTTGCAAGTTGTGAAGATATCTCCAATAGGAATACTGTTTTGTTTTGTTGACTGAGGTATCCCCAGATCCTAGAACAGTGCCTGGTGTATAACAAACATAAACTCATTATTTGTGGAGTGAAGAAATAATTCATGAAAAAGATCCTTTTTTATTTAATTCTTTGCTTCCTCCATTGTCTGGGCCTCCCTATTTTGGTTAATTCTCATGTATTCCTGAACCTTACTAAGAGGAGGTACCTCTTCAAAGGGAGAGCCCACTGAGTCTAGTTAGCAAAGGCTGGAAATGAGCTAGGTAAGAAATTAGTGTTGGGTGAATGATCTTAGCTTCTAGGAAATGATAGAAACTGTTTGGACAGTTTAAACTGAATTTAGATTCATGCAACCTTGATTTGGGTGAGAAGGATTTGGATTTGCCCCATGTCTCAGCATTTCTTGGTTTTGACTATTTGAACCAACTTCATGGAGTTGTGTGCCTTTGCGGAGATTACTGTGAAGCTCCTTTTAAGCTTGAGCTTCTTTCTGAAGGTTCCAGATCTGTTAGTGTTTTTTTTTTCCTTCAAATCTGATGGTCTGTGTGTTTGACATTCCTGTGGTACATAGAATGCTCTGGCATTCAGCAGGTTTAGCCAGTAAGGAGTGTAGTGCTAATGCTTCTGCGTCATTGTCCCCAGGCTTCCTTGGTGGGACTTGGGGCCTCCCTGAGCCCTATGGGAAGTTGTCATGCTCACTTGATTCTGCAAGAAGGTTAGCAAAGAAAGAGCTTGTGCTTTATTTTGCAGTGCTAATCATAGTGACCATTAATACCATGTACCAGGCATTGTGTTGAACATTTTGCATTCATTATCTCACTTAAGACGTGATCCTCTGAGATAGGTACTACTGTATTTCCCATTTTACAGATGGAGACATCAGCTTCTGGAGAGGTTAAAACTTAGCCAAGATTACAGTTGAGCACTGGCAGGTTTGGAATTCAGCCTTAGCAGGACCGAATACAGAGTCCCTTCTCTTAATCAGTATTCTCTATCAGTCTAAACTATTTTCACTTCTCTAATTGCCACTTTGGCCTCCACTTCTATTTTGTCTTCTTAGGCCATAGTTTCCTGACCCTAGAGCAAAATCACTTGGGGCTTTATAGCTAGGATACCAGTGCTCAGAACGCCAAGACCTGCTAGAATGGGAATTGTAATATGTGCTAGGACCTTGGCTGAATTTCCCTCATCTGAGCTCTCTGATGTAGAGATGACTTCATTTATCCACTATTTCTCTCTGAAGTATGAGCTTTAGAAACTACTGGGGACTGGGACTAGAGTATGTATTGGGACTGACTTCATTTTCTCTTTCTAGTTCAAAAGGTGATGACTTATCAACAGCCATTCTCAAACAGAAGAACCGCCCCAATCGGTTAATTGTTGATGAAGCCATCAATGAGGACAACAGTGTGGTGTCCTTGTCCCAGGTAAGTTGGGTCCACAGTCCAGTCTTTCCTATTTCGTTTAACCTGAGGGCTTTTCCCAGGTTTCTTTTCTCATTTTTTTTGCAGTGACCACAGATAGACTGGGGTTTACTGGGAGTCCCAACCTCCAGGGCTGCTGCTTACTCCCTGGCCCAGTGACCCAAAGGCCTTAACCTTCTTTCCTCAGCCCAAGATGGATGAGCTGCAGTTGTTCCGAGGTGATACAGTGTTGCTGAAAGGAAAGAAGAGGCGGGAAGCTGTGTGCATTGTGCTTTCTGATGACACGTGTTCTGACGAGAAGATTCGAATGAATAGAGTTGTTCGGAATAACCTTCGCGTACACCTAGGGGATGTCATCAGGTGTGTGTGGGGTTTTTGGCCCCTTAGGGATGGGAGGCCAGCGACAGCCTGCATTACAGGCAGGACCCCAACGAAGGCCTTGGCAGCTGGAGATATTGGAAGCCTTCTAGCCATGGGAAGATTTATGTTTCAGGGTTGTCTTTAGGTTTTGGTTCTACTTCCTTGGGACTGAAAATCTGCCTCTGCATGACCCTTGGGACAAGTTGGCGTTTCTGTGACTTTCTTGATGCCTTTATTTTTTCTACCAGAGATATAATTTGTCACACCATAGACCCTGGTTTAGGATACCATTTCAGGGCATGTGTTTGCCAGATAACTTCACTATTGTTTGGGATTAATGGCTTGTGTTGGGGTTGGAATGAGGCAGGAGTGTGGGCATAGAAGGTGGACTCCTAGCAGGTCTTTTTAAGGATCCAAGTTAATCCAGGAGAGAGGTGTAGTTTGAGCCAGACCCAGGATAGCTCCAGGCTGGGTGACTTGGGACTTCAGTTTAGCCAAGAGACTCTCCTATCTTGGTGTCATCTCTAGCCACTGCTACCCAACCACCTGTCACCTGGCCAGGAATATCTCAGGCTTCTGATTCTTTTTTATGGATTTTAGGTTCCATGTAGCTTTTCTTCTGGAGGTGCTTAGTCACTTTCTCAAGGTGCTTTGACCACCTGGCTGAGATTATTTTTTCACTTCTATTTCTCTGATCCTGACACTTGTCAGACTAAGGCCTCCCTTTGTAATATTGGGTCACCAATATTAGCCAAAATGGGTCATCCTTGGATTTCTCTCACTGAAGACGCTCTCTCCCATGTCGTCTTTGTGGGAATTCCAGATGTGGGGGTCTTTCTTTGGGCTCACTAATTAGGCGTGGGTAGCCCCAGTAGCTTCTTCTGTTGACTACTGCTACTACCACGCCCTGAGTATGACCTGTTTTTTGTTTTAGTTCTGTTTGGCTGTTCCTTTGCCCTCACTCCCACCCTGCCCTTCTGCCTCTCTTCACCTAAAGCCATCCCTGCCTTTTTTCTTTCGCTCGCCATCAGCTCTCTGTGCCAGGCCCTTTTGGACACCCAGTGCTTGGGGCTGCAGTGTGGTTGGTAACGTGGAGTCTGCTTGTCATCCTCAGCATCCAGCCATGCCCCGATGTGAAGTACGGCAAACGTATCCATGTGCTGCCCATCGATGACACGGTGGAAGGCATCACTGGCAATCTCTTTGAGGTATACCTTAAGCCGTACTTCCTGGAAGCTTATCGACCCATCCGGAAAGGTGAGAGAGAATTCTAGGGACTGAGATTAAGGATGGTTGCTTGTAGGGGTACTTGGGAGTAAACTTTGGAACATTTTTGTTTCTTTCTCATGTACGTTTGCATACACATGCATTCTGCACACATGCTCATGTGTACTCTCTCCTTTCCCATTCCTCCCCCACACACTGTTCCCCCATTCCCACTTCCTGCTCCAGTAGAGTAAGCTATTTTCTCTTGTATCTCTGAAGGAGGTGGTGGGCCATTTTGGCTGTGTTTCAGTCCCAAGTGTATTTAATATTTAGCACAGCTCTACTGTTGGTGTTGGTTGTGAAAGCTTGGTTTACCTATACCCCAGAAGTCAAAAACCTTATGGACTTCTGGCACATCAGGTTTTGCTCACTATCCTCTTGAGTGGCAGAGGGACTCGTCACAGTCTAGCTTTCTCCTCTTACCTAATGGCCTGACAAGGGGTGCCATGTCCACGCCCAGGATCCGAACCGGCGAAACCCTGGGCCACCGCAGTGGAGGGCGCAAACTTAACCACTCGGCTACGGAGCCGGCCCCTTACCTAATTCTTAATAGCATGGTGGGAAGGAGAAAGGGCAATGTTTAGTGAACTTGGCATTCTAGACCCTATGTTCTGATGAGGAATTCTTATGTGGTCTGGTAGTTGACACCTTTAACTGCCCTCGTGCTGATTGCTCTCACAGGAGACATTTTCCTTGTCCGGGGTGGAATGAGAGCTGTAGAATTCAAAGTAGTGGAGACAGATCCCAGCCCTTACTGCATTGTTGCTCCAGACACGGTGATCCACTGTGAAGGGGAGCCTATCAAACGAGAGGTGAGTTCTCTCCCTGATCCTGATTACTCCCTGTCTCTGATTACTCAGTGGGGCAGTCATGTGGTAGCTATCAAGACTGAGTGTTTTCTGGCCCTAAACTTCTTTCCAGAGGTGGGAAACCTCCTAGCTATTCCTTTCTGGGCCTAGGGGTTTCTTAGAAGTATCTGATACCAGTAATTTTAAAAATCTAGATTGAACCCAAAGGATCTAAGTGGTTGGAATAATTTTTGGAGAAGTGATGCTGGTGATGGCACCCAGACTTCTGCCTGTTTCCCAGAGTTTCAAGCCTCAGGTCTTAGAGGGGGATCCCTTCTCGGTAAGACTAAGGACAGTGTGAGAGAGAAAGGTTATGCTAGAAATCTTTGCTTTGAAACTTTTAGAGTTGTTCTTAGAGGCAGGATCCTTTTAGAGGAGCATCTCCTCATACAGCAGATTTCTCTACAACATATTGTGAAAAGATTTGGAGAAACTCAACTTTTGCTGATAGTTTTGCTGATACTCCTGCCTTCTCCTTTTCTTTATCTCCTTCATATTCAGGATGAGGAAGAATCCTTGAATGAAGTAGGCTATGATGACATTGGTGGCTGCAGGAAACAGCTAGCTCAGATAAAGGAGATGGTGGAGCTGCCCTTGAGACATCCTGCCCTTTTTAAGGCAATTGGCGTAAAGGTGGGCATCCTGGGCTGTGGGATGTAGTGTAGGGTGATAATTAATGAGTATTGGGTGTCTAATCCCCAGACCTGTTTTCATACTATGTTTCATTGTTGCCTTGGCTTAGAGAGGCAGTAATGCCCTCCTTGTGTTTATAGAGGGCTGTAAGTTCATTAAAGCTACTAATGGATTGGAACAAAGCGGGCCAGTTAAGTTCTCTGTCACGTATCTTTTTTGTTAAAACCTTTTAAAAATGTAAAAACCGTTATCATCTCATGGACCTGATAAAAACAAATCTCACATTGTTTGCTGCCTTGTTCCAGAACAATGCTGCCCAATAGAAGTAGAAGTTGAATTTGCAGAGTGTAAAGGGTCCCGAGTCCAAAACATTTGAGAACTGTTGTTCTAGAATGTAATTTCCCAGCCATTTCCATATGATGAGACATGCTGAAGGTGAAGTTATCACCCCTTTCCCTAGTATGCGCCATGCAAATAATTTTATCTTCTATGTGGGCCCTTCTCATGTGCTGCTTGTGGATGAGGCCACAGAAAAGACAGCTTCAAAGAGGAAAACTTGTGGTTGGCGGTAAGGAAAAGCATTCCAACACGATAATAAATCCTGGAGGGTTGTCATTACCGGACTGAGTGAACCTCTGGCACACTCCTAAATGGCTAAGCTAGTCCTTGGCCCTTGTCTGTCTAAAGTCAAGCCCTTGGCCTAATGGTCTCTTGCTTTTCCCTCATCTTTAGGATCTTCAGACTCACACTAGAGTTTCTTAGGCTGATTTTTCTGCCCTTATTCTCCTATGCAGGTTGCAATCATAAGCGTTGTCAGGTTTCTAGCAGTATTTTCTTTCCTGATAAGAGGAGTATGGTGTGAAATAAACTGTATTCCTAGCAGCTACTGCCGAGGGCTCATTCTTAACTGGTGTCAGGGTTGAGGTCTGATTCTTTCTCTAGGTAGAGCCCTAGGGAAGCCATTTTAGGGTGGATGAGATTAGGAGAAGGTAAGAGTATGAACCTAATGACGTCCTCTTTACTGTTCCTCAGCCTCCTCGGGGAATCCTGCTCTATGGACCTCCTGGAACTGGGAAGACCCTGATTGCTAGAGCTGTAGCAAATGAGACTGGAGCCTTCTTCTTCTTGATCAATGGTAGGAGACTTGGTTCACCTTATGTTTGGCTGGATTCAACACTAACCTTAGCATGATCCAGTCTCATGAGTTGGAGAACCCATTGACACATTTATTTGCACATATGCCCTCATGTAAACTTGAGCATCTTTCATCTGTTGGGGTACATTACAGATAGATAAGCAGCAAGGGGAAGTTACTCTACTCTGGTGCCCCCTGATCTGTGCCCCTTGAGAAAGATTGGTGGACAGGCTGAAGACATTTAGGGGGAGCAAGTGAGAATGAGAACTCAAAAAATCTATGCTCATTTATTTGAGAGCGTTTGGGGGAAGATTGGCTGCGATCAGCTGGCTCTTTGAGAATGATATTTAGCTGGTAGAATCCAGCTGGTGTGTTGTTTCTCCTGTTCTGGCCAGAGGTTCCAGAGCATCTGCTGTCATTTTCACACTTTCAGCTCTTCTATGAGATAAGTGTACTGAGTCTCTTGGCTTCTCCCCAGCCTGGCCTGGTGGCTGTCCTGGGATAGTGGCGAGTTGAGACTATGAGAAAGTAGGTAGAGGTTACCACATTTTCACCCAGGACCTGTCTCTGGGTTGGGCAAACAAGATATTTGATTTCTTTTGGGATTGAGGAAGGATGGAGTTTGTCATTGCCTCCATTCTATATGCTTTTTAGGTCCTGAGATCATGAGCAAGTTGGCTGGTGAGTCTGAGAGCAACCTTCGTAAAGCCTTTGAGGAAGCAGAGAAGAATGCTCCTGCTATCATCTTCATTGATGAGCTGGATGCCATCGCTCCCAAGAGAGAGAAAGTAGGAACTTAGCCGAGGGGAGATAGTAGGGGGTTGAAAGGTCGTGACTTCACTTCTGACCAGACATCCTGTCCTGACAGACCCATGGGGAGGTAGAGCGGCGTATTGTATCACAGTTGTTGACCCTTATGGATGGCCTAAAGCAAAGAGCACATGTGATTGTCATGGCAGCAACCAACAGACCCAACAGCATTGACCCAGCCCTACGACGTTTTGGTAAGGATCCCAAATTTCTTTCAACCCTGTCCTTGCTCATAAGGAGATAATGGCTCTACTGGGCTGTATTTCTTTGATCCCGTATCTGTCCTTCTTTGAAGTCATCTACTTCTGAGGATTTCTTGAACCTGTTTGCAGTGATAGGGCCAAGGGGTCCTTTCACTTATCCCATGTCCTGTCTAGGGTGACCAGCCATCCTGGTTTGCCTTAGACTGAGGGGTTTCCCAGGACATAGAGTTTTCATTGCTAACCAGGACAGTCCTGGGCAAACTGTGATGATTGGTCACTTAAGGCCTGTCCCTTCTTCCCTCTTGACCAGAAATGAGCCCTCTCTGTGTTCACACACTGTCCCACAGGTCGCTTTGACAGGGAGGTAGATATTGGAATCCCTGATGCTACAGGACGCTTGGAAATTCTTCAGATCCACACCAAGAACATGAAGCTGGCAGATGATGTGGACCTGGAACAGGTGGGGTGGTGATGAGGGCTGGCCAGGAGTTAGGATATCTGTTTCCAGGCAGTTGAAGAGACTGGCTAGGGACATAAGCTTAAGATACGAGGAGATGGATTTTTTTTTTTTAAGATTTTATTTTTTCCTTTTTCTCCCCAAAGCCCCCCAGTTCATAATTGTATATTCTTCCTTGTGGGTCCTCCTAGTTGTGGCATGTGAGACACTGCCTCAGCGTGGTTTAATGAGCAGTGCCATGTCTGTGCCCAGGATTTGAACCAACGAAACACCAGGCCGCCTGCAGCGGAGCATGCAAACTTAACCACTCGGCCACGGGGCCAGCCCCTGAGGAGATTGATTTTGATTCCTGGGCAAGGAAAGGGAAATGATCTGAGATTGAATCCCGGAAACTGGATTTGGCATGTTTCTCAGTTGACACTATGTTAGAGTAAACCAGAATTTTGGGGGCAGCTTTATTGCCAGGCCCGAAGTCCAGGTTTGAATACTTAAAACACAGCCAGTGAAAGGGAAATGGGAGAACCCAGAGATAGGAGTCGGGGGAAGGGGCCAGGATTCTGTTGTCTCTGAGCTTCCTAAGGCAGCTTGTCTTAGAGATGGGATAGTAAGTAGATCTTCTCTCTGCAGGTAGCCAATGAGACTCATGGGCATGTGGGCGCTGACTTAGCAGCCCTGTGCTCGGAGGCTGCTCTGCAGGCCATCCGCAAGAAGATGGACCTCATTGACCTGGAGGATGAGACCATCGATGCTGAGGTCATGAACTCCCTGGCGGTTACTATGGATGACTTCCGGGTGAGAACTGCACCTCCATCTCAGGTATACACACATGCACTTTGACCTCTCCCCTGGCAAGTCTCATCCCATTTTTCTTCCTTTTTTAGTGGGCCCTGAGCCAGAGCAACCCATCAGCACTGCGGGAAACTGTGGTGGAGGTGCCACAGGTGACCTGGGAGGACATTGGGGGCCTGGAGGATGTCAAACGTGAGCTTCAGGAGCTGGTCCAGGTAGGGTAGCTTGGTCCAGGGTAAGTCACTGCCTCAGTACATTGTAATTGAACTGAGTGGTCTTGGGGGTGTTGGCATATTCATTGCAGGAATTGTGAGAGCATAATTCAGGAGGCTGGTATTCTCAGGTTGGAGGTGCTAAGGAGCCTGCTTCTAGGGAACCTGGGTCTTCCACCGTGGAGTGGTGGGGTAGGGGGGAATGCTTCTGTTTCGTTAGGTTTCTTTCACACTATGCCGGATCCTGGAGCCCTCTTTCCTTTTCCTTTTAGTATCCTGTAGAGCACCCAGACAAATTCCTGAAGTTCGGCATGACACCCTCCAAGGGGGTATTGTTCTATGGACCTCCGGGCTGTGGGAAAACCTTGCTGGCCAAAGCCATCGCTAATGAGTGCCAGGCCAACTTCATCTCTATCAAGGGTCCTGAGCTGCTCACCATGTGGTTTGGAGAGTCTGAGGCCAATGTCAGGGAAATCTTTGACAAGGTGAGCTACACGTGGCTGGGCTATCTATTCACTTGCTTGGGGGTAAGGTAGGGATAGAGGTTGTTTCTTTGGGGGGTTAGGACCATCTCGTTCTGGCAGCTCAGCTGTGGCAGTGAAGGTCACTTTATTTTCTTTTCCCACTCAGGTCTGAGAGACCCACTTGTGCTAATGCTTGAGTCCCCCTGTCCTTCCCACAGGCCCGCCAAGCTGCCCCTTGTGTACTATTCTTTGATGAGCTGGATTCGATTGCCAAGGCCCGTGGTGGTAACATTGGAGATGGTGGTGGGGCTGCTGACCGAGTCATCAACCAGATCCTGACAGAAATGGATGGCATGTCCACAAAAAAGAATGTGTTTATCATTGGTGCTACCAACCGGCCTGACATCATCGATCCTGCCATCCTGCGACCTGGCCGCCTTGATCAGCTCATCTACATTCCGCTTCCTGATGAGAAGTCCCGAGTTGCCATCCTCAAGGCCAACCTGCGCAAGTCCCCGGTTGCCAAGGCAGGTGCAAGGTCATGGGCCAGTGGGGGACCTTTTTGAGTCCTTAGGCTAGTGTGGAGTGCTCTTTGGTTCCTGGACAAGATTCCATTAGGGATTTCTGGAGTTAGGGTGTAAAGGAAGTTGGAAGATTTGAGGGTATTAGGATAATCTAGAGTCAGAGATAAAATAAGGTGCCAAAAATGGGACAAACTAGAATTGGGAGTGCTTGGGTGGCTCGAGATCAGTGTATCACAGGGGAGGAGAGGCTAAATGCTCAGGTAGCTCTGTTGCTGCTTTTAGGACGTGGATTTGGAATTTCTTGCGAAGATGACTAATGGCTTCTCAGGAGCTGACCTGACAGAGATTTGCCAGCGTGCTTGCAAGCTGGCCATCCGTGAATCTATTGAGAGTGAGATTAGGCGAGAACGGGAGAGGCAGACCAATGCCATGGTGAGTAGGCACCCTTTCCCCAAATGTGCCAGTCATGGGGAGCCAGGGGACAGTTTCTACCATGCATGGAGTTAAGAGTATAAAGTTTTTGAAAGATAATCTGACTGAGATGTTTAGCAGGGCCTCAAAGAGAAAGAATGCTGGGGTTCACCCCTTTGGTCTGGAATTAGAAAGGCTGAGAAGAGATGGCCAGACTAATGCTCAGTCTGAACTGGGCTGGGCTCCATGAGGGAAATCAAGCTGCGATTGTATAGATAAACAAACAGAACAGGGCTTAGAACCTGCCAAGTAACGCCTCAAGTTAAATGCAAAATCATGTGTGTGTGTAGATAGGTACTCTGTATCATCTTACTTCTTTCTCACCATGTCATGGCATAATGTTAGAGACTTACTGAATGAATGGAGGGAGTCTGTGACATCTCTTCTCCCTTTCATAAAAGTCTAGAAACTACTGATAAATGAATCCTAGGGAGCAATGTCTTGGAACTCACAGCAATTGGAGTGGCTTCTTAGTGGAGGAGACAGGGTTTGACCTGGGCTATGAAGGGAGGGTAGGATTCTTTCTTTTTTTTTTTTTTTTTTTTTTGAGGGGGTGGATTGGGCCTGAGCTAACATCTCCTGCCAATGCTCCTCCTTTTCCCTGAGGAAGACTGTCCCTGAGCTAACATCTGTGCCAGTCTTCCTCTGTTTTGTATTGTATGTGGGATGCCGCCTCAGCATGGCTTGATGTGTGGTGGAGGTCTGTGCCATGGTTCTGAACTGGCAAACCCCGGGCTGCCAAAGCGGAGTGCACGGAACTTAACCACTACACCACTGGGCTGGCTTCCAAGAGTAGAATTTTGACAGAAGAGCCCAAGTAAGCTACTTGAAAAGTAGGATTGCAGGAATTGGGGAAAACCTGGTTAGATTTAAGAGGGTATATCTTACTGGAAGTGAGGCCACTTGGTAAAGTGTCATTCAGATGTGGTAAGCACTGAGAGCCGTTGACATTTCTTTTTAAAATTTAGGTGTATTGGGGCCAGCCCGGTGGCGCAGCAGTTAAGTTCTCATGCTTTGCTTCCGTGGCCTGGAGTTTGCGGGTTCAGATCCCAGGCCTGGACCTTTGAGCTCATCAGGCCATGCTGTGGCAGGCATCCCACATATAAAATGGAGGAAGAAGGGCACAGATGTTAGCTCAGGGCCAGTCTTAGTCAGCAAAAAGAGGAGGATTGGTGGTGGACGTTAGCTCAGGCTAATCTTCCTCAAACAAACAAAATGTAGGTGTATTGAGGTATAATTTACATATAGTAAAATTCACCATTTTTGAGTGTACTATTTCCATGGTTTTTTGACAAATGTGTTTAAGTTTTGTAATTGCTACCGTAGTTGAGATACAGAAATTTCTGTCATCCCAAAAAGTTCCCTCATGCTACTTTAGTCAGCTTCTTTTTACCACCCTGAGCCCCTGGCAACCACTGATATAATTTCTGTCCCTACAGTTTTGCCTTTTCCAGAATGCATTGACAGGTTTTCAGCAGGGCAGTGACTCGATTTTAGGAAGATTGGCCTGGAGACTTAAATTGGATTGGAGAGGCAGGGAGACCAATAAGCTACTGCAATAATGGGGGGCAGGGAGGCCAGAGAAGGAATCCAGGCTGGGCCTTAACCAGCCCTGGTGGTCTGTGTTTACCAACTCCGCAGGAGGTGGAAGAGGATGATCCAGTGCCTGAGATCCGCCGAGATCACTTTGAGGAAGCCATGCGCTTTGCCCGCCGATCTGTCAGTGACAATGACATCCGGAAATACGAGATGTTTGCTCAGACCCTTCAGCAGAGTCGGGGCTTTGGCAGCTTCAGGTAAGCAGGTTGCAGTGGGCAGTGCTTAGGTTGTCTTGGGGAACTGTACAGCCAAGGTAGTGGGAGTCCTAAGGAGGCTAGAAGGGTTAGTTGTGAAAATTCTACACAGGCCCTGTCCTAACCCTCTTTTTTGGCTCTGCTCTTGTGCACACAGATTCCCTTCAGGAAACCAAGGTGGAGCTGGCCCCAGTCAGGGCAGTGGAGGTGGCACAGGTGGCAGTGTGTACACGGAAGACAATGACGATGACCTGTATGGCTAAGTGGTGGTGGCCAGCGTGCAACAAGCTGGCCTGGCTGGACCTTGTTCCCTGAGGGTGGGGGCGCCCGCCCAGGAGGGACCAGGGGTGCGCCCATGGCCTGCTCCATTTCTTAGTCTGAACAGTTCAGCTACAGTCAGACTCTGGACAAGGGGCTTTCTGTTGAAAAAAAACAAAACGTAACAAAAGCGATAAAAATAAAAGTGATTTTCATTTGGGAGGCGGAGAGTGAATTACCAACAGGGAATTGGGCCTTGGGCCTACACCATTTCTGTTGTAGTTTGGGACAGTGCAGGGACCTGTGTGGGTGTGAACCGAGGCACTGTCGCCACTCCCCACAGTAAAGCATCTGCACGTCACTCAATGCTGCCCAAGCCCTCCCTTCTTCCCCCTACCCAACCTAGGAAGGAGGGTGAAGGGCCACAGTTGCTGGGTGTTTATATAGAGAATAGGTTGATTTTACTTTACATGCTTTTCGGTTAATGTTGGAAAACTAATCACAAGCAGTTTCTAAACCAAAAATGACATGTTGTAAAAGGACAATAAACATTGGGTCAAAATGGAGCCTGTGTCCTGGCCCCTGTGCCTGCTTCTTTTCATGGGAAGGGCCTTGGGCTACCCCTCACTGCCAAGGCATGTTTCCACATGTGAAATCTTGGAAGCAAGATTGCGCTGTCTTCCTTTCCTGATTAACATCGGTGTGATACTGCTGCCTCGCCCCGTGTCTGCAGTGTCACTGGATGGGACTGCAGCGGAGGGGGAGCAGCCTGATGGAGCTCCAGATGTGGAGAATGTGACATCCTACACCTGTGTTTGATGTGGATGGTAAGGCTAGGCCTGCAGAGCCCTCTTTTCCTGAGCAAGGACTAGATTGGAGTGCCCTCCAAAAATCTTAGGGTTGCAGAAAGATAAGATCTTTGTCTGGAGGTGAATGTTCTTTCGGTGCATCTAAAAATCCTAAACATTCATGCTGTGGTTGAGGATCACTTATCATTATGTCCACCTTTCCTTTATGTAATTTGTATTATAAAAAAAAATAGCTTTTTTCTGATATAAAATTCTAGTATTGGATGTGTTTTTTTCTTAAACTAAACATCCTCCCCTGCTCACAGTTTTACAGATGATTGCTTGTGTAGTTTTTTCCAGGTATAAAGTATCCTCTTCATTCAGCAGGTGCCAGCATACTCACTTAGTGATGCTGGAATCAGTGCCATGATGCCCTGCCCTAAAGGAGGAGTATGGTGCAGAGAAAATAATCTACTGAGTCAAATTTGTATTGGTCGTTCTAGTACTTAGATCAGGCTCTTGTCTGGTCTGTGTAGATAATCTACAAGCACACAAGATTCTTGGCTGATTAAACTGGGGCATCTCGAACTCATGTCCTATGAAATAAATTGTTTTGCACTTTGGGGATTTGAATTGACTGTCACTTGTTTTCCATGAGACTTCCTCCGCCAGATTCTGTCTTTGATCTTCCTTTGGTTCTCCCACCATATGGGTATCCTGGTGGCTTAGCCTTCAGTCTTCTTCCCACTCTGAACCTTATCACTTTGCCTCATCACTCTGGGTTGGCACCGTAACCTCTATGAGGACCAAAGACAAGGTCTTTGGGGGAAGGACGTTCGGTACCTCTGCATCAAGTTATGGGAACAGAACAGAAGGTAAGTGGTATTTTCCCACAAAGTTTGTCTCTAGGGAATACAGTTGGAGCTCTATAGATTCTTTAGGAAAAACCAAGAGCAGACTTAGGGATTTGATTCTGGTTCTAGCACTTGTGCTTAAAGTGGTGTAGCTTCGAACAAGGCGGTTAGCTCTCTTGGGGCCTCTAGATTGTTAATCTGAAGAAAAGATTGGCGCTGCTTTTTTTTTTTTTTAAAGATTTTATTTTTCCTTTTTCTCCCCAAAGCCCCCCACTACATGGTTGTATCTTTTAGTTGTGGATTCTTCTAGTTGTGGCATGTGGGACGCCGCCTCAGCATGGCCTGCTGAGTGGTGCCATGTCCTTGCCCAGGATCCGAACCCGCGAAACCCCGGGCTGCCGCAGTGGAGCATGTGAACTTAACCACTTGGCCACGGGGCTGGCCCCAGCAGTGCTTTGTAAACGCTATAGAAAGTGGTGTGGGACTGTTTGTTGTCAGCTTACACCTGCAGAAGCCTGCTTACTTAAACCAAGAGGCAAGTTGTATAGGCAGTTTTTTCCCCCACTGTTCCCAGAAAGAAATTGGAATGTAATCTTACTGTAGCTAATCACTTCTTCCCATAGGATAAGTGCTACAATTAGAAGATGGGTTTCTAACCAGTAATATGGCATCAAATAGATCACAGAGGGCCAACAGTATACCACAGAGGCAAAAGCAGAAATGGAACTATACACCTAATGTCTTGAGATATATTTGGATTCAAGATACTGATCCTACAAGTTGTCCTGAGAGTCTAATGGTCACACAGTGTCCACAAGGAACACAGGTCTGCCACTTGTTAATTTGGCCAAACTGTGGCAAATGTTAAGTGTTCTTTTTCCTCTTACCCAGTCCTATAACCTACTGAGGACTTAAAAAGACTTAATAATAGAGGACTTGGAGTTTTCATAAAGTTATCCAGAGACGCAAGACTCATTAAATGTCCGTGTGTCAAGTAGAAATTCAGAATTGCAGTAAGAGACTTTCCTGGGGGATAGGTGGGGAGAGGGAAAGTACCTTCAGTTACATTCTTGGCCAGCAGGTGGTGAGTTTTGGACTCAGACCCTATAGACAGGTTTGGACTAAAGCTTTGGAACAGAACAGTGACATTAGTGAGAGGAGGCAGAGGAACAGCATGTACCTTCTGACTGGTGGTTTTTCTCAACCAGATACACAGAGTAGAGGCAGTGTTGTAGAATGGAAAGAGCACTGGATTGGGAGTGTGGACTTGACCTCAGGAACCTCACTTTCTTTGAAGGGCTTGATAGCACCCATTTCCTGATAGTATGGCTATCAGCAAGACACAGATTGTTATGGGGCTGCAAGGAAGGGGAAACCATACGGAGACAGAATCAGAGAAGGCTCTGCAGGTAGTCTGAGCTGGGCTTTAAAGGAGGGTGGGAGACTTGACATGGAGAAGTGCAGGAGAGCAGATTGAGCAAAAGGCACAGAGACTAGATAATACAGAGCATGTTTAAGAAACATCAGGTTGGGGCTGGCCCAAAGGCTGAGTGGTTAAAGTTCCATGCACCCCACTTTGGTGGTCCTGGGTTTGCGGGTTAGGATCCCGAGTGCAGACCTACACCACTCAGCCATGCTGTGGCAGTGACCCACATACAAAGTAGAGGAGGATTGGCACAGATGTTAGCTCAGGGCTAATCTTACTCAAGCCAAAAAAGGATTGGCAACCGATGTTAGCTGAGAGTGAATCTTGCTCACCGTTAAAAAAAAAAGCAGCATCAGGTTGACTAGCAAGGGAGTCCTGGAGTGAATTTGAAGAGATCAAACCACATTGTGAAGAACCTCAAATGTCAGGAGTGAACTTTGTTCTAAAGGTGTTGTGGGTCCTCGAAGATTTAGGCAGGGAAGGGGCAGATTTCAGTGCTAGACAATGCACTTTTGTGTGTGTGTATAGGAAAGCAATTCACCCAGCAATTTGCAAGTGTACAGTACAATATTGTCAACCACATGTGCATCGTTGTGCATGGACAATTCACTTATAAACATTTTAGTTTTATAGAAGCAGTAACGTGCATTGTAGAAATTTAGAAAAATAGAAAATTTTAAAAGTAATAGTCCCAATAACCAGAGATCATATCTTAATAACTTTAGTTCCTATTTTTCTGATTGTTTTTCTGTGCATGTGTGTGAACGTGTGTTTATACATGTGGTAGTTTTAAATCAGAATGAGAGCGTACTGCTTTTTGTCAATAATCTCCACTTTTCCCTTTTCATTTAATCTAATATTCGTACCATATTCAGAGTTTCCCAAGTGACTCGAAAATGTCTTTCACAACTGTTTTGACCAAACCAACTGTCTAGTCTAGGAGCACAGGTTGCATCTGTTATGTTCCTTTAATCCAACTTTTATGACACCTTTTGAAGAGATTGGGTTATGAGAATTGTAGCCATGTGAAGGTTGGATTAGAAGGAATACAGGGCGGGGCTGGCCCTGTGGCCAAGTGGTTAAATTCGCGCGCTCTGCTGCAGGCGGCCCAGAGTTTCGCCGGTTCGAATCCTGGGTGTGGACATGGCACTGCTCATCAAACCACGCTGAGGCAGCGTCCCACATGCTACAACTAGAAGGACCCACAACGAAGAATATACAACTATGTACCGGGGGGCTTTGGGGAGAAAAAGGAAAAAAAATCTTTAAAAAAAAAGGAATATAGGGTAACCAATTTGGCGAGAAATGATGACTGAACTAAGATAGTGATGGCAGAGGTGGAGAGGTGAAGATGGATTTGAAATACATTTCATAGGTATAATTGACAGGGTTATAATTGATGATGGATTAGATTGGGGAGTGAAGAGGAGTCAGGAATGATAGGCTTCTGGCTTGGTATTGGGGTGGATATCATACCCTTCAATAGGAATGGGCACATGGGAGGAAAAGGTTAAAGGGAAAGTTTGGACAAGTTGAATACGAGATGATGTCTAGCAGACTGTTGGATAAGTGGATCTGAGACCTAGGGATGCTTAATAAATGACCCATGCTTTGAAATATGGCACTTAATGGAATTGGATTCAAGACTTTTTTTTTGAGGAAGATTAGCCCTGAGCTAACATCTGCTGCCAATCCTCCTCTTTTTGCTGCGGAAGACTGGCCCTGAGCTAACATCCATGCCCATCTTCCTCTACTTTATATGTGGGACGCCTATCACAGCATGGCTTGACAAGCGGTGCCATGTCCGCACCGGGATCCGAACTGGTGAGCCCCAGGCCGCTGAAGTGGAATGTGCGCACTTAACCGCTGCACCACCGGCCCGGCCCCAAGAAATTTTTTTTTTAATGGTATTGGTAAAATTGGACATCTACTTTGGGGGGGAAGTTAGATTCTCACCTCATACCATACTCAAAAGTTAGATTAACAATCTAAACATAAATATATAAAACTGTGAAAGGTGCTAGGAGAAAGTGTTGTATGGTTTCCATAAAGGAAAATGTTGGTAGATTTAATTACATAAAATTTTAAACTTTGATACAGTAAAAGTCACCTTAAAATTAGGAAATAAACTACAGATTGGGAGAAAATATTTGCATCATACATAATAGGTCGAGTTGTATTTGTGGTAAGCAGGATAATGCTTTCCCCAAAAGGTGTTCACATGGTAATCACTGGAACCTGTGGATATGTTATTTTATATGGCAAAGGGGAGTTAAAGTTGCTAACCAACTGACTTTAAGATAGGAAGAGTATCTTGGATTATCCAAAGTAATTACAAGTGTCCTTAAAAGTGGAAGAGAGAGGTCAAAAAGAGAATGATGTGATGTGAAACTTGCCTTGCCTTTGCTAGCTTGGAAGATGGACCAAGAAGGCCAGTAGCCAAGGAATGTAAGCAGCCTCTCGAAGGCAGGAAAAACAAGGAATGAATCTGTCCAGTGCCTACAGAAAGGAATGCAGCCCTGCCAACCTCTTGATTTTAGCCCAGTGAGAAATATGTCAGACTGCTGACAAAATAAATTTGTGTTTTCTGGTAATTTGTTATGGCAGCAGTAGAAAACTAATATCATATCCAACAAATAGTACAGTAGCAAAATGGGTAAAGGATATGAACAGGCAATTATAGAAGAAGAAATCCAGATGGCCACTGAACATATGAAAAGGCACTTGTTTTTGTGCCCTTGGGGATGGATGAGCTGACCCAGGGAGAGGAAGAAGCAAAGGGCTGAGAAGAAATGGCCAGAGAGAGATGTAGAGAACTTGTGGGTCAAGTGGGTGAAGAAGGGGACCATATTTAGGACCAGACAGCTGCCTAGACCCAGACCCCTTGTGTTTATGTGAATGGATGTATTTTTCTTCTGTTCACTTGCTGTAAAGTTTTTCTCAAGGGCAGCATTGCACTATTGGACTGTGCTCCCCTGGCCTTACAGCCTCACCCTGTAGAGTAGGGATGTGTGGACTCGAGGTTGATCATCTGTGAAGTGCTTGAACAGAGAGTTAAGCCTGCAGAATCCTGAGGTCTCTACTTCTGGGACTTGATCCTGAGGGGATATGGCTGTAGCCGAAGTTAATAGAGAACTTACATTTCCAGCACCCCAGACTCCAAAGAAGACATGAGTGGGATGTGTCTAATTCACCTAGTTTATTAGGATTTCCGCTGCTTGTCTCTCCACCCCTTGACTCGTTTGGCTTCAGGTCTTGGGGTACTTGGTGCCAGTATTACCAGCCTTTCTTCTGCTGACTGGATGTGATGGGCAGGGGTCCATGGGTACCCAGAAACTTGGCTAACACCTTTTGGAGACCCCTAGAAAGGGGAGCCTGAGGTGTGGGAGAGGACAGATCCTTCTCCATGTGGGCCCAAGGGCAGTGCTTACAGTGCTGAGGGTTCAGGATGTCACCAGCTCCCAACCCTGGCCCTCGTTGACCCTGGGGACCTACAGCCTTGGAGTGAGACTGCTGGAGGAGAGCAGTGTGTCGAGAGCTCTGGTCCCTGTGCTGAGATCTTTGGGAAAGTCTGCTTACAGAAGCCTCTGCTAATCTGGCCTGGGCTGGGTGGCTCTTCCCTGTAACTGTAGATGACCCCAGTCTTGCATCCCCTCCTCTGTGGCCTCCTGCTTTGGGTTTCCTGGGGCTGTCTCTCTTTTTGGCTGAAGATGGGGCTGAAGCCTTGTCCTGTCTCTTGCCTGAGGCTGGAACCTCAGGGTTTGAGGGCTGTTTCAGGCCTAGGCAGTTCTCACCAGGCTCCATATGAACACATGGCCCCTGGGATGAGACCTGGGCCACCATCTTCGCCTTCATTCTTTCCTCTCTCTGAGACCCTTGTGCTGCCCTGCCAGATCCTTGTAGCTGAGAATGGGAAGAGGAATGGGAATGATAACAGTGGGAGACCTGGACAGGCTGAGTTACTGTGCTCTGAACTTTAGGGGCATGGCAGCTTGAAGAGTGAGGGCACAGCTTGGGAGGATTCCTGCCTTCCTGTAGGGGGCAGGAAGAGAGTGTGCATGTGCCTAAAGTTGTGGAGCTCAAGGCACAGGAGCTGCCAAATGATTGACTTGGGTCAGGGGATCTGGAAGCAAGGCTCTGTTGCAGTTTCTTCAGTCTGAGTTCCAACTCTTTACTCCAGTGCCAGGCCTGGATCCCAGAGAGGGAGGGCACCTCTGGGACAGCCTCTCCCCGGGAGGATGGAGTCTCTGCCTTAGCCCCTAACTGCTCTCCCTTCAGTAGGCCAGTCTTGTTGGGCTCAATCTTCAGAGCTTCAGCTAGGGTGAGAGGCCAGGGTATTGGCTGCAGGGGATCCACTGCTGGAGGGCTGGATTCTTGAGGGATCCCTCTTTGTTGCACATTTCTCCACATGAACTCAAAGTCAATGTATGGATCTGGTAGAGGAGGAGGGAGTGAGCTGGGGTTTGGGGCTGGGAGCTCAGTGGCCCAGCGTTTCTCTCTCTGCTCTGCTGCTTCCTCCTCAGGCTTACAGTTGGGTTGGTCTCCAAGAGGCTCACTTATGTGAGACTTTGACATAGAGTTTGGGGGTGGACTGGGGCCCCACAATGGGGACACAGGAACACAATAGATTTCCTTTTGCTTCATATCCTTTCCAGCAGGCACAGAGTCAGACAGGACTCCCAAGGGACTAGCTCCATCTGGGTCTTGGGGTAAGCTGCAAGCTGAGAGCTCAGAGACCCAGGATTTCTTTCTCTGTTGTATGTCCCTACATCTAGCCTCAGAATCAAACAGGACCCCCACGGGGTTAACTCCAAGAGGCTCCAGTACAAGAGCTGAGGGTGGGCTGAGGGTCAGAGATGAAGGCTCAGAAGCCCAGGAATTCCTGGAATGCTCCACGTCCTTCCCTGCAGCTTCTGATCTAGTGGGGCCTCCCACAGGATTGACTCTGTGGGGTTCTAGAATGGGAGCTAGAGATGGGCTGTGGGCAAGGGATAGAGACTCAGAGGTCCAGAGGTTCTCTCTCTGTCCCATGGTCTCCCACAAAGCTTTAGACTCAGACAAGACTCCCTGTGGGACCATTCCTAGGGACTCCAGCAGAGAGGCCAAGGGAAGTCTGGGAGATGATACTGGGTCTGCAGAGACCCAAAGATTTTCTCTATTCTGCATGCCCTTGCATGGAATTTCAGATCCTTCTGGGACACATGCAGGTCTGGTTCCACAGAGCCCTGGGTTGAGGTCCAAGGCTAGGGGAACAAAGACCCAAGGGTTTCCTGAATTTTCTCTTTGTTCCCACTGGGGCTTGTATCCAGATGGATCTCCCAGCAGACTGCCTACTTGGAATTCTGGCAGGGGGCCTGAGGGAGGGTAGAGGGCTGGCATTGGAGACCCAGAGGCTTGAGGGTTCTCTCTGTGCCCCGTGGTTCCCCAGAAATCCTTAGGTGCAGAAGGTCCTCCTTCAGGGCTGACTTTCTGTGGTTCTGACAGAGAATTTGGGAGTTGGCAGGGAGCTGGCATTGGGGGCTCAAATGCTTGAGGACTCTCTTTATGTCCTCTGGTTCCCCAATGAGTCTTATATTCTTGAGGCTCTGTCATGGGGTCTACAGATTGGCAAGGGACCAGCATTGGAGGCTCAGAGATCTGAGGATTCTCTTTCTGCTTCCTGATTTCCCACAGGGCCTTAGATCCAGTCAGGCCTCCTTTAGGGAAGACTCCCTGGAGTTCTGGCAGGGAGGCTGGTATTGGACTGGGAGCTAGCATTGCTGGCTCAGAGGCTTTGGGGGCCTGAAAACTAGTCATAACTCCCAGAAGGCTAGAGGGATACAGCAGAGAGGCAGAGAGTGAATCTAGAATGTGTTGTTGGAGGCTGGAATCCCATGACACCTTCCACCAGACCTCAGATGAAGGGAAGAACTTGGAGGGTCTGGTTATCTGGAGTTTAGGCTGTGGGTGCAGGGCTTGATCCTCAGAGACCCAAGGGACTTCTCTCTGCCGTGTAAGCTGCTGTGTATGTGCCTCAGTGCGACATAGGACTCCCTTATGGTCCATGGGAAAGGACTTAAGATGGAGGGATAGTGATGGGAGAGGAGGGGAAGATGGAAGGGGAAGTTGCCGAGGATCAGGGGCCATTCCTTCCAGATCTTTCATAGTCTGGACTTCATGGGTAGGAAGCTGGGTTGGGGAGCAATACTGGGCAAGCAACAGGTTGGACCTAGGCAGGAAGGCAAGTTTGTTGAAGAAAACAGAAGGACCAACAGACAACTTCAGGGGAGAGGGGCCACCTGAGCTCAGGAAGATGGCCTCTAAAGACTCGCTGTGCAGAGAGGGGAGACCCCAGAAGACCTGGCTTTTCCTCTGCTGTAGACGACTGCCTGATGCTGTCTTGTGCCTCACGGGCAGGTTGGTCAGGATCTGAAAGGTGGGGAAGGATGTGGAAGGGGTTGGGGTCTGCATGAGTACTTGCTCTGCTGTCCCTATGGCCTTCTGGAGGCCCTCAGAACCACAAGATGGCTGGAATGGGGCTGTGGTGGCTTGCTTTTCAATAGGAGCTTCTTTGGGAAGAGAACATGGCTTCAGTGGATCCAGAGATTCTTCCTCTTCATCTTCCTCTTCCTCCTCCTCCTCTGACTTCTGCTTCCACAGGTGATCAAGGAAAGCCACATGGTACAGAAGCAGTAGGCCCTAAGGAGTGGAGAAAGATACCATCAGGTGTCTTTTTGATGCCTGAAGGCTTTTCAGAGACACAAAGAGTGTTATGAAGCCCTCAGGCTCTGTTCCATATCCAGACTGAACAGTTACTCACCTGGCCCCACATCTGTGGTCAATAGTCACTTACCCATCCGGTGTTAATGGCTAGTATGCATCTACATTTGGAGATCAGCATTCCCTTACATAACTCTACATCTGGGGTTAGTGATCACTCACCTGGCTTCAAATCTAGTGTCAGTGGTTACTCACCCAGCCTCACATTTAAGGCTTATTTATAGTAACTCACTTGGGCCCACATCCATGGCAATGATTCCTCATCTGAACTCACTTGTGCTGTCAATAGTCATTTATCTAGCTGCACATCCACATCACCCACCTTGCCTTGCATCTTGTTCCCAGAGTACCAGAGCTGAAGCTGTTGCCACCTTCCAAACTGCCACCACCTCCGGATCTGCCAAACCGTGAACAAGAATAGTATCACCAGATTCCCTGGACTCTGGAGGCAGCTGCTGCCACAGTGTCTGCAGGTCAGGACATGGATCAGCTGGTCCCAGAGAAGTCCCCTGTCCCCCTCAGCTCCAAGCAGGCCCACTAGCAGCCATTCCATTTTCCTCAGCCTAGCGGCAGTTTACCCTGAGGTCATCACTGCATCACAGAACAAAGAACTCCCATTCCCCACCTGCCTAACAGCCATCTCCCTGAATTTAGGGCCAAAAAATTGCCTCTACCAGACAACTCACACTTCATACAGCAAAACCTACGTGATTCCCTTTTGTCTTGATTGCCAAGGTCAGAATTATTTTCAGGCATTGTGGTTAAGGACATGGATTTTAGCATCAAACTGACTTATTCAAATCCTAGTTCTGCCACTTGTGACTTGTGAAATCTCAGTCAAACTACTTAATCATTCAGTGCCTCTGTTTTCTCATCTGTAAAATGGGGATGATATTATTACTTACCACATAGGATTGTTTGAAAATTAAATGAATAAATTTATATTCTTAGAATAGTATATAGTGTATACTATATTAAAAATTTATTTCTTTTAAGGTTCCTGATTACAAGCTTCATTCCATCTGTTCCCTCTTTTTTTTTGTGAGGAAGATTGGCCCTGAGCTAACATGCGTTGCCAATCTTCCTCTTTTTGCTTGAGGAGGATTGTCTCTGAGCTAGCATCTGTGCCAATCTTCCTCTATTTTGTTTGTGGGATGCTGCTACAGCGTGGTGTGATGAGTAGTTTCTAGGTCTTCGCCCGGGATCTGAACCTGCAAACCCTGGGCTGCCAAAGTGGAGCACTCGAACTTAACCACTATGCCACTTGGCCAGCCATGTTCCCTATTTTTTTTTAAATCTCACATCAGCTGTGAACTGTCTTATTTGACTTCAGGTTGCCTGAGATGTTTTTGGCAAGCATTCATGTTAAGGATGACAATAAACCAAATGTACTTGACCATTTTTCATTTGTTCCTCTTTCCCCTAAAACCACCACTCTCTTCCATGTCAACTCTTCTTTTCAAGGCCAGACTTCAATATGTGCCTTCCCAGAGCAATTTAACATCTCTCTTCTCACCCCACTTAGATCAAATGCCATCTTAGTCTGGTAGAAAGAGCTCTGAGCTGGAATCGAGGAGACTTGAGTTCTCTAGCTCTGTCACTGGTTGGCCATGTGATCTTGGGCAATAAAGTTTTCTCCATTGGTACATGAGTTGGACTAGATTCATTCATTCACTCATTCAACACATATTTATTGAATTTCTACTATGTGATCCAGTAGTGTGCTCAGTCTTGAGGAGACAGAAGTAAGACAGAGTCTCTGAACTAAAGTAGGTCCCATTTCAGTCGGGGAAGCATAGAGATACGCACAGGGTACTATGGGGGCAGAGAAGGATATCTAACCATCCTGGGGAAGGGGGTTGCTTGTCAGGGGGTGTTTCCCAGAAGAGATGATTAAGGCTTTGTTTGAGAAACCAAGAAAACGAGAATGTAGGGAAGGAGAAAAGGACAATCCAGGTAGTAGGAGCAACCTGTGTAAGGTGGTAGGGCAGAGAAAGCATGTCCCATTAGGGAAATTGAAGGTATTTCAGTATGGCTGTAGTATTAGGTGGGGGCTGGGAAGCAGTAGGAGATGGACCTGTAAAGACAAGATCACAGAGGGCCCTGAATGTCAGACTAAGAAGCTGGAAATTTATCTTGAAGGTGATGGGAAATCATCAAAAGGTTTTGAGCAAGGAAGTGACAAGCTCCAGTTTGTGTCTTGGAAAGAACACTCTGGCTATAGTGAGGGCAAAGAGATTGAAGGCAAGAGATTAGGTAGGGAACTCTTACTTTAGGTTAGGGAAAACAAAAGAGGCCTGAACCAAGGCAGTGATGGTGGGAATGGATTCAAGTAGAATTCCAAAGAAATAATTGATTGGACTTAGTTACCAGTGGGATGGGATGGAGGAGAGAGGGAGCTGAGAATGACTCCAGGTTTTCTGACTTGGAAAACTGGGTGTGTATGTTAGCACCATTTTACTGATATAGGGAACACAGACCAGGCAGCCAATTTAGGGTGGGGAGGTGATGTGTTCCATTTTAGACATTTGAATTTTAGGTTCCTGTGACAAGGAGAAACTAGGCAGGAGAGTTAGATACAGGGAACTGAAGCTGGGAGAGCAGTCTATGGGAGAGATGTAAATTTAACAGCCAGCAATATATACATAGCAGCTGAAACCATAAAAGGCTTAAAGATGACCTACTGGTATGTAATATTTGGCCCAGACAATGTGGTCAGCAGTGTTTTTTTAAAAACTTGAATGAGGGGCCACCCTGTGGTCTAGTGGTTAAGTTTGGCGTGTTCTGTTTGGCAGCCTGGGCTTGGTTTCCGATTGTGGACCTACACCACTTGTAGGTGGCCATGCTGTGGGGGTGACCCACATACAAAATAGAGGAAGACTGGCACAGATGTTAGCTCAGGGCAGAAAAAATATAAAAAATAAAAACAAAACAAAAACTTGAATGAGTAGCCAACATTGTAAAATTAGCAGGTTGTACATAATAATCAATATTTTCAGCTTAAAATCTGGCAACACCGGACTCTCATTCCCATTAAGTAAAGACCATTTAGAGCTAAGTAGCAGTGGTTCAGTTTGGAGTAGACATGTGCTCTCCAATTCACTGCAGTTCTCATCACGTTCTCATTGTTAATAGCAAGTCTAAGGGCTAGTTGCTGTTTATCATCATGCCTATGATTTTGTCCACTTGTCCATTTTCAGTCATTTGTATTATCTGCCTGGTATTTGAGTTTTCTCCCTCTGGATAAAGTTGAGTCCTGATGGGAAATAGAGAGGGCAGTACCTAATACCCACACTGTGCTAGTTAATTTACATTTATGGCAGGATAATTTACCAAGTTATTAATCACTGTCTCCTACTCCTTGCCTAAAGAGACACCCAGTAGGATAAAAATGTAACTGCTCTCTTCCAGGAATTCTAGGTTTCTTGTCTCATGGAATTGTTAATGGATTTTGCATTTTCTAGTCCTAAACCAAAGTTTCCAGACACCTGTTCAACAACCTTCTCCAAGCTCTTGTGTGAGAGAGGAATTTAATTTCGCTGGGTGTTCTTGAGGAGAAGAGGAGGAGGTGCTGGGATGAAAGAAGTTGCCCAAGGATAACCATGGGTCCAGGGACTTGAGAAAAGAGACAGAGTGATGGGTTCCATGAGTGACAGGGTCTGTACAGAAGTCCACTAGGAGGCAGCAGGACTTCTGAGGGGACACTAACCATCTAGCACATAGTCTTGGGAATTGCAGCAAAAGATGCTGTTGTGCATACTTGGCAAAGATGCTGTGGACCCACCTGCCTTTGTTTTTTTTTTTTTTTTTTATTGAGTTATTGATAGGTTACAATCTTGTGAAATTTCAGTTGTACATTAATGTTTGTCAGTCATGTTGTAGGTGCACCACTTCACCCTTTGTGCCCACCCCCCATCCCACCTTTCCCCTGGTATCCACTAAACTGTTCTTAGTCCATAATTTTAAATTCCTCATATGAGTGGAGTCATACACAGATTATCCTTCTCTCTCCGGCTTATTTCACTTAACATAATTCTCTCAAGGTCCATCCATGTTATTGCAAATGGAATGATTTTGTTCTGTTTTGCAGCTGAGTAGTATTCCATTGTATATATGTACCACATCTTCTCTATCCATTCGTCTGTTGCTGGACACTTAGGTTGCTTCCACGTCTTGGCTATTGTAAACAGTGCTGCAATAAACATTGGGGTGCATAGGACTTTTGGGATTTCTGACTTCAAGCTCTTTGGATAAATACCCAGTAGTGGGATGGCTGGATCGTATGGTAGTTCTATTTTTAATTTTTTGAGGAATCTCCATACTGTTTTCCATAGTGGCTGCACCAGTTTGCATTCCCACCAGCAGTGTATGAGGGTTCCTTTTTCTCCACACCCTCTCCAACATTTGTTGCTATTAGTTTTAGATATTTTTGTCATTCTAACGGGTGTAAGGTGATATCTTAGTGTAGTTTTGATTTGCATTTCCCTGATGATCAGCAATGATGAGCATCTTTTCATGTGCCTATTGGCCTTCAGTATATCTTCTTTGGAGAAATGTCTGTTCATGTCTCCAGCCCATTTTTTGATTGGGTTGTTTGATGTTTTGTGGTTGAGTTGCTAGAGTTCTTTATATATTAAGGGTATTAAGCCTTTGTCAGATATATGACTTGCAAATATTTTTTCCCAGTTAGTGGGTTGTTTTTTTGTTTCAATCCTGTTTTCATTTGCCTTGAAGAAGCTCTTTAATCTGATGAAGTCCCATTTGTTTATTCTTTCTATTGTTTCCCTTCTCTGAGAAGGCATGGTGTCCAAAAAGATCCTTTTAATACTGATGTCAAAGAGTGTACTGCCTACGTTTTCTTCCAGAAGCCTTATGGTTTCAGGTCTCACCTTTAGGTCTTTGATCCATTTTGAGTTTATTTTGGTGAATGGTGAAAAAGAATGGTCAATTTTCATTCTTTTACATGTGGCTTTCCAGTTTTCCCAGCACCATTTGTTGAAAAGACTTTCTTTTCTCCATTGTATGCCCTCAGCTCCTTTGTCAAAGATAAGGTGTCCATGGACCCACCTGCCTTTGAATGGATTATAGAGGTCTAGATCATGACAGACTCAAGACCTGAGATTCTTTCCTAAATGTTTTTTTTTGGTCAGTGTATATCGTGTTAAAGAGTGAAAAAACTCCCCTAGTCATGATTAATATTGGATGTCTTCCAACTCTAGTAAACGGGAGTTTTGAGCCAGATTTAATTTAATTTAGAAAAAAGTAATGCGATGTTTCTTGCTCCTCAGTGTTGTGGGATGAAGATGTTATATGCTAACATTTATTATTCCACTTAATCTTTACAACTCTTTGAAGTAGGTATTCTTATCTCCTTTCACATAAGGGGAAACTGAGGCACAGTAAAGTTAATATATGTTAACTATATATTTTCTCTCTCTCTATATATATCTCCTAGGAAGCAGAGCCAGGGATTGATAACCCCAATCATTTGGATATATGTGACATAAAATAAAATCCAACAGATGTAAACACAATGGGAATGTACTGATTTATAACTGAACAGTCCAGGAGTAGGACTGGCTTCAGGTAGTAGGACTGACGTAGGCACTCAACTCGATGTCATCAGGATTCAGTTTCTATTTCTTGGCTCTCTGTCTTCTGTGCTGATTTATTCTAAGGTTTTGTGTGGTAGCAGGTTCAAGTGAAGCTGAAAATGTGGTGTTGCTCTGACAATCTTGTGCCTTATGGGTTCCAGTTGGTTGGTTAGGTATCCATCACTGAACTACTCACTGAACTGCTCACAGGGGAATAGAACGCTTCTTTTGACAGGTCTGAGTCACATATACACCCTTGCAGTAAGGAAGTGGAGGCAAGAGCACTCCACCTGCTCGTGCACTGAGACTGAAGAAATGGGTAGTTCCTCCAGAGGACAGTGACATACTTTTTCCAGAAAGATGTATGCGTGCTGGCATCAAAACAAAACGAAATAAAACAAAACAGATGTCCACTAGAGCCCTCTCTAACTACCCCATTCTGGCTTCAGGCCCAGTGCATCGTTACCCTTTTGGGATCTGAGGCTTAAGTTGAAGTGTGAATGCAGATCCTCTGGAGGCTGGGGAAGGGGCTGGATGGGGCCCAGGGCAGAGATTTTGAAGGGGGGAGTCTATGAGAGACTCAGACATCTGTGTGGATAGGCCATTCAATGACCTAGCCTCTCAGTTCCTGGACCTTTTCATCTCAGTCCTTTATCTCTGCTCTCATTCATCTGTGGCCACACCTGAAGCCTCATCATCAGGAACTGCTCTGCCTTCTGAAATAATACAGTCTGGGATCCCACCTTCTGACTTCAACCTCCAGATTTGTCCTAAAGAGGCCAGTTCTTCAACCTTGTCCAGTCCATTGATTCTTCCACTTTTCCCTGTCCATGAGCAACCTGTTGCCTTTATTTTCTCCCTCTCCATGATCGACTTCATGGTCCATCAACATAAATACTTTGCAATTCGTTCTCCTTTCATTTCTACCAAGCAAAATGCCAATTCTGTGCCTCTGCCAGATTTGCCCTCTAGGAAGCAGCTCAACCCTGTTGGAAAAAATCACACTTATGGGTAAGTTCGTGCCAAATGCATGGTCTACCACTAAAGGCCAGCTCCATCAGTACTTGAAAAGCACTTATTCACGCATTCCGTTTATTAAGTGCCTGCTATGTGCTAGGCATTGTTTTAAGTATTTGGGATACATGGGTGATCAAAACAGGCAAAGCTTCCTGCCCATGGAACTTACGTCATTTATTCCTTAGTAAATCCTCCCACCCTACACAAAGTCAATTCTAACCTTCTTCACTTTCCTCCACTTCTCTTTTCCTCGCGCCTAGCAGATGCGGCAGACTTCCACTTTTCAGAGGAGCCAGAAGCCATCAGATGGGGACTTTTCGTTATCAAAAACCACTGCGTGCGACCTCCTTCCTTCCTTCCACAGTTAAAGGTGTCCCCCTGGAGGCCTTCCTCGACCCTCCTAAGCTAAGATGGCGCCCTTATCCTCCCCTCCCCCAGCAGCACTTGCCACGCCAGATTGCACTCACGTCGTCGTTCCCGGAGGGCAGGGATTCAGCCCACTCGCCTCTCGGACCCGGCCCGCGGCGCGGGGTGTGCGGTCAGGGCTCCGCGCGCGCTCCGGGCGGGCCGCTCCGGCCCGGCGCCCCAGCGCCGTCTCCTCAGGCTTCCCTGGTGGCTGCCTCGCGGGGCCTCCCCTCAGGACGCCGAAGTTAGCCCCCTCCGCTGCCCGAGACCAGCGCTGGGCCCTGCGGCTCACAGCCGAGGTTCGCGCGGGCCCTTCCGCGGCGGGACTCGCCGGCTTCGGCCACGGGGCCTCCGGCTGGGGCGCCTGCGCCCGGGACCGGCCGCGCAGCCTCCGAGCGTCGACCTGCGGCCGCGGCCCCGGCCTCCGAAGCCGCCGCCCTCGCCGGCCGCTCTTCTCCTTGTGCCGCGCCTCCCCGCCGGCCTCCCCTCCCCAGGGCCCCCTCCGTCGGGTCGCCGAGTTAAGGGCCCAGGCCGGCAACCCCGCTCCCGTCCGCGCGCGGGCTGGGCAGGGCCTGTCCACCGCCCCTGGGCGGCCCAGGGGCCCGCAAGTGCCGGGACTGGTCGACGGACAGTGAGCCTCGCGGAAGCGCCGCTCCGGCGGCTCAGGTTCTCAGCTCTGCGGGCAGGGCCGGCATCCGCAGAGGGAGGGGCCCGCGGCCCCAGGGAAGCTGCTCCATGGGACACGACGGGGCCGCGGGCGGCCGTGCGGCGGCGGCGGCAGCCCACGCAGGCCCTCAGCGCGGCCGCAGCTCCGGAGGCCCGCAGGCGGGCGGCCCCGGGCACGGGCGGCGGCCGGCTCCTCCCAGGGCGGGAGGGCCGAGCAGCTGGGCGGGTCCCGGGCTTGCACCTTCCCGCCTTTCCTGAGGGAGCGCCGTGTCCAGGCCTTGCGAGGGCCTGGCTGTGTCCCGCCGGAGGTGGGAGGAAATGTTGCTTTTCTTTTAAAACAGTTTTTCCCCTTATGATAGTATTATATACTGAATTTCGAAGACAGGAAGACAGGGCCACCTTTTCTTAGGATATCGATCTCTTACTCATGGCTCCCTATTTTTTTTTTTTTCCTTTGGTGAGGAAGATTGTCCCTGAGCTAACATCTGTTGCCAATCTTCCTCTTTTTGCTTGAGGAAGATTGTCCCTGAGCTAGCATCTGTGCCAATCTTTCTCTATTTTGTATGTGGGACACTGTCACAGCATGGCTTGATGGGTAATGTAGGTCTGTGCCTGGGATCCGAACCTGTGAACCCCAGGCTGCCAAAGTGGAGTGTGCAAACCCAACCACTACACCACCAGGCTGGCCCCTACTTTTTAAAAAATATATTTTTAAAAATTGAGATATAATTCCCATTCCATAGAATTCACCTCTTTGAAGTGTACAATTCGGTAGTTTTAGGTATTCCTAAGGTTGTGCAATCATCACCACTATCTAATTTCAAAACATTTTAATCATCTCAACAAGAGAAGTACCCATTATCATACTTCTCATTCCTGCCTTCCCCCAGCCCTTGGCAACCGCTAATCTGCTTTCTTTCTGTATGTATTTGCCTGTTCTGGTTAGCTCGTATAAATGGAATCATTCAATATATGTGACTTCTTTACATAGCATAAGATTTTAAAATTTTATCCATATGGTAGCATATATCAGTACTTCATTCCTTTTTATGGCTGAATAATATTCCATTGTATGGAAACACCACATTTGGTTTTTCCATTCATCAGTTGGTGGACATTTCAATTGTTTCCATCTTTTGGTTATTATGATTAATTCTGTTTATAAACATTCATGTATAAGTTTTTGTGGGAATATATGTTTTCATTTTTCTTGGGTATATACTTTGGAGTGAAATTGTTGGGTCATATGATAATTCTATGTTTAACTTTTTGAGGAACCCAAAACTATTTTCCAAAGTAGCCACACCATTTTACATTACTCAGCAATGTACAAGGGTTACCTAATGATCGATGACATTGAGATCTTCTCAGGTGCTTGTTGGCTAATTATATATCTTATACTTTGGTAAAATTTATATTCATGTCCATTGCCTATTTTAAAATTGGGTAGATTATCTTTTTGTTGTTGAGTTTTAAGAGTTTAAAAAATGTATTCTGGACACTTATAAATATATGATTTGCAAATATTTTCTCCCATTCTATGTTATCTTTTCACTCTCTCAATAGTGTCCTTTGAAGCACAAAAGTTTTTAATTTTGATAAAGTCTAATTTACCTAATTTTTCTTTGGTTGCTCTCACATTTGGCATCATATCTAAGAATCCATTGCCTAATCCCAGATCATGAAGATTTACCCCTGTGTTTTCTTCTAAGAGTTTTTTTTTTTTTTTAAAGGTTGGCACCTGGGCTAACAACTGTTGTCAATCTTTTTTTTTTCTGCTTTATCTCCCAAACCCCCTCCCCCCTGCACACAGTTGTATATCTTAGTGGCAGGTCCTTCTAGTTGTGGGATGTGGGACGCCGCTTCACCGTGGCCTGACGAGCGGTGCCATGTCCGCGCCCAGGACCCGAACCCTGGGCCGCCTCAGCGGAGCGCGCCAACTTAACCACTCGGCCGCGGAGCCGGCCCCTCTTCTAAGAGTTTTATGGTTTTATAAAGCTCTTATATTTAGGTCTTTGATCCATTTTTATGTCATTTTTAAAAACGAATCAATTTTTATTGAGATATAATTGACATATAGCATTGTATTAGCTTTAGGCCTAGACTTCATGTTTGTTTTGTGATAAAATACGCATAACATAATATTTATCATTTTAACCATTTGTAAGTGTAAAATTCAGATTCAGGCATTAGATACATTCAAAATGTTGTGTAATCATCACCACTATCTATACCTAAAACTTTTTCATTATCCCCAATGTAAACTCCGTGCCCATTAAATAAGAACTCCATCCTCCCTCCCTCCCCCAGCAACTGGTAACCTCTATTCTACTTTCTGTTCCTATGAATTTGCTTATTCTGGATACCTATCTAAGTAGATTCATGCAATATTTGCCCAATTGTGTGCCTGGCTAATTTAAGTTAGCATAATGTTTCTAAGGTTCATCCATGTAGCATATATAAAAAATTTCATTTCTTTTTATGGCTGATGGGTTTCATTGTATGTATTTACTATATTTTGCTTATTCATTTATCTGTTGATGGAAACGGGCTATTTGCACCTTTTGGCTATTGTGAATAATGCTGCCATGAACATTGGTGTGCAAATAGGTGTTCAAGTCCCTGCTTTCAATTCATTTTGAATTGAAGCTGCACTATTTACGTTCCTACCAGCGATACAAGAGGGTTCCAATTTCCCCACATCCTCATGAACACTTCTTATTTCCTGTTTTTTTTTTTTAAGTTATACCTATCCTACTAGGTGAAAGGGTATCTCATTGTAGTTTTGATTTGCATTTCCCTCAGCTAACAAAGCTGAGCATGTTTTCATGTGCATATTGGCTATTTGTTCAGGGCTCCTTGAAATTCCATGTTATTCTGAGGATGGCTTTTCCATTTCTGCAAAAAAGAGTGGGAATTTTGATAGAGACCATGTTGAATCTGCAGGTCACTTTCGGTAATGCTGACATCTTAAAAATGTTAAGACTTCCTATCCATGGACATGGGATATTGTTCCATTTATTTAGCTCTTCTTTAATTTCATTCAACAACGTTTTGTATTTTTCAGCATACGAGTCCTTTCCTTGGGTAGATTTATTCCCAAGTATTTTATACTTTTATATAGTATTGTAAATGGAATTGCTTTCTTAATTTCGTTTTTGGATAATTCATTTGTGGTACATAGAGAAACACAACAATTCTTGTGTGTTGATCTTGTACCTTGCAACTTTGTTGAATTCATTTGTTAGTTCCACTAGCTTTCTTGTGGGTTCTTTGGAATTTTCTACATATAGGATTATGTCAACTGTGAGTAGATATGGTTTCACCTTTTTCTTTCCAATTTGGGTGGCTTCTATTTCTTTTTCTTCCCTGATGGCTCTGGCTAGATCTTCCAGTACCATGTTGAATAGCAGTGGTGAAGGTGGGCATCTTTGTCTTGTTCCTGATCTTGTATTGGTCAGGGTTCTCCAGAAAACAGAACCAGTAGGATATATATATATATATATATATATATATATATGTGTGTGTGTGTGTGTGTGTGTGTATGTGTGTGTGTGTATAAAACAAACCAATAAGATATGTATAAAATAAAGAGATTTATTATAAGGAATTGGCTCACAATTATGGAGGCTGGCAAATCTGAAGATCTGTTGGGTGAGTCGGCAAACTGGAGATCTAGAAGAGCTGATGGTTTAGTTTCAGTCTGAGTCCAAAGGGCTGAGAACCAGGAATGCCAGTGATATAGTTCTACTCCAAAGGCTTGCAGATTCGAGATCCAGGAGTAGCTGATGTTTCAGTTCAAGTCCGAAGGCAGGAGAAAGGTTGATGTTCCAGTTCAAAGGCTGTCAGGCAGGAAGAATTTCCTCTTATTCTGAGCAGGGTCAGCCCTTTTGTTCTATCCAGGCCTTCAACTGATTGAATGAGGCCCACCCTCATTAGAGAGGGAAATCTACTTCACTCATTCTACTGATTTAAATGTTAATCTCATCCAAAAACATACCCTCATAGAAACACCTGGAATAATGTTTGACCAAATATCTAGGCACCCTCTGGCTCAGTCATATTGACGTAGGAAATTAACCATCATGGTGTTTTTCAAGGAATTTTTCCCTTTCTTCTAGGTTATCTAGTTTGTTGATGTACAATTGTTCATAGTGTTCTATTATAATCCTTTTTATCCTTATAAGGTTGGTAGTATTGTCTCCACTCTGATTTCTGATGTTAGTAATTTGTCTTTTCTTTTTTTTTCTTAGTTAATCTAGCTAAAGGTTTGTCAATTTTTTCCACCTTTACAAACAACCAACTTTTGGTTTTATTGATTTTTTTTCTATATTCTATTTTATTAATTTCTGATCTAGTCTTTATTATTTCCTTCCTTCTGTTTACTTTGGGTTACTTTGCTCTTTTTCTAGTTTCTAAGGTATGAAGGTTGTTGATTTAAGTTTTTTTTTTTAAAATGTAGGCGTTTATAGCTATAAATTTCCCTATGAGCACTGCTTTCATTGCCTCTGATAAGTTTTGGTATGTTGTATTTTTGTTTTTGTTTTTGTTTTGTTGTTGTTGTTGTTTTTAAATATTTTATTTTTCCTTTTTCTCCCCAAAGCCCCCCGGCACATAGTTGTGTATTTTCAGTTGTGGTTCCTTCTAGTTGTGGCATGTGGGACACTGCCTCAGCATGGCTTGATGAGTGGTGCCATGTCCGTGCCCAGGATTCAAACTGGTGAAACCCTGGGCCACCAAAGTGGAGCACATGAACTTAACCACTCAGCCATGGGGCCAGTCCCTGTATTTTTGTTTTCACTTGTCTATAAGTATTTTCTAATTTCTCTTGGTATTTTTTTCTTTGATCTATTGGTTATTTAAGTGTATGTTGTTTAATTTCTACATATTTGTGAATTTCCAACTTCCCTTTTTTCCCCAAATTCCCTTTTAATAATGATTTTTTTCATTTCATTGTCATCACAGAATATACTTTGTATGATTTCAATCCTTTCAAGTTTATTAATACTTTTTTAGGGCTTAATATGTGGTCTAATTTGGAGATGTCCCATGTGTACTTGAAAAGAATGTGTATTTTACTGTTATTGGATGGAGTTCTCTAGATGTCTGTTAGGTCTACTTGATTTATAGTGTTGTTCAAATCTCCTGTTTCCTTGTTAATATTCAGCCTAGTTGTTCTATACATTACTGAAAGTGAGGTATTGAAATCTCCTGTTATTATTGTTGCATTTCCTATTTCTCCCTTCAATTGTGTCAGTATTTGCTTCATGTATTTGGGGTTTTGTTGTTAGGTACATATATGTTTATAATTGCTATAGCTTCTTAATGGATTGACTCTTATCATTATAAAATGTTCTTTTTTTTGTCTCGTAACGATTTTTCTTTTAAAATCTTATTTTGTCTGATATTGGTATAGCCACTCTAGAACTTTCTTTTGGTTACTATTTGCACAGTATACCTGTTTTAGTCCTTTTACTTTTAACTTATTTATGTCTTCGAATACAAAGTATGTTTCTTGTAGACAGCATAAAGTTGGATGCTTTAAATCCATTTTTCCAATCTCTGCCTTTTAATTGGAGAGTTTAATCCATTCATATTTAATGTAATTATTGATACAGTAGGATTTATGCCTACTATTTTACTGTTACTTTTTTATATTTCTTATGTAGTTTTTATAGTATTTTTTTAAAAAAATTAAAAATTTTTCCTTCATCTCTCCAAAGCCCCCCAGTACATAGTTGCATATCTTAGTTGTGGGTCCCTCTAGTTGTGGCATGTGGGACACCGCCTCAGCATGGCTTGATGAGTGGTGCTAGGTCTGTGCCCAGGATTTGAACTGACAAAACCCTGGGCCACTGAAGCAGAGTGTGTGAACTTAACCATTCAGCCATGGGGCCAGCCCCCTTATGTATTTTTGACATACAATTTTATATTAGTTTCAGGTGTACAACATAGTGATTCAGCATTTATATACGTTATGAAATGATCACCATGGTAAGTCTAGTAACCATCTGTCACCATACAAAGTTATTACAGTATTATTGACTATATTCTCTATATTGTACATTATGTGCCTGTGATTTATTTATTTTATAACTGGAAGTTTGTACACTTTAATCCCTTTCACCTGTTTCCCCCATCCTCCCAGCCCCCTCCTCTCTGGCAACCACCAGTTTGTTTTTTGTATCTATGAGTTTGTTTCTGTTTTGTTTTGTTTGTTTTGTTTGTTTTGTTTTGTTTTTTAGATTCCATATATAAGTGAAATCATATGGCATTAGTCTTTCTCTGTCTAACTTGTTTTACTTAGCATAATACCCTCTAGGGCCATCCATGTGGTCGCACATGGCAAGATTTCATTCTTTGTTATGGCTGAGTAATATTCCATTGTATTTATATACCACATCATCTTTATCTGTTCATCTATTGATGGACACTTAATTTGCTTCCATATCTTGGCTAATGTAAATAATGCTGCAATGAACATAGAGGTGCATACAGTCATGCATTGCTTAATGGTGGGGATATGTTCTGAGAAATGCATTGGTAGGCAATTTTGTCATTGTGTGAACATCAGAGTGCTCTGAAGGGGAACAAAATTTGCCACCCCAAAATGTGTCTCTCTAATGTGAGAATTATTTTAAGCTGATTATTTTTAAGAAACAAAAGATTCAGAAAGTTTTTCTTCTTAAATCCCCCTTAGCTGCCTAAAATAATTCAGATAAAAAGACCTGTTGCAGGAAGTGAGCTATCATCTTAGCATAACATGAACTAGGTGGTAGACAGGGAGGAACCTAGAAAAGCCTGATTATTGGGCTCCCCTCTGTGTTCTTCTGTTTCTGTGTGGTCAAACACTTTTTTTCCCTATGTATGCTCCTTTTGGCATACCTGTGAATTGCCTTCCTTCTCTTTGAAGTCCCTGACTCGCCCTATCCCCAACATCTTCTTTTGTCTTCAGCTGAGGATGGTATTTAAGGTGAGAGCTTTGGCCATTTGGGGAGTTACTCAGTTGTCCTGAGTTTCTCCCATATATACAAGTTATTAAACTTTTGTTTGTTTTTCTGTTAATCTGTCTCATGTCAATTTAATTCTTAAACCAGCCAGGAGAACCGAGACAGGTAGAGGAAAATTTCTTTCTCCTCTGTGGTACCTACATAAAGCCAAATGGTATAGCCTAGTACACACATAGGCTATATGGTACTAATCTTACAAGACCACCATCATATATGCGGTATGTTGTTGACCGAATGTCATTATGCGGCACATGACTGTATATCTTTTTGAATTAGTGTTTTTGTTTTCTTTGGATAAGTACCCAGAAGGAATTATTGGATTGTATGGTAGTTCTATTTTTAACTTTTTGAGGAACCGTCACACTGTTTTCCATAGTGGCTGCCCCAATTTACATTCTCACCAACAGTGTATGAGGATTCCCCTTTCTCCACATCCTTGCCAACACTTTTATTTATTGTCCTTTTGATAATAGCCATTCTGACAAGCGTGAGGTGATATTGTGATTTTGATTTGCATTTCCCTGATGAGTACTGACGTTGAGCATCTTTTCATGTGTCTGTTTGCCATCTGTATATCTTCTTTGGAAAAATGTCTATGCAGGTCCTCTGCCCATTTTTTAATCAGATTTTTTTTTTTTTTTGCTATTGAGTTCTTTACATATTTTGGATATTAACCCTTTATTGGATATGTCATTTGCAAATATTTTCTCCCATTCAGTAGGTTGCCTTTTCATTTTTCTTATGGTTTCCTTCACTGTGCAAAAGCATTTTAGCTTATTTTTGCTTTTGCCTGAGGAGATAGGTCCATAAAAATATTGCTAAGACCAATGTCAAAGAGCTGACTGCCTACGTTTTCTTTTAGGAGTTTTATGGTTTCAGGTCTTACAGTTAAGTCTTTAATACATTCTGAGTTTATTTTTGTATGTGGTGTAAGAAAGTGGTCCAGCTTCATTCTTTTGCGTGTAGCTGTCCAGTTTTCCCAGCACCCTTTACTGAAGAGACTGTCTTTCCCCCATTGTATGTTTTTGCCTCCTTTGTCTTACATGAATTAACCTTATACATGTGGATTTATTTCTGGGCTTTCTATTCTGTCCCATTGATCTATGTGTCTGTTTTTGTGACACTACCATGCAGTTTTGATTAGTATAGCTTTGTACTATAGTTTGAAATTGGGGAGCATGATACCTCCAGCTTTGGCACTTTGTCATTTCTTTTACTATATCTTTGAGTTATTTTCATAGTGATTGCCTTGGGGACTGTAATTATCATAACTTATCTTAATTAATTTACTCTAATAAACCTTGTCTTTATCTTATTTTATTTTATCTTTATCTTAATACATCTTACTTTATGATGGTCTAGTTTGGACTAGTACCAATGCAATTTCAATAGTCTATGAAAACTTTGCTCCTATATAGCTCCATTTCCTTCCCCCTCCTTTGTGTTCTCATGGGCGTACAAATTACCTCTTTATACATTGTTTGCCCGTCAACACATATTTATCATTATTTCTTTATGCAGGCATCTTTTTTTTAAATTAAGATTATGATAGTTTACAACCTTGTGAAATTTCAGTTGTACATTATTGTTAGTCATGTTGTGGGTACACCACTTCACCCTTTGTGCCCTCCCCCCACCTCCCCTTTCCCCTGGTAACCACCGATCAGTTCTCCTTGTCTATGTGTTAACTTCCACCTATGAGTGGAGTCATACAGAGTTCGTCTTTCTCTGTCTGGCTTATTTCACTTAACATAATACCTTCAAGGTCCACCCACGGTATTGTGAATGGGACGATTTTGTCCTTTTTATGGCTGAGTAGTATTCCATTGTGTATATATGCCATATCTTCTGTATCCGATCATCAGTTGCTGGGCATTTAGGTTGGTTCCACGTGTTGGCTATTGTAAATAATGCTGCGATGAACATAGGGGTGCGTGGAACTCTTGGAATTGGTGATTTCAGGTTCTTAGGATAGATACCCAGTAGTGGGATGGCTGGGTCATAAGGTATTTCTATTTTTAAGTTTTTGAGAAATCTCCATACTGTTTTCCATAGTGGCTGCACCAGTTTGCATTCCCACCAACAGTGTATGAGGGTTCCTTTTTCTCCATAACTCTCCAACATTTGTCACTTTTTATTTTGGATATTTTTGCCATTCTAACGGGTGTAAGGTCATATCTTAGTGTAGTTTTGATTTGCATTTCCCTGATGATTAGTGATGATGAGCATCTTTTCATGTGTCTATTGGCCATCCGTATATCTTCTTTGGAGAAATGTCTGTTCATGTCCCCTGCCCATTTTTTGATCGGGTTGTTTGATCTTTTGTTGTTGAGCTGTGTGAGTTCTTTATATATTATGGAGATTAACCCTTTGTCAGATAAGTAACTTGTAAATATTTTTCCCCAATTAGTGGGCTGTTTTTTTGTTTCAATCCTGTTTTCCCTTGCCTTGAAGAAGCTCTTTAGTCTGATGAAGTCCGGTTTGTTTATTCTTTCTATTGTTTCCCTTGTCTGAGAAGACATGGTGTCCAAAAAGATCCTTTTGAAACTGATGTCAAAGAGTGTACTGCCTATATTCTCTTCTAGAAGACGTATTGTTTCAGGCCTAATTTTTAGGTCTTTGATTCATTTTTTTATTTTTGTGAATGGTGAAAAAGAACGGTCAATTTTCATTCTTTTACATGTGGCTGTCCAGTTTTCCCAGCACCATTTGTTGAAGAGACTTTCTTTTCTCCCTTGTAGGCCCTCAGCTCCTTTGTCGAAGATTAGCTGTCCATAGATGTGTGGTTTTGTTTCTTGGCTTTCAATTCTGTTCCATTGATCTGTGCACCTGTTTTTGTACCAGTACCATGCTGTTTTGATTACTGTAGCTTTGTAGTGTGTTTTGAAATCAGGAATTGTGGTGCCTCCGGCTTTGTTCTTCTTTCTCAGGATTGCTTTAGAAATTCGGGGTCTTTTGTTGCCCCATATGAATTTCAGGATTCTTTGTTCAATTTCTGTAGAGAATGTCATTGGGATTCTGATTGGGATAGCGTTGAATCTGTAGATTGCTTTAGGTAGTATGGACATTTTAACTATGTTTATTCTTCCAGTCCACGTGCATGGAATGTCTTTCCATCTCTTTATGTCGTCATCAATTTCTTTCAAGAAAGTCTTGTAGTTTTCGTTGTATAGATCTTTCACTTCCTTGGTTAAATTTATCCCAAGGTATTTTATTCTTTTCGTTGCGTTTGTGAATGGGATTGAGTTTTTGAGTTCTTTTCCTGTTAGTTCATTGTTAGCATATAGAAATGCTACTGATTTATGTATGTTGATTTTATACCCTGAAACTTTGCTGTAGCTGTTGATTGTTTCTAATAGTTTTCCTATGGATTCTTTGGGGTTTTATATATATATAAGATCATGTCGTCTGCAAACAGCGAGAGTTTTACTTCTTCAGTGCCTATTTGGATTCCTTTTATTTCTTTTTCCTGCTGAATTGCTCTGGCCAACACCTGCAGTACTATGTTGAATAGGAGTGGTGAAAGTGGGCACCCTTGTCTTGTTCCTGTTCTCAGAGGGATGGCTTTCAGTTTTTCTCCGTTGAGTATCATGTTGGCTGTGGGTTTGTCATATATGGCCTTTGTTATGTTGAGGTACTTTCCTTCTATACCCATTTTATTGAGGGTTTTTATCATAAATGGATGTTGGAGCTTGTCGAATGCTTTCTCTGCATCTGTTGAGATGATCATGTGGTTTTTGTTTCTCATTTTGTTAGTTTAGTGTATCACATTGATTGACTTGCGGATGTTGAACCATCCCTGTGTCCCTGGTATAAATCCCACTTGATCATGGTGTATAATCTTTTTGATGTATTGCTGTATTCGGTTTGCCAGAATTTTGTTGAGGACTTTTGCATCTATGTTCATCAGTGATATTGGCCTGTAGTTTTCCTTCTTTGTGTTGTCCTTGTCAGGTTTGGGGATCAGAGTGATGTTTGCTTCATAGAATGTGTTAGGGAGTCCTCCATATTTCTCAATTTTCTGGAATAGTTTGAGAAGGATAGGTATTAAATCTTCTTTGAATGTTTGGTAGAATTCTCCAGAGAAGCCGTCTGGTCCTGGACTCTTATTTTTGGGGAGGTTTTTGATTACTGTTTCTATTTCTTTACTTGTGATTGGTTTATTCAGCTTCTCTATTTCTCTCTGATTCAGTTTGGGGAGGTTGTAAGAGTCTAGGAATTTATCCATTTCTTCTAGGTTGTTCAATTTGTTGGCATATAGTTTTTCATAGTATTCTCTTATGATCTCTTGTATTTCTTTGGTATCCATTGTGATTTCTCTTCTCTCATTCCTAATTTTATTTATTTGAGATTTCTCTCTTCTTTTCTTAGTGAGTCTGGCTGAGGGTTTGTCAATTTTGTTAATTTTTTTGAAGAACCATCTCTGTTTCATTGAGCCTTTCTACTGTCTTCCTTGTTTCAATATTGTTTATTTCTGCTCTAATTTCTATTATTTCCCTCCTTTTACTGACTTTGGGCTTTGTTTGTTCTTCTTTTTCTAATTCTGTTAGGTGTCATTTGAGGTTGATTATGTGAGATTTTTCTTGTTTATTGAGGTGAGCCTGTATTGCAATGAATTTCCCTCTTAGGACTGCTTTTGCTGCATCCCAAATGAGTTGGTATGGCGTGTTTTTATTTTCATTTGTCTCCAGATAATATTTGATTTCTTCTTTAATTTCTTCAATAATCCGTTGTTTGTTCAGTAGCATGTTGTTTAGTCTCCACATTTTTGCCTCTTTCCCAGCTTTATTCTTGTAGTTGATTTCTAGTTTCATAGCATTATGATCTGAAAAGATGCTCGATATTATTTCAACCCTGTTGAATTTATTGATGCTTGCTTTGTTTCCCAAGATAAGGTCTGTCCTTGGGAATGTTCCATGAGCACTTGAGAAGAATGTGTAACGTGCTGTTTTTGGATGAAGTGTTCTATATATATCTATTAAGTCCATCTGGTCTAATTTTTCATTTAATTCTATAATTTCCTCGTTGATTTTCTGTCTGGATGATCTATCCATTGGTGTTAATGGGGTGTTGAGATCCCCTAGTATTATTGCATTATTTTCGATGTCTCCTTTTAGTTCTGTTAAGAGTTGCTTTACAAATTTTGGTGCTCCTGTGTTGGGTGTGTATATATTTATAAGTGTTATGTCATCTTGGTGGAGTGTCCCTTTTATCATTATATACTATCCCTCTGTGTCTTTCTTTATCTGATTTGCTTTGAAGTCTACTTTGTCTGATATTAGTATAGCGACACCTGCTTTCTTTTGTTCATTATTAGCTTGGAGTATTGTCTTCCATCCCCTCACTCTGAGTCTGTGTTTGTCTTTGGGGCTGAGGTGTGTGTCCTGGAGGCAGCATATTGTTGGGTCTTGTTCTTTGATCCATCCTGCCACTCTGTGTCTTTTGATTGGAGAGTTCAATCCATTTACATTTAGAGTGAATATTGAAATGTGGGGGCCTACCACTGCCATTTTATCTCTTGCTTTCTGGTTCTCTTGCATTTCCTTTGTTTCTCGTCCCATGATTTTTGGATTAGTAATTCAGGTATGTAAATTTCTGTATTGGGTTTCTTCTTCTTTGTAATTTGTGTCTTTATTCTTGTTATTTGTTTAGTGGTTACCAGGTGGTTTGTATAAAACATCTCATAGATGAGATAGTCCATTTTCTGATAGCCTCTTATTTCCGTGAATTAAAACCTTCCATCCCTTTTCTCTTCCCCTTCTAGGTTGTTATTGTCAGATTTTTTTTTCTCTTCTTTCTTGTGTTGTGAGTTTGTTGTTAAAATGACAAGGTTATATTTATTCTTGGTGTTTCCTTTCCTTTTATCTTTAATGTTTTATTTAACTTTTGCTAACCTGTTCTGATGGGGAGTTGCTACTTTCTGTTATTGTCCTTCTACTTATCTCCTTTACTCTTGGTTTTGTAACCCCTTTCCTCTTTTTGATTTTTCAGGTATGAGGGTTTTCCTGAGCATTTCTTGAAGAGGAGGTTTTGTGGCAATGAACTCCCTTAACTTTTGTTTATCTGGGAAAGTTTTTATTTCTCCATCATATTTGAAGGATATTTTCGCTGGGTAGAGTATTCCTGGCTGCAGGTTTTTGTCCTTCAGAGTTTTGAATATATCGTTCCACTCTCTCCTAGTCTGTAAAGTTTCTGCTGAGAAATCTGCTGATAGCCTTATGGGGATTCCATAGTAGGTTATTTTCTTCTGCCTGGCTGCCCTTAGTATTTTCTCTTTGTCGTTGACTTTTGCTAGCTTCACTACTATATGCCTTGGGGTTGGTCTTCTTGCATTGATAAAATTTGGAGATCTATTGGCTTCTGTCACATGAAGTTCCATCTCTCTCCCCAGGTTTGGGAAGTTCTCAGCCATTATTTCTTTGAACAGGCTTTCTGCCCCCTTCTCCTTCTCTTCTCCCTCTGGTATACCTATAATCCTTATGTTACATCTTCTAATTGAGTTGGATAATTCTTGGAGAGTTTCTTCATTTGTTTTTAGTCTTGGTTCTCTCTCCTCCTCTGCCTGCAGCATTTCTATATTCCTATCCTCCAAATTGCTAATTCTGTCCTCCATATTATAGGCCCTACTGTTCAGAGAGTCCAGATTTTTCTTAATCTCCTCCATTGTGTTCTTCATTTCCAGTATTTCTGTTTGGTTCTTCTTTGTAGTATCAAGTTCTTTTGTGACATAGCTCCTGAACTTGTTGAGTTGTCTATCTGAATTCTCTTTTAACTCATTGAGTTTTTTAATAATGGCTGTTTTGAATTCATCGTCATTTAGGTTATATATTTCATTGTCTTTGGGATTGTTTTCTGGGTATTTGTCATTTTCCTTCTGTTCTGGAGATTTAGTATATTTTTTCATACTGCTTGATGGTGTAGATTTGTGCCTCTGCATAGAGATAGAGTTTAGTTACTGCTTCCACTTGTTGCAACTGGTGTGTGTGGGGGAGCATCTGTTTACACTGCACCAACCAGGAACCCTATCAGCTATTGCTAACTGGACCTGGGCCCCTCCTCATAGTCACAGTGGTCCTGTGGGGGTCCCTCTTCAGCTGTGGGGGCAGTCACACGGGGGCTTCAGGCTGCTGGTGCCTACTGTTGCAGACCACCTAGATGTGCTCCCTCCTTAGGGTCTGCAGCAGTGTTATGGGCTTTCCCAGTGGCCAGGAGCAGGATCACCTATATTTGCAGCTCTGTCACTCTCGGCACCCACAAAATCTCACTTGTCCACTATATGTCACAGCAGAGCTATGGGTATCTTCTGCAGTCTGTGGTTAGCTCACCTAGCTATGCTACTTTTGTCCCAGGGCCTTCCAGCCTTGTGATTGCCAGGCAGGGTGTCTCTACTAGTGCTGTGCAGAGGCTTTCGCTGAGGCTGCTGTGAGACTGTAGAGTTTCCCCCCCGGGCCCCGGAGCCAGGCCGCTGGAACTCCACCCAGCCCCAGGCCACTCCCACAGGATCTCCGGGTGCCCCTTTCCCCGTCTAGGGGACAGCCAGAGTCTGTGAGTCTGGCAGTGGCTGGCAGGCTGCTGCCCTGCCCGGGGTCCTCCTCTTTTGGACCCTCCTGGCATTCTGAATGCTGGGTGGGGCCTCTCCGCTAATGGCGAGTAGAGGCTTTCCCTTCCACTGGTGCAGGACCCTGGAGTTTCCCCCTGGGCCACGGAGCCAGCTGCTGGAACTCCACCCAGCCCCAGTCCTCTCCCAGGGGTTCTCCAGGACCCCCTTTCCCTGTCTGGAGGACAGCCGGAGTCCGTGAGTCTGGTGGTGGCTGGTGGGCTGCTGTCCCATTCGGGATTCTCTTCGGGAGCCTCCTGGTGTTCTGAATGCTGGGTGGGGCCTCTCCACTAATGGCGAGTAGAGGCTTTCCCTGCTGCCAGAATGGGACCCCGGAGTTTCCCCCTGGGCCACGGAGCCAGCCGCTGGACCTCCACCCAGCCCCAGTCCTCTCCCAGGAGATCTCCGGGAGCCCCCTGTCCCATCTGGGCAACAGCCAGAGTCTGTGAGACCGGCAGCAGTGGCTGGTGGGCTGCTGCCCCATTCGGGATTCTCTTTGGAAGCCTCCCGGCGTTCTGAATGCTGGGTGGGGCCTCTCCGCTAATGGCGAGTAGAGGCTTTCCCTGCCGCCACTGGTGTGGGACCCCGGAGTTTCCCCCTGGGCTTAGGTGTAATCTTGGGGGGCTTAGGTAGGGCTGTAGTTACCTGTTTCCACCGTCGCTCCTCTGGTGTGCGCACCCTCCTGCCCTTGGTGCGTGGCGATGTTATGGGGGAGTCCGCTGGAAGAAAGCCGCTTGCAGGTACCAGGCTGTTCGGGGGTTGGGGGTCAGAGAGTTTTCACCTATCTCCACCTCCTCCCAGGGGGAAGTCCGTCCTCCTTCTGATGTATAGCAGCACGGGTCTCTCAAGCATCCTGAGATGCTATATGGATATCCTTTGTTAAGCGATGAATGTCCAATTAGTTGTAGATTTGAAGGGGGAGAGACAAAGAAGACTAGTCACACCGCCATCTTGGTGACATCCCTATGCCAGCATCTTTTAAATCAGATACTAGGAGAAAAGAATTGCAAACAAATATACATTTATACTATCTTTTATATTTTCCTCTCTAGTTACCTTTACCATTGCTCTTTATTTTTTCATATGGATTTGAGTTACTGTCCAGTTTCCTTTATTTCAGTCTGAAGGACTCCCATTAATATTTTTTTCCTTTGTGAGGAAGATTCGCCCTGAGCTAACATCCGTTGCCAATCCTCCTCTTTTTTTTTGCTTGAGGAAGATTATCTCTGAGCTAATGTCCACACCAATCTGCCTCCACTTTGCATGTGGGATGCCTACACAGCATGGCTGGTGAGTGGAGTAGGTCCACATCCAGGATCTGAACCTGCTAACCTGGGCTGCAGAAGCACAGTGCATGGAAATTTTTTTTTTAAAAGATTGGCACCTGCGCTAACTGTTGCCATTCTTTTTTTCTTTCCTTCTTCTTCTCCCTAAAGCCCTCCAGCATATAGTTATATATTCTAGGTGTGAGTGCCTCTGGTTGTGCCATGTGGGATGCTGCCTCAGCATGGCTTGATGAGTGGTGCCATGTCCGCACCCAGGATCTGAACTGGCAAAACCCTGGGATGCTGAAGTGGAGCATGTGAACTTAACCACTTGGCCATGGGGCCAGCCCCAAGTGCATGGAAATTTAACCACTTGGCCACGGGGCTGGCCCCCCATTAGTATTTTTTTTAGGGAAGATTTGCTAGCAATGGATTCTCAGTTTTTGTTTGTCAGGTCTTGATTTCTCTTTCATTTTTGTTACATAGTTTTGATGAGTATAGAATTTTTCTTTCAGAACTTTGAGTATGTCATCCAATGCCTTCTGGCCTTCATGGCTTCTGATAAGAAATCAGCTGTTAATCTTATTGAGGATCCCTTATAGATGATGAGTCACTTTTCTCTTGCCTCTTTCAAGATTCTGTCTTTGTGTTGTCTTTTGACAGTTTGATTATGATGTGTCAAAGTATGGATCTCTTTGTGTTTATCCTACTTGGAATTTGTTGAGCTTCCTGGATGTGTAGACAACTTTGGAAGTTTTTGGCCATTATTTCTCCAGATATTATTTCTGCTCTGTTCTCTCTTCTTTCTTTCTGGGATTCCCATTATCTGTTATTGTTATGCTTGATGGTGTCCCACAGGCTAGGTGTCTCCTAGGCTCTGTCCATTTTTCTTTATTATTTTTTCTTTCTGTTCCTTGCATTGGATAATCTCAATTGACTTATCTTCAAATTTGCTGATTTTTCTTCCACCTGCTCAGACCTGCTCTTGAGCTCCTATTGAAATTTTTATTTCAGTTATTGGACTTTTCAACTCCAAGTTTCCATTTGGTTATATTTTAAAAAGTAATTTCTATTTCCTATTGGTATTATCTATTTGGTGAGCCGTCATTTTCATACTTTCCATTAGCTTTTTAAGACAGTTTTCTTTACATTGCACATACATGGCTGATTTAAAGTCTTTGTCTAGTAAGTCCAATGTCTGGGCTTCCTCAGGGTCACTTTTTATTGATTGCTTCCCCCCCTTGTGTATGTATATGGGCCACACTTTTTTGTTTCTTTGCATGTTTTGTAGTTTTTGTTGAAAATTGGACATTTTAAATAATATAATGTGGCAACTCTAGAAATCTTACTTTCTCCAGAGTTTGTTGTTGTTGCATAATTACTTTTCTGAACTAAATCTGTAAAGTCTATATTCTTTGTTGTTTGTGGCCACTGAAGTCTCTGCTTGGTTAGCTTAGTGGTTGGTTAATTACTGAACAGAGGTTTCATTAAATCACTGGAACTAATGAGTCTCCCAGTCTTTGTGGAGGGCATGTATAGACATATACATATTCTTCTGGGACTATTTTGGAGTCACTTGCTGATATGCTCCCAACCATTGTGGAGCACTGACGACAAACCAGAGCAACTGTACAGTCTTCGGCAGCTCCCATATCACCAAACCTAGGGGGACCAGTTGCAGCGTAAGTGGAGCCAGCTCTTCTAGGGCCTCCCCTCTTTTCACAGTAAGCCCCTTGTGGCTACTGTCCTGGTTTCTGGTGGTTACTCCCTACTGGAGTCTCCATTTGTTTTATTCAGTGGATTCTCTAATATCCATTCCTTCACCCCCCAGTTTAAATGCAAGTTAGATTCCCCACTGTTTCCCCAATCTTGAACTCTGTTTCATTCCCAGCTCCTACCTCAGGCCCACCTTCAATCCTTGTTCCCACTCCTACTACCTTCTTCTTCACCCCGGATTAGGGCCTCTGGAGTATCTCTTCCTAGGACCCAGCATGAGGTACAATCTCCCACTTCAACTGAAATTTAACACCTGTTGCAGAAGCAGATTGAAAATTTATGTTTTTTAACCTTTATCGGTACAGCCTGTCCTGCCAGGCCTATGTGCCAGTCTCCATTCTTCCTAGAGAATTTTCTATAAGCAATAATATTTGGAACCAACTAGAGCACCACCTTTGAAAGAATCTCACGTAACACTGATGTGTCCTGGCCTACAGAATCCAAGAGTCTCTGGAACTGATGCAACCTCAGGGCAACTAACAGACAAGTCTCAGCTAAGGAACAATCAGCCACAGGCTTTCACAGCCCTCTGTGTTTATGGGCCAAAGGAACAAGGATCTAAAAAAGATTGGATTGTGGCACCCAGAAGTTTCCATGTGAGGGGCCCAGCAACATTTCAGTAAGAGAATGACTTAAGGAAGTGTCTGAGGCATAGTCTGAGAAAGGCCCCAAATGTAACCTATTAAGGATTTCAGAAAGTTACCCAGTGAAGGTTTTAGGGGCTGATTCTGCAGAGGAGATAAAAAATGATTTGTTTGGCTTGGGAAATGGCTTATCAATGTGTTAATAAAAAACCTAGACTGGAAGCAATTAGAAAATGCCTTGAAGGTTTACTTTGGCAATAAGCTGAGGCAGGTCTATCACAGAGGGATCCCTGCAGATGTGTATTGTTCATGGCTTGCTGCAACTATATATTGCCCCCTCCTGGGAAGTCCTATAGCCACTTGGAAACCAGAAATTTGGTACCCTCAGTGAATCAGGAACATTGCCTGAATACCTTTTAGAAGCTTTCTTTCTTTGATATAGGCATTAGACAAGCACTAGGAAGCCCAGATTATATGGTTTTGGTTGTGGCAGAGGTAGAGCTTACCTCTCAAAGTCCTTGAATCCATAAAACTATCAAGTTGACAGAGACCCAATCATGGCCCCTTCCCCAGGGCCCTTTCTCTCTTAGCCACCCATGTTTCATGGATGGCTAAGCTGAGATTGCTTAGCTCTTTGAAGGAAACCCTTAGGCAGGTTGAAAGACAAGCCAGTCACAAAAAACTAAGTCAACATTCTGTATAGTCCTCTTCCTGTCCCCTCAGCTGTGAGCAAGGAAGCACAGACGGCCCTGAGATGTTGGTCACGGTTCACACAGGACCTTTAGCCTGAGGAGAAGAACAGATAAACTTTTTGGCTTCTCACACCCATCATCATGGACAAATCAAGGCAGAATGGGACGGTATTGGGGTCAAGAGAGGCAGTCCAGAGTCACTCCAAGTGAAACACTGGCAGGATATGACCCAAGGGATGAAAGTAGAGTTGTATCCCGACAGACTCCAGCCATGCAGGAGCAGTGCCCCAGAGGCAGGGAATAGAGAGAATGTCTGGAGGGGATCACCACAGCAGACCTGGATCCCAAGAGGGGAACATCTTCTTGGAGTTTCCACTTTAGGAAAAAGATGTTGGAGATTCCTTCACGGGCCAAAGAGTCCAGGGAGAGAGTGAAGTCCAAGAAGACTCCAGCTCCTAAGCCCACAATTGGAAAATGTTCTGAGAGTCAGTGAGCTGGAAGATGCCCAGAAGCTAAAGGGCTATTGGAGTGGTCAAGGGGCTCCAGTGACCAAGGCATGCCCCCACCACCAAGTGCTGGTTGCCCAAGATTTGGGATGGCCAAGCCTTAAAGAACATATTACTGTCATACAAATGAGCTAGTGATTTTCGTAGTACTGTCATTTGCAAAATTACACACACACACACACACACACACTACTGTAAAAGAACTTAGGCACTTGTCAAAGAGAGAAAACCCAATAAAGACCCTGTTCCCCAAGACATGGCTGAACCAGTGTTTCTTCCAGCTCCTTTACTATCTTGACTTTTCTATAGCCGTGTGTATATGTGTGTGCATGTAGGGTTACACAGGTATTAAAGGACCATAACCCCCCATGCAACCTCCAAGAAGGTAGAGCTGCAGAGCCAGCTTCAGAGCTTTCTCATTGAAGTGCCCCTGTCCTCAGATAGCCTGGCTTATAAGGTCTGAGTCCCATTCCCAGAGTGCTCAGTGGGGACATGACAGTTTTCTAGGTCCAGTGTCCCCACATGGAGGCCAGAGGGAGCAGTCTGGCCCAGCAGACCTGGATCCCAAAGCTTCAGGTCTCAGGGAAGAGCCAGGACAAGAATTTAGCCCCAAGTGAAGAGAGGGACAAGTCTAGGAGACCTGAAACAGGAGAGCATCGAGTAGGAGATGCAGGATTGGGGACCTTCCTGCCCAGCCCAGGGGACTAGCAGATACCCTTCTGAGCAAGACCCCTTGGTTTCTGCACTGGAAGGAGTAGGCTCCTCCCAAAAGTATCTTGGCTAAAAGGATGAGGAGCTTTCTTCACTGGAGTTGTCCCAGGAAAAAAGGCAAGGACAGGAAGGTCCCTGTTATAAGCCTAGTCAGTGTTAGCCTCTGTGTGGAGCCTAGGCCCAGGGGAGCTGTCGTCATGGCACTGGAGATGCTGAAGCTCAGGAGGGCATGGCTGTGATGGGCACGATCCTGGAGAAGACTCTGGGGAGGAAAGTCAGCACCAGAAGGAAGTCTACACCCAGACAGAGCCTGCAGATGGGCATTCCTGTGACTAGAGGGCTCCTCCCTACCCAGATCCAAGGAAAGTAACAAGTGCATCATGCAGTCAGCATGCAGACCCTTAGGACCAGAGTTGTCTCAGCAGGCACAGGTAGCTCCGAGACCAGGACAGACCTCCCCAGAAAATTGTGAGATTCAAGGATCAGCAATGGTGTTGTCTCCCAGGGAGCCTGTGTCCCCAGCCAGGCCCTGCCAGCATGGGCCAAGGATGCCAGGAACCTCCAGCCACCCTCTCCACTGCCCCAGGTTTTGTCTTTGGGGATGTGTCTCTTCTAGTCAGCCAGAAAGTCCTCCCCTATCCTCTCCTAGGAGGACAATTTCTCTCAAAGGAAAATTCCAGTCCATGTAAAGTCTATTAGTTCTCATGCTAGCACATCCTTCAAAGAGGATAGTCTCTATTTCCCATAACCAAGGACAGTCTTTCCAAATAGATGTTTCCTCTAATAGCTGAGTGGTGTCTTCCGTCTTTGCTGTTTGGTGCATACATTTTGGAAACCTCAGGAGTCTGGGCTTAGAGGAAGGAAGGAGTCAGCTTCAGCTTATATTGAGGGCCTGTTTGGGCTTCTCAAAGGTGGCCAGGGCCCTGAAGGGAGGTTGCCAGTGGCACTGCGCACCCACCCCCATCCCAGGTTCATTGTTCCTGCTTAGATGCTGTATTTTTAAAATACTTTATTTTTTTCCATAATACTGTCATTACAAAAAAATACAAAAAAAACTACTATAAAAACATTCAGGGGCTTGTCAAAGTGAGAAAACCTCAAGACCCCACCCCAGAACCTGGCTGAAGCAGTCTTCCCCTAGCTCCTTCACTATTTGACTTTTATATAACTGTGGGAGCGGGGTGGGGTCACACAGGCATCAAAGGGCTGGAAAGTCCCCACACAGCCTCCATGAAGGGTAAGAAATAAGTAGCTTCACATATCACAAAAATGGGATTTGAAGTTTGGGGGTGGCTAGGCCCTGAGTTCAGAGGTGTGGGGAGAAACCTGTGACCCTGAATCTCTTGGTGGGGAATAGCTGCCACCTGACCCCAAAGCCTTTTCCCTTCCTGATGAAGGCTAGGAGATGGACCCTGCCCCCCACCTCTGAGCTTTAATACAGCAGGCCCCCTTCCCTCTCCTGCACCCTCGCACATTCCTAAGAGCAGCATGGAGGACAGAACTTCCAGCTCTGCAGGTCTGGCAGGGGAGCTGTCGAGGAGGCTGCTCAGGGTCCCGCTCGCTTCCCTGTCCCACATGAAAAGTGTCTCGTGCTCAATGGCCTGGTTCATGGGTTATGGACCATTCGTTCCTGTCTCAACCCTGGAGAGGCACAGACAGCTCTGGGTGAATGCTTTGTGTGCATGAACATGTGTGTGATAACCTTGGACACTGTGGCTGTAGGGGTGAGGCTAGGGTGGGAAAGCAGTGTCCTTTCTATCCTCTTCCTCCCCAAACAGGAGGAAGCCAAAGGGAAGGGAGAGGAGAGGTATTAGCCAAGCTGAGGGGAAGGAGGACATGCTATTTACAAGCAAGGACAAGGAAGCTCTCTGGCTCCAAGTAGCACTCAGCTCACTCTCCAGTCAGTGGAGTGGGAACTGGATTCGAAGCTAGTGACATGAAAATTGACCCCTGGCCTGGGCTAGCTCTCCCCACCTCCCTCCCACTCCCCCAAGGCAGCCCAGCTCTGAAAGGGGTCAGGGACAGGAACATTTTCCTGAAAACTAGTGGCTTTTTTGCATTTTAGAAAAAGTTGCCAGTGTCCAGTGGACATCAAACTGGGTGCACACTGGGTGGGGTGACTGTGGGGGGTATTGCTGTGGTAGACTCTGGGCTGGCTGGGGCAGAGCCTAGGAACAGGGTAGGTGCTGCTTAAGGATCTGTCGTGTCTGTGGCGTTAATCTGTCTGGGAAGCGAACTTTGAACTCGACAATGAGGTCTCCCCGTTGGGTGGGCACTTTGGGGAAAGGAAGGCCCTCCCCTCGGAGTCTCTTCACGGTGCCTGGCTTGATGACATCATTGCAGGGCAAAGGGATCACTCGACCATCAATGGTGGGAATGTTCACGGTGCAGCCACACAGCGCCTGGGGAGAATGAGGCAGAGAGTGAGGAAAGGTGGGGTAGAGTAATTAGGAAAGGCGGAGAAGACTGACGTGGGGACAGAATGTCCCATCATTCCCCCACCAATGCACACACAACCTGACCCCGGCCCCACCTCCTTGAGGCTGATCAGGGCACTGTAGAGCACGTTGGTGCCATCTCGGCGGAAGTGTGCGTGGGGCTTGTCTTTGAGCACGAAGACAATGTCAGCAGGGATGTTGTCAGGTGTGGCATCGCCCTCTTTGGGGAAAGTGATCTTGGTGCCTTCCTTCCAGCCACGCTTGATGACAATATGCAGGATCTTGTCCTCGGTGCGCACAGTTCGCCCATCAGGATTGAGCCGCCGCCTTGTGATCTTCATGCGTTTGGTGGAGCCGTGGTAGATCTCCTCCAGGGACACCCGCAGCTCATGCACCACAGGTGGGTCCTGCACCTTGCGCCGAGGGTACAGTGGTTCTGGGGCTCGCCTCGGACCCCTACTTAGCCCATTGAAACCAAAGCGGCCAAAGGCACCAAATGGGTCCTCATCTTCATCCACATCCATGTCATCTGGGTCAAAACTACTGAAGGGTCGAGTGGAGCGGCTGCTGGCAAAGAAGATATCGAAGGGGTTGGAGCCACCAAAGAAGGAGGCGAAGGTGGCATGAGGGTCCCCATGAAAGGTGTAGTGAAAGGAGCCACTGGAGCCACCTGACGAACCACCGCCAGTCTTCAGGCCTGGAAGGAGGACAAGTTAGGGGCAGTGTGGCTGCTCCTGCCCCCCACCCGCACAGTCTCCTTCCCCTGCCCACTTGTTCCCAGTTCATGGGCCTAACAAAAGAAGCAACCTTTAACTCCCAGAAAGGGCTGGCCTAATAGAGTCAGAAGTCTCTGGCAAGATTAATTTCTACTCTGAAGTATTTGTTTAATAATAAAGCACATCTTGGGGGTCGGCCCCGTGGCCAAGTGGTTAAGTTCGCACGCTCCACTGCGGCGGCCCAGGGTTTCCCCGGTTTGAATCCTGGGCGTGGACATGGCACTGCTCATCAGGCCACTCTGAGGCGGCATCCAACATGCTACAACTAGAAGGACCCACAGCTAAAAATACACAACTGTGTACTGGGGGGCTTTGGGGAGAAAAAGGAAAAATAAAAATCTTTAATAATAAAGCACATCTTGAGGTTGAAAGAGGCCGAGTTACGCGACATGTGGAAAAGCTAAGACTAGAAGACTTGGAGGATGTGACTTCTAGTCCTGTAATCTCTTCCACGTACCCATGGCCCAAAGATGTCTTACAAAGCCTTGAGAACCTGGCCTGAGGTCACACTGCAAGTCATACCTGGCTCTTAAATCTTTGCTTATCTCCGAAGACGCATAGGGCAAGAAGCAATCAGACAGGATTTGACCACACAGGGGGCTAGTAAGCGAGCTGTTCCAAATAAGGTGGGGATACAGTCCAGGAGGAACCCCACTCTCACTCTGCTTCCAGCATGGTTTCCTCTTTCCCTGACTTCTGCCCAAATGGGATATGAGGGGGGCCCAAAAAAGCAGGAAAGCTCATTAGCTTGGAGATAAGGAGCTATTTCTCTGGAAAAAGTTTTCAATGTTTTGTTCCCACAGTCAGGGCTCAGTGTTGCATAACTCCTTGGGGTGCCATTCACACAGTGGATGGACACAGACTACAATGGGAATGGGCTCCCTGGACTTACACAGCACCAAGCCCTCTAGCCCATACCTAATGTCAGAGCAACCAGAATGCACGAATGAGCTGGCATATTGCAGGTGGCGACCCCAGCTGCTCTCTAGAGTCAGGTCCTGTCTAAGGGGCTCATATTCCTGGAGGCCACCTTCATCGGGGGATGGTGGTGGTGGGCATAGTGGAGGCGTGGGGAGCAGATGTGGGGGGACTAACACTGAGAAATGATCTAGAATATGTAGACTCAGCAGTGGGGCCCAGGCTAGGGGAAGAGACTCTTCTCTCTGAGGCCTTTTATCTAGAATTTCATTTGGCTGTGGAAGCCTGAACCTAAATTAGCCTCTTATTCCTGGGACCACAGTGCAGATTTGGGTTTCATTAGAGAGGCCAAGTGGCAGGCAGTTCAGAGACTCCTGGCAGCTGCCTCTTCACCCCTCCCTTAAGACTCAGGATCTGTTTTTCCTTCTATTGAGGGTCTGATTATCAGGTGAGTTCAAGAAGCCTGGCAGAGCTCAGTGAGAGGGAGGTTGGACTAATGATGACAGCAGGGGGTGATTTCTCTGTAGGGGTTCCTGCTGTACCCTACCACCTCCTTTTCAAGCTGGGGACAACTTGTCCCCAGCCAGGGCTGCACACAGAGTTTGTGTGCACAAACTTTTGGCTGGCTGTTGGGGAGGGGGCAGAGCAGACAGAAATATAACCCACATTTCCAAGCCTGCTTCTCCCTCCCCAGGTCCTGGATGTCTCCTTAAGGTCGTGTTGCATTCTCAGAAGCCCTGCTGGGATGCAGATCTGCATGAGGACCTGGTGTCTGGGCCTAGGGCTTGAGCTTTGCCGTTCACTTAGGCTGGCTCTCCCAGCTCCCACGTGCTTCCTAAACAAGAGGGGAGGCCCCTGGAAGAGTGAGTGCAGTTCCTAGACAGGCCACAGGGTGGCATGGTGTCTGCACTGATTCCCTTTCTCCCACCCCTACGGCCCCCTCCCTCCCAGACAGAAAAATTTCTTAGCTGAGAGAATACTGGGGATTCCAGCAGATGCCTGGTGAATCTGGGAGTTGGCAAGTCTAGCAGGTGAGCAGGGAAAAACGGAAGGAACTCGTGGCATGATGAATAAGAAGAGGCACTTTGGAGGACTGGGGTGCACAGAGGACAGGGGCGTGGAGCACAAGGCAAGGAGGAGAGGAAAGCACATTCTTTTGAGCACATACTCTGTATCAGCTACAGTAGGTATCATTAGCCCATCTAATTTTGAGGCTAGAGTGGGGAGAGTAAGGAGGAGAATGTGGAAGAAAGGCAGATGCCGTTGGGGAGGAAGGACAGTTCCTTTGGGGAAGGAGAGTCCTCAGCTGTGACAATGTCTCTTAATATAGCCTGACAGGTGCCTGTGGCTGGCGGATGGCAGGCGGCCCTGAGAGGCAGGTCCAGAATTAGCAGCTACATCATGCCCGTGGGATGTACTGGGAGGGGCCGCCCTCTCAGAGGCTTTATTTGGGCCTTTCCTGCCGCTCTGTACGTGGCCACCAGCTACCCCAGGGAGGGGGCAGGATGCCAGCAGCAGTTCCCCTTCCACCCTTGGATCCCTGCCACTTCCTCAGGGAGGTGAAGCTCCGCCTCTGTTCTGCTGGCCTGAAGTGGGCAGGGAGGGGGCAGGGGAGGGGACGACCATCTCTCGCTCTGAGCTCCAGTGGTTAACTTCCAGGCTGCTTAAGGGCCAAACTTTTATGCTGATGACTATAGGTGCTCTGTCCTCAGAGAGCCACATACTCCCTTTCCCTGACCTTCCTCATCAGCCAATAAAGCTGCAGGGACTGCAGGCAGGACTAATAAGGCTGGGAGGTGAGGGAGGGAGAGGGAAGGCCTCTGGCTCTAGCTCCAGACCTCTCTAAGGCCTGCACTTGAGGAGGCAGAGGGACAGAGAGAGGCGGGGAGAGCTATAGTAGGCTGAGGCTGCGTGGTGGGTGGTCTCTTCTCTCCTCTGGGTGTGGGTGCTGGGAACACTTGTCTCCCTCACCCCCTCCTCAACCTCCAGTTCCTTGCTATGAGAACAGGGTCACCCAGGACCCCAGGCAAGGACAGGGGTCCAGTATCAGGCTGGAGCACTGCCCTCTTACCTTCCTCCCCATACTGGTCATAGAGGCCCCGTTTCTTAGGGTCACTCAGCACATCGTAGGCCTCTGCAATCTCCTTAAACTTCTCCTCCGCGTTGGGTTCTTTGTTCTTGTCTGGGTGGTACTTCAAGGCCATCTTCCGATAGGCTTTCTTGATCTCATCCTCATTGGCTCCCGATGGGATCCCAAGAATCTTGTAATAATCCTTGCCCATCACAGCCACTGGACCGGCACTGGTCTCCTTGTTTCTGAAAGAAACCCAGGGACAATCCTTGATACCCTTTTCCCTTCTGCCCCAGCCCTGCTCCTGATGATCCTGCAAGCTCTAAATGACTCACTGTGTGACCTTCAGCAGGTCATGCCTGTTCTGTGGCCCTCTGTCTCCCCATCAGTAAAATGAAAGGTTTGGTCTAGATGATCTCTTCCAGCTCTGACATTCTAGGATTCTGTGATTCTTTCCTTAGCTCCCAGCAGGAAGCTGGGGTCTGTGGCCCACTTCTTGGGGCTAGGCTAAGGCCCAGGTTCTTGGGCCAGACTGAGGACCCCCAAGAAGCCCTGCTGGGTGAGGCGGCACCACAGACTGACAGACCCACGCACAGAAGCTGGCGAAGGGCAGTGGACTGGGTGAGGTCACCTGAGCATCGTGGTCTCCTACGCCATGCTTCAGGCATGGTGCCCAGGCTAAGGGCAGCTGGGGCAGTGGCCCAGGACTGGGGACAGGTCTGGGTCTTCAGTCAGCTGTCCTGGCCAGCCAGGCTGACTCAGGGTGTGGGTGCTTGGAGTCCTCTCTGCCACTGGGGACCCCAGGCCTCCTTGCCCTTGCTCCCTAGACAGTGCTAAGCCACACGTGCGTCTCAGATCAGAGGATAAACCTCAGCCTTTGGAAACTGCTGTTTCTAACTCTCTCATTTGCAAGGAGATGACTCTGTCCTTCCCCAACCAGGGCAACAGTTCCCTTTACTCATTTCCCAGCGTCCACAGACAACACTGTGTGTGAAAACATGTCTGTGCCTCCTAAGCACCCCTGCTAGTGAACAAAAGCATCCTGAGGGTAGGGCCTTTTTAAACCTTAGTTGTTAAGAGACAATCGGGCACTAACCACCATTTTCTTAGTCCCCTCCCTACCAGTCCCATCCTTGCACCTGTCCTGTGGTTTAGGATCTGTCCTGGTGCCAGGCCCACACTCCTCTGATAGGCCCTGGGTGCAGGGCCTTTGTTATGTGAGGGAGAAACCTAGGGCTCTAATTCTCCTCTCATCGCTCTCTGCCACTATCTCTGTGCTGGATGTGAGGGGAAGGGGACTTTCCTGTAGCTACATCTATTTGGGGAAATGGCCAGAAGTCACTCTCCAGCCTTTCTGAGACTTGGCAAACCCCTGCCAAAGCCCGGAGAATGAGAGTCTTTCTAGCAATGTCCCGGGCTGGCAGCCACAGCTGAGGCCTGCTTTTCTGCCACTGACTGCTTCAGCGAGGTGTGCAGGCTTTCCCAGCAGGAGTGAGGGCTGTAATGGGTAAAGAGAGGCCTCAAGGCCCCAGGTAGGCAGGGACAACAGCCCTCGCTCCTGCCCCCATAGGGCCTGTTGCAGGTGGCTGGGTTGACTCATGGTTCTGGGAGTCACCTCACTCTGACGAAGAGAAGGCTTTATAAAGGCGGGTACTCCCCCTTCTCCCCCTACCAGCACGTCACGCCTGGTGGGGGAGGCCGGGGTTGGAGGAGGCAGAGAAGAAAGAGCATCTGGGGGAGGGCAGCCATTTTCGGAAGCAGCAGTGAAAGCCATCTGAGAGGGAGCTGGGGGTGGTCTGCCATCTCCGCCTCAGCCCACCCCTTCTTTCCCCTGAGCGTGGGAAGGAACCCTACCACACCAGGAGGGTGACCCCGGAGACCTACAGCAGCTTCTAGGCAGAGGGCAAGTGGAACAGCCTCCAATGCTCCCGCCCTCCTCTTGGCTGTCCCTGCATTACCTCTTCATGCAGCCAGCTTCCTCCCTGGCACCCACCTGCTAGCTGCTCTAGACCTATAATTCTCTTGCCTCCACAGACACCTGGCAAGCTCTTTCAGGAATTGCCTTTTTCTTCCTCCTTTCCTCCCTCCCTCCCTCCTTCCCCCTACCCACAAGCCACGTGTTGGAATGACAAAGGAGCCCCATGGCATGGCACTGCCTTTGATGGAGAAGAATGAAGAGGATGTTAATGTAGAGGCGGGAATGAAAAATGAGGAGGAATGGCAAGGGGGCCTGGCAGAGGCAGGGCAGATGGTTGATGCAGAAAATTAAGCACTGATGGAGGGGGATGAGGGATGACAAAAGGAAATGGCTTAGGTGGAAAATGGGTTACCAATGGGTTGAAAGAGAGAGATGGAGAGAGTTGAAATACTGGAGGTGGTGTTTGTGGAACATGGACGCCTGAGGGTTTGGTATAGGAGATGAATAACGAGCCACACAGTTCATTCAAATGTAAGGGTGAGGTAGAACAGGGGTTCTCATATGGAATGGGGATGAGAAGACGAGGAGACAGAGGAAGGAATGGATGGAGGAATGGCAATGGAGGGGATGTGACGTGGAGAACTGACTTGGTATGGGTATGAGCGCCCTTCTCCGGAGGGACTTACCGAAACTTTACAAACCCATTCAGCGTCCACGCTCGAAGTTTTAAGGGCTCCAGCTGAATTTTAAACATCAAGCTGGCTAAGAAGTCTTCTCCCCAGAAGTGTGGGAAGCTCCGGAAAGCTCCTCGGGCCTGTAGTGGGGGTGATGCTGGGGATGGGCAGGAGAGCACTGTGCGCTTAAACATGCCCGGCCCAGCCCCTCACCTCTGACGGCTCCCCGGGAGCCTGCTCGGAAAGCTGCAGCTCTGGAAGCCGCCTCCTCAGGTTCCCAGAGGCACTTGCCCAGCAAGGCCTGTCCGGTGCAGCAGGAGCTGGACCTGATCCCCAGGCGTGGAAAGTGAAGGGATAGGGTCCAGCGGCCACCTGCTCTCCGATGCAGCACTGTCTGGCTGATTGAGAACGGCTGTATGGCAGTGTGACAGTAGGCTGGCAGTGCGAGTGTGTGCTTGTGAGCGGCAGCGTGTGTACCTGTGACAGGTGTGATTGTCTGTGAGGGCCTGAGAGGCAGTGAGTTCTTCTCGCCTCTCTCTCCGGGGAGGACCCGACCCCAATCCCCAAGAACCTACTCAATGAAGTCCCTGACTGGGAGTCTCCTCCCTCGCAGATGGGCGGGGCGGGGCGGGGCAGAGCAGAGCAGAGCTCGGACGGGACAAAAGGCGAGGAAAGGAGGGGAGGAGAGGGGAGGAGAGGGGAGGGGGCTCGGCGGGGAGCGCGGTGGGTGATGTCACCGGAGCTGGCAGGCTGGGCCGGCTCAGAACGTCTCTGCCCCGCGGAACCCAATCCGACCCGGCCGACTGTCCCTGGCCCAGACGCTGGCTGCTCCCGGTGAGAGGGTGGCGGACATCGAGCACCTGACAGACCCCGAGTCCCCGCACCCCACGGCAGAAGAGCCTATGGGCCCGCCGGTCCCACTCCCCCGACACCGAGACCCCTGGCTTCACAACACCCCCCTCCCGGAGCCCCCGAGTCCTGGCTCGGCGCCCTCACCGGTGAGGAGCTGCGGGCGCCGCCGCGGTCCGTCAGACACGCTGCCCCCTCCCGGCTCCGGCTCCGCCGCCTCCAGTCGGGACAGGAGTCGCCTGCCCGCCGGCGGCAGACAGCGGGCCCAGGAACCGCCCCCACGGCTCCGCCTCCGCGCCGCCCATTGCGCCGTGCGCCCGTCACTCAGCTCGGCCTCTGCTGTCATTGGACAGCTCTCAACGAGCGGTCGGTAAGAGTCGCCCACGCTCCGCCCCCGTCACCCGGCCACACGCGCACATATTCCGGGCCGTGATGGGTGCGGGTCTGATTGGTGCGCTCTGGGATCAATCAACCACGCCTCTTCGCTATCTCGTCGTGTCATTGGTGAAGGGGACAGGGGGCGGAAACTCCACGCGCCCTTTAATCTTATTGGTTGGTCTCTGGGGCTCAGACCCGAAAGAGGGCGGGCAACTATATTAGTCCAATGTCCGGCTTGAGAAGGTGGGACTTACTGGCCACGGCTCGAATCCCGAGAGAACCTTCTGGAACCCGTGCAACGTCAAAGGCAGCCTTAAAGGAAAACTGCGCCGACCAGTTGGCCGGGACTCTGGGCATTCTTTCCTTTCTGCGTTTAGGAGGGGAGGGGAGAGAATAGTGCACCCTGGGAGGTGTAGTCCCTGGACCAGGGTCAAAAGGTCACGCCGTCTTACCTGTCTTCCATCGAACCCGGAACTGACCTCGACCTGACCTGATTTAGCTTTACCTTACCTTGACCCGGAATTGACCTGACGTGACCGAATCTCAAAACAGACCCCTGTAGACATGCAGGGTTTAAGTACCTTTCTACTCCCTCCTTTCTAACTTGGTATTTCTCCCCAGGTGTAGCCACCTCCTTGATTCCTTTCTGAGTCCCCTTTTCTTTCTCCGTATTATCCCCCCATCCTGGCTCCCTCCTGCGGCGTCCCTTCTCAGCAACCCCCACAATCCCCATTAAAATTCCCCTACAGTCTTTCACCCTACTTCCCCTTCGAGTTCCCGCATTTTAGCCTCCTTTTACTTTCCCCTCTTGGTCCTGTCTTTCCCCCATGAATTTTCTGCCTCGTCCTATTCTTAATTCTTTATCTACTCCCATGGTCTCCCCTATCCTAGCTGCCCCCTTTAACTCTTCATCTCAGCCCCACTGATCTCCTTTCTTAATACCCTCAGCGTCTCCCATCCATCTCAGCCCCCCTTCCCCCATTAAATCTCAGCCCCAGTGTCCCCGCTGTTCGGAGCAGGCAGGGCTGCGGAGGCGGTCGCCAGCGGAAGCCGACGTTTGAGCAGACAGGGTGCCTGGCGCCCACGTCTCTGTCTCCCAGGCCCATCTGTGCTGGAGGGAGTGGCGGTGGGGAGGGGGTAAGCCGCGGGTGAAGAGGGGGAAGGAATTCTTAGGGAGTTTGAGGACAAAAGAAGGGCCAGGGCAGAAGCTCTCACTTACCGTTTCCCAGAGACAGAGTTTGGATACCCATGAGGTCATGCAAGCTAGATAGAGCTGGAAAGTGAGGCTTGGAGAGCATTATTTCCTAGGCCACAGAGCAGAACAGAGCAGGAGAAAGGTCTAGGGGTCCTGAGGTCAGCTCTGCATATTCTCCACTACCTGCCTTCTTTCTAGTACTCACTATGGGGATGCCAGGTGTAAAGGGGTGTGAGGTGTAAAGGAAGGAAAGGAAGCAGGGTAAGAGGAGGATGGAGAGGAGATGGGGTAAGGGTGATGGGGAGGAGATACGGAGTGGGAGGTGAGGAGGGGTGGGAATGAGAAGGGAAGGGGAAGTGGGGAACAAGGAATAGACCGGGTGGGAGATGGGGTGAGCAGCAAAAAGTTGGGACAGAGAGGTGGGGTGAGGAGGAATGAGGAAGGGAGGGGAGGTGGGGTGGTGAGGGAATGCAGTAGTGTGACATGGAGATAGGCAAGGTAGGATGAGGGAGCCCAGGACTGCTGCTGGCTCCTTAGATCTGGGGGCTCTCACTCCCCCACCTCCAGACTCATGGGGACCTGGGCTGTGGGTGGCTCTGCTTCTTCCTATTCCAGTTCTCTCTATTTGGCCTCCTCCAGCTTGCCTGTGCCAATGTGGAGGCAGAGAGTTTAGTCACCGGCCCTTACCTGGTCCCTGCTAATGTTAAGTTGTAGGCTTAGACCTTCGAGGGTGCAGGGCTGTGCCTTCAGGTGTTGGTGGCCTGGACTCCATTGTCTGCCGGGTTCACTGTTGCCGCCCTGTGTTGCATTTCCCTGGGCGTCAGCTGTGTGTGTGAGGCACTAAGGTGCTCAGGGTGTAAGAATGTAGGCTCTGGAGGCAGACTGTTGACCTTGTGAGATTACTTGCCACATCTGTGCCTCATTTTTCCTTTGTAAAATGGGGATAGACAACAACAGTCTTTCATAGGGTTGTATGAGGGTTAATTAAGGTAACACATGTAATGCACCTAGTTCTGAGCTTGGCGTGTAGTTAATGCTCAACAAAGTTAACCGTTACTCAATATGTTCACAGATATCTGGGTGTGTGAGTGTGTCTGTAAGCATTTGAGTGTGATTGGGAGTTATTTGTACTGTTGTATCTGTACTGCAATTTGTGAGTGAGAGTATATCTGGGTAATTATTTTTGTGTGGTAGTGTGCCTGATTCTGTGTAGGCCTGTGATTTTGTGTTAGTGTACATGTATGATTAAATGACTGTGTAGGCCTGTGTCGACATGGCAAAGAGTGGGTGAAGTGTGGCTTTGTGGCTCTTGACACCCTGACACCATGTCTGCTGGTATATGCATGCATCTGTGATCACGTCAGTTCCAAACACTCCCACTTACCCATTGAGACGTCATAACCCTAGGTGTCCCGTCCTTTCCTCACCCTGGGGGAAGGGGAACCAGGGGCAGGGGTGGGGGTGGGTGCCAGTGAGGAGGTGTTTAGACAGAAGCACATGTTCCCTCCCAGACTGTGGATGGGAGGGGGAGCCCCCTATCTTGCACATAATCCTGAAGGCTCCAGAGGAAGTGCTCCCCCCTCAGCCCATGCTTAGTTCCCTGTCTTGTCACCATGGCAGCAGTTGCCAGGGGCTCCCATGGTTGCTAAGATCTGGGTGTGGGAGGCTGCCAGGCCCTGTTGCCAAGAGAAACAGAGAATCCTAAGGGAAAGGAAGATTACTCCCACAGCTTCAGCTCTCTGCAGTGACGAGACTGGCCCCTGGACCTCTCTTCTTCCCAAGTTGTACCTGCAATTTGTACGTGGCACTACTAGGGTTGATGAGGGGCTTTAACAGGAAGCTGGAACTAGAATGCTGGGATCCACCTTCTGAGGAGAAAGGGGGCCCTAGCCTGCCCGTTACCTTCTTTAAGGCTGAGAAGCCCTAAGAAATTAGTGACTACCTTATTCTGTCCCCCATCCCTTATACTTCTCCCCTGGTAATATCTCTGCTTGAGTTCTCCAGTGACTGCTGCTGATCCAGTACCTGATACTACCACCTGCTATAGGAATGCTACATTGATCCCATTACTTTGGATGCAGACTGAGTCCTTTCTGAGGTCAGACTCTTAGCATCTCACTTGGATGCGTACTTCATGCTGACACTTGAGCCCAGACTTCAGTCCCACACTGAGTCCCAATTTTGGCCTCAGCCTGAGATACTGACCTTGGTCTTAGTCCTGGACCAGACAGTCCCCCAAACCCAGCCTCAGCCTCAGCTCTCCTCCTAGGCATGGGTGAACCCTAATCTTGATACAGATACTTGAACTCATCCGCAGGTTCAGTTCTGATCCTGCACACTGACTGAACACTGACTAGCGATCTAACTCCCTGGTGCTTGCCTGGCGTCTCCCTGCATGTTCTGAACTTACGCTGCCCAGTACCATAAGGGTTCAAAGGGGTTATTTCTTGCTTTGGAGTGAAAGGACAGTGCTAGGAATGACCAGCAGAGGGCGTGCAACATCAGGTCCTAGAGGCAAGCTTTCCAGAGCCCACTTCAGAAGGGGATATTAGGCATATTGAGATCTTGGATCTTTTCTTTCAGGTCGGGACCCAGAGCTGGAGGCAGAACAGTTGGTCTAAGAGGTTGAACTAAAGAAATTAAGGTTCCACACACAGTGATGCTGATGCTTTGGGGTCACGTGGGTCCATATAATCATGGGTCTCCCTCCAGCTCAGCCGGCCTCAAAGCTGGGCAAGCACCAGAAGGTGCTTAACCCTTTACTGGCATCGCAGGTCTCAAGAGGACTGGATACCTGGTATCCCACCCCAACTCAACGTTGCTGTCATATGCTTACACAGCTTCACCACCTTCCCTGGTATCCAGTTATCGTTTGGTCCTGTTCAGCAGAACTCTGCCTCTCCTCCACCTTTGGTCTTAGCTCTGTCCTTGAGGTCATGCTGATCTCATTGGTCTCATTGGCCAGACATCATCAGCCATCTGCATCCCTCAAGTCTGCTCTTCTCCAGGGTGAACACCTCTCAGGTCTTCGTAGGTTCCTCTTCTGCCTTGTTTAATTCCAGCCTAGTGGCCATGTTTCCCTGGCTAGGTTTCAGTTTTTGGTGCCTGGCTCTGATTAGCTTTTTCCAGGAGTGCCGGTACAGCATACAAATGAGCTGGCCTGCCTCCCTCTTCTGACTTTGAACTTCTCTCCTTGTAGCCTCAGGTTAAATCAGTTTTTGGGTAGTCACCTCATGCTGTTCACCCACACCAAGTGAAGGCTGCAGCCTCTCTTCTCCCTGAGCTGCTAAGTCACATGCCCATTTGTACATATTATGATTTTGAAAGGAGTGTTATAGTTATTTTAAAAAACAAAGAGCCTTGAAATAAATGAAATAAAAAACATTTTGACAATAGCTTCTGAGTTTTAGGGCAGTCCTTAGGTTTGGAAAGCTCTGTACTTGACACTTACTTTAAGGTGGGATGAGGGACTGAAGAACTCGCTTTGGCAGCACAGATGCTAAGATTGGAATGACACAGAGAAGATGAGCACAGCCCCTGTGTGAGGGTGACGTGCAAATTTGTGAGGTGTTCCATATTTTTGTTTTTGATGAGTGTTAAAACATAATGATGTAAAGTGAATATATATGAATAAATTAGTATATTACCAAAAAAAAAAAAAAAAAGAGGGACTGAAGAGCCCTAGCTGGCTTGGCTGTGACTTCAGCACTGTGGACAGAGGCCATTGGCAGAGATGGGGCCAGAAATCCTTGCTGCTCACTCAGTGACTAACAGTGTATAAAACTCTTTCCTCTTAGCGAACTCATTCTGTACTCACTCAACTATCAGCCCAGGAGGCAGACAGGACAAAAATCTGTTTTCCAGACTTTTACAGATAAGGAAACTGAGGTCCAGCAAGGTCAAACTTCAAGCAACCCTTTGGGGTGGGGTGAGAGAGAGAAGACTAATTACTCCATGTTTAGAAAATTTAGCAGCCGCTGCTTCCTTTTGGGGAATGACTTTTCCCCAGACATAAAGAGGAGTGCATTTGAGCCAAGGCAGGACAGGGCGGTGGGAGTTTGTGTGGAACCAAGGCTCCAGCCAGCCCTGGGAACAAGTGGCAGTTGGTAGAGTCCTAGGAGGGTTTAAAGTCAGGACTGCTGGACTGAGGGCGGGGAAACCTGGATATCATTAAGGTTCACAGAGGCCAAGCTTTTACGCCTCTTTTCCTGTCCAATGCTCGGCTTAAGTGAGCCTAGAGACAAGAAGGAACCTGTAGGATGTCATTAAACTGTCTCCAAGCCTGACGGACCTCCGTGGAAAACGCCAGGGAGGAGAGGTATGGGAGCCCTGTGAGTGAGTGGGGTGAGTTGTGCAGGTGGTGATAAATGCAGTGACATGGCTACAGGCCTGGCTGCCTGTGTATGTCTGTTCCCTGGGGGTGGAATGGGGAGGTGCTAGGCTACATAACAGCTGTTTTTCTTGAGGTGTACTTTGACTGGCAGCACAGTAGTGGTTAAGAACATGAGCATTGAAGTCAGACTACCTGGCTCCCCTGCTGCCTAGCTGTGTGACTGTGTAAACTTGAAAACTCTCAGCCTCTCTGTTCCTCACTTTTCTCATCTGTAACGCAAGTCTCATAGTGTTGTTTTGAAGATTATTTACACAAAGCACTTAGAACTGCCCAGTTAATAGTAACTGCTCGAAAATGTTAGCTGTTGTTTGTATTTGCGATTCCTATGGTTTGGAGGTAGATCTGCCTCTGATCCAGTCTAGGCATGCTTTCCTGCCCGCAGGTACTGGCTCTGTTCTTACCAGATACAACGGAGGAATGGGGATTCCACAGTCCTCCAAAAGCTTCCCCAGACCTTAGGTTTTGATAGGGTTTACCCAACCCTATCGTATCACATTAAAACAATTTGCAAAAATGAGGAGGAAACTCTCAGACCAAGGAGGGCCCAAAAGACCAGGAGAAACACAGCCCATTAGCTTCCCTACTTTGTAGCTCAGCAGGAACTGGGAAAAGTGTCTGAAACAGGCCCTTGGTGGAGAGAGGGGGCAATCCATAGCAGACAGGCTTGGAAGCCTTACTTCTTCCTCAGTTTCTTCAAAAATTCTGGCTCCTCTCTTCAGTGCCCCCATTTCCCCTCTATGCTGTGGTGGAGCCCCTGCCTCCTCCAACCCCCACCCATTGCTTGATTCTTGGGAAGGTTAGCACTAGGAAAGCTCTAGAAAGAGAGTCAAAGTATTCTTCTTGGAGGTCAAATACTCTTGTCTTAGACTCAGACTCAGGAATTGGCCAATGATAGGAAACCACACAGAAACTCAGCAGGTGCCCCAAACAACAGGAAACAGGCAGTTGAAGTAACATCACAATCTGTTTATTATGATTTCCACTGTACCCAGCGCCTTCTGGAGTGAAGGCTGAGCCACGGGGAGGAACATGCAGCTGTAGTGATGGGAAGACAGGGCTTGGGGATGTTCCCCTCAGCTTACTGTCAAGTTACCTTCTGCAGAAAAGCACATAGGAAGGGCAGGAGGGACTAGACGGCACTGGACCCTCTACTGTTACTTGAGTGCTCTCAGGCTTCCCCCAAACCTGTTTTGGGCTAGGAGACAGATCTTAGGCCGTCTGTTAAAGGAGGCTAAGCTTGGAGGTCTTTGTTTACCATGGATATGGAAAGGCCTTGCTACTTATACCCTGATGCTCTTATCTGTGGTCATGCCAACCCATGCTATTCAAACTGGAATGTAATTGGGTTTCTAGGCGCTGGCCCAGACCAGATCTGACACCTTCTCTGTAACTTGGATCACTGGGGCATGTGGCCAAGAGGGAAGGTTTTCCTTGATGCTAGTTGGGTCTAGTGGAAATTCTATAACCTGTTTCTTTCAAGTTTGTCAAAAGCAGTGGTAGCAGGAAAGCAACAGCAGGGAAACTGTCCAGTTCTATGCGACTCCAGGACTGAGCTGTTGGGAAAGGGCATCAAGCATTAACATTCTCCGCTCAAGAAGATCTCTGTTGTCTGGGCTGCAACCAGGGCCCCAGAGAGACATCCTGGGCAAATTCTAACTAAGTGGCATGGAGAAAGTAGCAATTTTATTCCACTGTAAATAGAGGAATAAAAGGGGTTATGGTTACAGTTGCTGCCAGGATGTCCTGAAATTCTGGCATTAAGGTCATTCTGCCTTTTAGTGCCAAGTATACATCTGCCTTTACTCTGCTGGTTTGGAGGATCACTACAGCCTGCTACCAATCCTGCCTGGAGGTTACTTTGGACTCTCTGGTGGTCCTGGCTGCCCTGGGGCCCTGTCAGACAGCTTCTGCCCAGCTTCCCTCTTGGCTTTAGGGCTTTCTGGCACTACTCTTACTGAAGCCATGAGACCTGCAACAGTCAACGGTTGAGGTTGTGCTTTGGGCTAAGAGGCCTATGCACAATCCTGGGCTCACCCCCCAGTGAGGGGCCCTCTTCCCAGGCAGTTTGATTTTGCACTTCCCATATTGGATAGGAATGAGGGGAGCCCCAGATGTAGCCACTCGAAAAGGCCAGGGTGACATTCCCTAGAGAGCACCAGGGCAAGAAAGGCCAGTGTCTGTCCTGTAGCCCCAGTTACTCGGGCTGAGGGCAGGAAGCAGCATTGTGCTCATGGCTTCGGCCATGGCTGTCCTCAAAGGAAGAGGAGCACTCGAGAATGGGTCAATACCTAGGCACAAGGGAACCACTCCATCACTGGGATCCAAAGGGGCGAGTGCTCAAAAGTGCAGAGCCTGCATCTGTTGGGGAAGGCTGGTTGTGGGAGAGGAAGTCATGCAGCAGACCTGCAGAAGTTACACGGCCATAGCCGCTGCCTCAGCTGACCCTCCGTCTCTGCAGCTCCACTGTGTCATCCAGATGCCCTGTCTTTAAATCTGAGCATAGGGAAGGGGACTGCTGGGTGAAAAACAGGCTTAGGGCATGTGGTCTTCAGAGAAGCACATATGTAACTCCAGCCTCCCTTGGCTGGCAGGTGGGGTGGGTAGTACTGGGGAAAAGCATTGATCTCAATTTTGGGCAGCCAAGAAAAAAAGACTGAAACATTTTCTCATATCCTTATCAGAGCCAGACACTAATTTTTGCACTTGGCATAATTTCAGACAGTCACAGTGATGGAAGAGCTTGAGAAAGAAAGGGAACAGGCTTCACTAGGTTTATAAAAGTTTGAATGTCTCCACACATACTGCAAAGGGGCTCCAGGAACGAGGACACTGCAAAGGAAAAGCCTGGACAAGGGGCTGGGGAGGGGCTTCTGTAACTCTTGACTGGTGGAACAATGGAGACTCTCCTTTGGTAAAAAGCTAGATGCCTACAGAGAAGAGGCTGGTTGCTTCGCTGTGCTTTTCTGCTTCCTAGGACTCTGGTGGACTGGGAATGCTACCCTTTCCTGGGAGCAGTGTCCCCTGGGCCCTCTGAAGCACGCCCCAACCAAGGAAGCTTGCTGTCGTGGAATAGGGAGAGGGGTAATCCCAAGTAGGCCTGATCCTGTTGTGGAAGAACTCTGGGGCCTGCTTTGCCAGGCCCTGGGATATAGCTGGCCTGACCTGGCTCATGGTCTTTCTCTTACTCACAGAAAGCTAGAAGCTGCAGCTCCAGAGAGGTAGGCATCACCTTGATCTGTGAAGGATCAGGGAATAAGGTGAACTCCCAGTCCCTGTGACTAATGACAACGCAGGAAAAAAAAAGATGTTCAGCTGTCAAAGTACAGAGCTTGTCTCTACTGAAAATGCCCAGTTTATGAGATCAAACAGCCCAAGGCCATGGGCATAGAAGGCGATTTGCCAGGAGAGTAGGCAAGAGCCCCTGTGCTACTGTGCTTTAATCTTCTCAGCGCACAGTCCCAGGCCCTGATGCCTCAGACACAGTCCTTGGGCCTGAGCCACGTGCTTTCTCCTTTTTTTTTTTTGGTTGGACTGAATAATGGCCTGGTCTACTGATCAGTCTTGGGAGTACAGCCAAGTAGTATTTACAAAAAGCTGTGGGTTTTGAAATGTTCAGGGCCATATACATGAACCCAGATTCACCTTGTCTGCTTCATTTCAGTCCTAAATAATCCAACCCCAGAAGCTTCTCACTCTGTTTCTAGGTTGGGCAGTTTCTGCAGGATGAGACCATATAGTGCTTTTACCATGCCCCTGGTAGCAGCTGCCCTCTTTCCTCTGAGCATCTCAACACTGAGCACTATGCTGCTGCTTCTGCAAGCATCCAATTTAGTACAAGTGCCTTGGGCAATAGGGATATGTTAGCTTCTGCGTGACTGAGCCAACCCTGTCAAATAACTCTTGGCAGTCAGATCTAGCTAAACCTAAGTCATCAGGTTGGAAACAGAAACCTGACCCCCAGGGCCAGGGCTGGCCCACAACATGCACTGACTTGAGAACTTGATGAGAACTTAGGAAGGACAGCTGGGGCTTGGAGGTCTGGCTTGGTGGCCTTGTGGCAGCCTCTGCCTGCCCCCTAAGTCCTCTCATGCCAGGCCGAGGCCCTAGGCTGGTGGGGAAGGACATGTAGTGAGCAGTGGAGAGCAGCAGCAACTCAGGCCATATCTCAGTGACAGGGAGAAGGGAAAGCCTCCTCCTTCCCTGAGGTTTTGCTGAGACTTTCTCTGCTCAAGAGAGATGCAAAGCCTCTTCTTAGCTCCAGCCTCTTATCCTCATTGTCAGGGTGGCTGAAAGGAGTCCCTGCTCAGGGCTTCTGTGGAGCTGCTCTTTCTTGGGCCGTGGAAGAGGCTGGCTCTGCTCTCCATACAACAGCACACTTTTCTGGCTGTGGTTGACTTGAGCTGGAAGGATGGAAAAACATGAGCTGTCTCCTCGCCTCTTCCATCCAGACCTTGTCCTCGTTGGAGCTCAGGCTTGGGGTCTCTGTGGTAGCTGACTTAGGTGAAGCATCTAACACAGAGGGCTGTGGCTCCTGTCATACTTGTTCCATTCAGGGCCCCCTGGGCTCTGGGCCATGAACTCCCATCTGAAAAACAGGGGCCAGGATGGCTCACCTTGGTTTGTGACTGTTCTGCTAAAGACATCTGGAGTTAAATAACCTGGCTGAGAGGTTCCTAGAATGCTGGGTCCCTGGGAGAGGCTGCCTCTCCCTGTTCTGATTAGGACTCCACAGACTAGTTGCCTTCTCTGTCACCAGGAATTGCAATTTAAGTAATGGACTGTGGGGCCAGCCCCATGGCCAAATGGTTAAGTTCGCACGCTCTGCTTCGGCAGCCCAGGGCTTCGCCGGTTCAGGTCCTGGGTGTGGACATGGCACTGCTCATCAGGCCACACTGAGGTGGCGTCCCTCAGGAAAAAAAAAGATTGGCAATAGTTGTTAGCTCAGGTGCCAATCTTTAAAAAAAAAAAAAGGACTGAAGTGCGCTGGTAGTTTTCAACCATTTTCCCACCCCAACAGAGCTAAGGACACAGCATACACCCACCAGAACAGCAGCTCACCACAGGAGGGGTTTTCAGTAGATGAGAACATGTGAGTCTGACATGCCCCCTTAAGAATCACCTGGCCAGAGACTTATCTATTAGAAATCAGAACTGGCTAATAAAAGGGGTAAGTAGAGACCCCTTATTTATACCAGGGGCTTCACAAAGGAACTGTGGTCCTTTTTCAACCAAAAAGAACCAGGCCACTGAAGGTATGGACAGTTAGGCATGTGTGTACGTGTGCGTGCACGCATATATGTGTACAGTGGCAGGTTCAGTCTGTGATGCGAGGGCAGTGGGGTGGTCCAGGAAGTGGATGCTGCCACAGCACTCAGCAGGGCTTCTCCCTGTGGCAGTGCATTTACTACCTCTGTTGTGAGTGGAATGGTGATTTCAGTGCCATAAAGCTTAGTGACAAACTGAGATGCAGGCAGTGCTCCATCCCCTTAAGTTTCAGTACCAGAGGGTGGTCAGGGAAAGGGGGAAAGGAAAGGAGGGAGAGAACGCCACTGTCCCCAAACTGAGCTTCTTGCTCCATGCTATCCTGGGGGTTTCAGATGAATGGCTGCGCTGTTGGGGCGAGCAGCCAAGATGTAGACGACATTCTCCTGCAGAAAGGTAGGCCAGTCCACAAATCTGGAGGGGAAGCAAAGAACAGGTTTATGAGGCCGGTTGCAGAGCCAGGAGGCTCATGAGGCCTGGTCCCAGGGGCAGCATGGCTTGAGCTGGGCAAAACTCAGGGAAGCCCTGGCTTGTGCTTGACATGGTTCTATCTGACTGTGCTTCCAAGCTCACAGACCAGCAGGCTGACCCTATGGATCTGGAGTCAAACATGCATTCTTGGAGGCTGGTTTCTGGGGTGGGCACTTGCTGTTTTGAGGTGGCAGTGGGTAATGCTCTCCTCTTACTTGTGTGTGTTGAGGATTTGTGGGTGCAGACAGCAGGTGAGGAGGTCCCACTCACCTGGACTCATGGTCTGTGGGCAGGAGGACCTTGTCCTGACTCTTGCTGCTGCTCCTGGTTGGGCTGCTGTCTGCTATGGGACCCACATGACTGATGCTGTTGGGCACAAGGACATGTGGTTAGGAGTGGGATGGTGAAAGGCCTGGTCTCCCCAAACTCTGGTGAACCCATGGCTCTGGAGGTGCATGTCCAGGCCTTCTGACGTGGAGCGACAGTTTGGAGTAGAGGCCGCCCTATGCCTTGGCCAATAGGAGTCACAAACGAGGATCCTCTCCTGGCTGTTGGCAGGAGAAACAGGGACGTACCTTTTATACCAAGGGCTATTTGGCATGGGAGGAGGAGGGTACGTGAGTTGGGGCAGGGATTGGCAGGGAGCAGACCTGACACTGCAGGAAGGAGCCTCTGCAAGGCGTTTGCAGAACCAAGAGTGCTGGGCGCGGCGGCACTCAGCCTCACTGACAGTGCCCCCGCTGCTGCATGCTAGGAAGGTGGCTCGGGCTCGCTCCCGCTCCTTGACTGTCAGAAGCCTTAACAGAGAGTTCTGGAGAAGAAGAAACAAGCTAAGATCTTGGAGGTTAAAATATTTTGTAAACTGTCAAGCCAATAGAATCTGACCTCCATTACCACCTCTGCAACCTCCCTTTGAAGCCGCCCAGAGCCTTTCTGGTAGCACTAACATTTGCAGTGGGGTCCAGTGCAAATCAATCTTCCCTGGGCACTCTCCCAGCCTCTGCACTGGATCACCTGTCACTGGACAGAACCTGAGCCCTGTCCTGGTACTGGTCCCTGCTGAGATAGTACCCAGTGCTTCCCCAACCTACCTGGCATGCTTCCCAGGTCTGTGCCACCCATCATCCCATGGACATTCACCCCAGCTGGCCCTTACCTGGGGACGCAACTGCTGCAGAAGTAGGAGGGACTCATGGGACAAGAAGTCAGGCCACTCTATGTGTCCTCGATGTTCAGGGTCCAGGGCTGCAAACTGGCGGGCTGCCTGCTCCTCTTGCTCCTCGCTCAGAGCCCGGTCACTGTCCCCCCGCTTCGCTGCTTGGTGGTGATAGCGCAGAAAGTCCTCCAGGGTCAGGGAGCAATCTGTGGGGAGGCGCCCCATGCTAGCCATGCCCACCCTTTCCTCAGCCTCAGGGGTACCTCCAACTCACCTCTAGGATACCCTTCAGAGCCCCTACATCCTCAGCTCTTGGTGAGTCTTTGTCTCTTGTAGCCAGAATAACTCAGGCTGTGGCTGGGGGTGGATGCCCCTGCTGGCCAACAGCTTGGGAACAGGGACCCATTTATTGCCTACACCCCAAATTCCAGAATACTCCTTCCATGGTTCATCTTAGACAGTATGAAGGAGAAATCTGCCTGGCCCCTCTGAGTCCAGCCTTACCAGGGATGACTTTACACTGCTGAAAGGTCTCTGTGAGGCTATACATTTCCTCGTCAGTTAGCAGCAAGTTGAGGTTGTCCTGAAAGTAAGGAAGAGCTGAGTCAGTGGCCATATAGGCCAGTTGGAAAGAAAGGCCAAGGATCAAGAGGGATGGAAATGGTATTTCAACTGAAAGGCAATTCTAGGATCACCTAATCCCAGACTCTCATTCACAATCAAGGAGACTGAGGCCCCAGAAAGGTGAAAGGACTTGCTCAGAGTTGCCCAACTCTGGGGCAGAATTTTCCCCAGAACCCAGGTATCTTTACTCCAGCTCTGAATCCCTTTTACTAAAGTAGTGGTTTATAAATTATTCTCTGAGATACCCTGGGGATTCCTTGGAAATGCCCTAGGAAGCTGCTGCAACGGAGAAGGGGGCTGGTAAGCAGGCGGGGTTGTGAATCCCTAACTCTATCAACCAGAGCGGCTCCATCTTTATCCATTCTACATATTTGGCTCCTGTGTTAGACTGGGCTCAAAGAGTATTTTAGTTAAAAAAAAAGATTTAATTCTAACTCTGCTCCTAGTGCGTTGTATCATTTTAAATAACTCCAGAATGGTTCTGAAAGAGATGCCATCATGACAAAATTCCTAAAACCAAATGAGTTTTTTGTGGTGCCATAAAAGTTTTAATTCCAAAAGAGGACTGAGATGTTATTTTGTTAACATTAATTTACAGTCTTTAAACTGTCAAAGATTCTTTCTAGTAGATTATTTTTTCCCCTAAAATACCAGCAAAAAACAAGAGCAGACATTTCATGAATATTAATTTGTGGATTTCATAAAGAACTCAAAGTATTCTTTCAATAAATACTTATTAAGGATCTAGTATATGCTGGGCACAACAGTGCGTAACACTGTGAGATGTTCAGTGTGGCTGGAGTGTAGAGTATGTGTGGGGGAGGGTAGGAAGGAATGATAAGACAAGGCAGGGAGGTAGGCAGAATCATGAGTGTGAAGGCCTCAAATGCCCTTTATTGAACCCCTCAAATTGGGCTTTATTCTGAGGGCAAGGGGGAGTCACTGAAGGGTTTTAAGTGCAGAGTGCCATAGTCAGAGAAGGGATTAGAGAGGCAGAGCCTGGAGGCATGGAGAGCAGTTAGATGGTTATTGCATAGTACTAGTAAGAAAAGATGAGTGGCTATACTAAGACATGAGTGGCGATGAGGGGAGAGATTTGAGATATTAGGAGGTAGAATCAATAGGATCTGTTGACTTACTGGATGTGAGGGATGAGGGAGAGAAATTGGGATTGGTAACTGGGGGGGGCAGGGGTGGTATTACTATTCACAGAGATAAGGAATGGAGGGAGAACAGATTTTGGGAGAAAGATGAGTTCATTCTGGGGCATGCTGAGTGTGAAGTACCTGTGAGACATCAAGATGGATATAAGTCCAAGAGACAGAGGAAATTTAGGTCTGGACACACAGAACTGAGAGTCATTAGTATTTATTTGGTGGCTGTAGCCACTGGAGTGGATGAAATTACCCAGAGAGAGCATGTACAGTGAGAAAAGAAGAGCATTAATAAGAGAACCCTGAAAAACACCAGCATTTAGGACTGGGACAACAAAGTAAGAGCGCTTAGAAAGAAAAATCGGAGAGGGCAGTAGAAAGAGAATCAGTAGAAAGGTCTGGAAGTTAAGAAAAGAGAATTGCACAATGTAGGAAGTAATGTTAATAGTGATTATGCACGTATGAGAGGAATTTATTGATTTTTCTATTTTCTATAGTTTCCATATTTTGTGTAATAATTCTCATAAAAATACTCAAGCTCTAAAAAAAAAACAAGGGGGCAATAAGTAATTGCCAAATACATCAGAGAGGTCAAGTAAGAAGATGCCTGAGAAAAGGTCACAGAACTTGACAATTAAGTCACTGGTGACCTTAGGAAGAGCCAGTTTAGCAGAAGGATGGATGCAGATGTCAAATTACAGGGGGTTGAGAAGCCACAAGGAGATGATGAAGTCCTTTCAAGAAACCTGGCTGTGAAGGGAAGGAAAGAAAGGGGAGGAGCTTAGAAGAAGCCTTTGTAAAATATCAGGTACAGAGTGGTGTTAAAGATGGTAGGACTGTGACAGAAAGCCAAGAAGGGAGCTGTGTATTCCTGGGGGTTAAGAAGGAGACACCTTCAACCCACTCCCACATCAGCAGAACACTGTAAAGCACAACACTGCAAAGCAGAGTTGCTGTAAATGAAAAGGCTGGCATTTGGAGGGGTGGTGACCAGAGAAGAAGCTCTGGAGAGCAGGGTGTGTTGTGGCATACTCTAGCTGGGGAAATGGTGTTTAAGTGGCTAGAAATAACTGTTCTCTACTTCTTCTTATGGACAAGCCATAGATAAAGTGTTATTTGTTAGAAAGTGGCATATCTTTGCTTTCTTCTAGGCAGTAGGAAGACGAGGGGATCAGCAGATGCTCTTTAGTCTGAAATCAGTGAATAATGAAGATATTTGCAGGACAACAGATCAATAAAGCAAGACTTGAACTCTATTCAGGAACGCTGAGAAATGGACATGAATCTGGCTTTCTGTCTTCTACTAAAAGTTGGAAGGCATTTTGGAGGCTGGCCCCGTGGCCAATGGTTAAGTTTGTGCACTCCGCTTTGGTGGCCCAGGGCTTCGCTGGTTCGGATCCTGGGCGCAGACATGGCACCATTCCTCAGGCCATGCTGTGGTGTCCCACACAGCACAACCAGAGGCACTTACCACTAGAATACACAACTATGTACTGGGTGGCTTTGGGGAGAAAAAAAAAAGAAGATTGGCAACAGCTGTTAGCTCAGGCGCCAAACTTAAAAAAAAAATTGGAAGGCATTTATATATAATTTGCAAAGTTCTGAATCAACTGACCTCTATTTAATTCACAAAGTCATCACTTCAGAGATGAAAAACAAATGCTCCTAAGAGTCAGGTGGTAGGCCCAGTGAGGATGTCAGGACCAAGCGGTTTTCCTGTGACAGAATCTACCCCTGTTGGAAGCAAGCTGATTAGGATGTCAGATTGGTTTTTCAGATGAGTACAATGAATGACGACTAGATACTAATTATTAGAGAAAGCACTGCTCCAAGCAGAATTACTTTTGAATAATTGGCCTCATCTTATCCATTCAGTCCTCTAGCTCAGTGGTTCTCAACTGGGGATGACTTTGCTCCCCTAGGACACATTTGGCTGTGTCTGGAGACATTTTTGGTTGTCACAACCAGGGAAGGGTGCTACTGGCATCTAGTAGGGAAAAGGCCAGGGATACTGCTAAACATCCTACAATGCATACAGCCCCCACAACAAAGAATTATTGTGCCCCAAATGTCAATAGTACTGAGATAGAGAAAGCCTGTCCTAGCCCTAGGACTTGTATCTACTACTGGAAAACTCTTTAGGTCACTGCCCAGAAACCAGTGTTCTACAATTGGGCCTCCAGGAAAGGCACCAAGTCCCCCATGGTGCAGCAGCCCGCCATCCCTGCAGTGCAGGCTCACACAGTAGTGGCAGCTCCAGCCTGTTTCCGTGTGGGCCATCTCGGTCACCTCTGCTGCACTGTCTCCCTGGATGTAGCCCATGCGGCGCAGGCAGCCATCGTGGAAAACCCTGGTGCAGACCCTGCATGGGAAGAGGCTCTCGGCTGTCCAGACCTCACAGACATCACACATCTCATCGTTGACAACCTGGGGAAAGATGGCAGGAACGAACAGGGATGTGTAAGCACGGGCAGCAAGATCCTATGGCCACTGAGTACAGAGCTACCAGCATAGGCCTGGATCTCCCTGGAGCAGCCTAGAGGAAGAGCTCCAATTGAAGCCAGTGTTAAGGCAATAGAGCTTTCTCTCTGGAGGACAAGAACCAGTACGCTCTTCCAGCTGCTCAGGCCTCTGTGACCATGTTTTTGAACAGGGATGCTACTAGCCTTTTTGGAAAGAATAATCTGTTGTGAGAGACTGTTCCATACCCTGAAGGACATTTAGCATCCCTGGTTTTCTTGGCACCAAATACCAGTAGCAACTCCTGGTTATTGTGACCTTCACTAACTCCATGCCCCTTCAAATTTCCAAATGCCTCCTACAGGGGCAGTACTATCCCCTGTGTGGGTGGGTTGGCAGAAGACCCGCCCTGGTGTCATTCCCTATCACCCACTGCCTCAAGTCTTTCACTAAGACTAATCCAGGATGGGGCCGGCCCCATGGCCGAGTGGTTAAGTTCACGCGCTCCACTTTGGCTTCGGCAGCCCAGGGTTTTGCTGGTTCGGATCTTGGGTGCGGTTGTGGTACTGCTCGTCAGGCCACAGTGAGGTGGCATCCCACGTGCCACAAGCAGAAGGACCCACAATTAAAAATATGCAACTATGTACTGGGGGGATTTGGGGAGAAAACGCAGGAAAAAAAAAGACTGGCAACAGTTGTTAGCTCAGGTGCTAATCATTAAAAAACAGTAATTCAAATTCAAAGATTGTTCTGGACTCAGTTCCATCTTTCTGATTTTGAGTCTCACTTCAACAATACCCAGAACTCCCTGTTCTGCTCCCTGATCATAACGTCTAAGACTTGAGGATTCTGCCCTAACTGGACACTCACAGGCTCTCTGGGCTCCAAGTGGATCTCTGGAGGCTTGTCATCATCCAGCTTCCGGGTGGGGCGGATGAAGGCAGGGGGTGTGAAACGACTGGTCCTGTCAAACTCCTCAGGCTCCACTCCACGCCCATCTCGGAGCCTCTCCCAGGCAGCACGGTTGACACTGCTCTCTTCTTGGAGCACTGGGGTGCTTGCCTCTGCTTCTTTCTCCTCCTGTACCTCCTGGACGGAGCCCTCTACAGTGCCACAGCGGGACCCTGGAAGCTCACCTGTGTGTCGGATAGAAGACCTGTCTCGCAGCCCATCCTTGAAGGCAGACACAGCCAGGCTCACCTTCTGCACCTGCTCCACTGTCTGCCGCTTGGACATCAACACCCCCATGGCTCTGTGGACAAAAAGCAGGGGGGCCCAGACTCAGCCAATTGTGGAGCATACTGGGCCAATCAGTTTCAACCATTCACCTAAGTGGTAAGTGCTGTTAAATATTAAATAGTTGCTCCCTCTTCTGCAACTCAGTAGCATGGCAGAAAGAGCACTTGTTAAGGAGTCAGAAGACCTTGATTCTACTTTTGACTGGCCCTGTAACTTTGATTTTCCCATCTATGAAATGAGGGCTATCTGCCCAGCGTACTTCACAGGGCTGTCATGAAGATAACATTAGAAAATGGGCTTGATAGTGCTTAGTAAACTGGAAAGCACTCTACAATGTGAAATGGTATCTCTGTCTTCTTTCCTGTCCTAAAGTCAATTAGTCCAGGGGTCCAGGCCTCTACCACTTTGAGATAGCTGGAGACTTCAGTGCCCAAGTCTCTCCTCTGCCCCAAAAGATGACCCAAGGCTTAAAGCAAGACTGCAGCAACACATTTCAGACTTCTGATTGAAGGAAAGCTCCTCCAGTAAGTGCTGTGCACAATCCATCCAGGGATAACCCATATCAAATACCTACTTTTTTTCTTTTTGCAGGGAAGGATTCAACCTGAGCTAACATCTGTTGCCAATCTTCTTCTTTTTTTTTTCCCTCCCCAAAACCCCAGTGCATGGCTGTATATCATAGTTGTAAGTCCTTCTAGTTCTTCTATGTGAGCTCCCACCACAGCACGGCAACTGACAGACAGGTGGTGTGGTTCTGTGACCAGGAAGTGAACCTGCATTGTCAAAGTGGGGAGAATGCTGAACTTTAACTTTTAGACCATTGGGGCTGGTTCTCAAATACCTAGTTTTTGAGGGGCTGGGCTGGTGGCATAGTGGTTAAGTTCGTGTGCTTTGCTTCGGCAGCCTGGGATTCATGGGTTTAGATTCTGGGCACGGACCTAGCACTGCGTGTCAAGACATGCTGTGGCAGTGTCCCACATAAAATAGAGGAAGATTGGCACAGATGTTAGCTCAGCGACAATCTTCCTCACACTCACACACACACACACACACAAAAAAAATACAAAAAACTCCAAAACCTACTTTTTGAGTCAGAGTGAATGAACTGCTATTTTTAGAGGACTCCTGAATTAGGCAGTCAGGAAACTCTACCACCCTATCCATGTGGTCAAGATCAAAAACATTTCTTTGCCCCCTCTAAATAGTAGCTATGCCTCTTCATGGGTCTGTCTATCACAGACAACTGGCCCATTACAAGCTCTGAAGTGCTTCTCACACTTCTAAGGCTTCGCTAATGTCACTTCCACATTTTCTGCTTTTTTTTTCAACTGCTCAAGAAAAGTCCATATCCTTTACAGGTTAAAAAGTAACATTATCCCTGCACTTCCTTTGCAGTACCAAGGCACAACATTGGAAAGGGAGGGCATGACAGGGCACATTGCAACGCTGGTCTGCTATTTCCTAGCTGAAGGGTCTTGGTGGAATTCAGCTGAGAATACTTGTTCTAAAGTAAAGTGGAGCAGAGAGTTCATTTTAGCTTTGCTCTCAATCCATTATAATCAAGGCTTATTGAACAGCACTATGTGCAAGGCACTGACTACTCATCATAGGAAATAGAAGCCAGGAGGACAGAGTCTCATCACTCGAGCTATGTAATGTCAGAACTCAGAGAATAGTAGGACAAAGTGCTGGAGGTGCCTAAAGGAAGTGACACCACACTACTGGGAGTCAAAGTGGACCGTGAAGGACAAGTCGGAAGTTATCCTTTGTTTGGGGGAAAAGGTGACAGAGGGTAGGAGGAGAGGTTAGGGCCAATTAGAAGGCTACTATAATATTCCAGCCAAGAGGTAGAGGGTTTGAACTGAAATGATGGCAGCAAGAATGATACTGAGTCTATTCGATACCATGGAAATAGAATTAGAGAAATTTAGGAACAAATTGATAACTGATTGTACCAAGGGAAAGGGAGAGAGGACAGTTTTATATTTATAGTCATTTGCTGCATAAAGACATTTCGGTCAACAATGGACTGCATATATGATGGTTGTCCCACATGATTAGTGCCATATACTCTAGGTTTGTAGTAGGCTATACCACCTAGGTTTGTATAAGTATACTCTATGATGTTTGCACAATGACAAAATTGCCTAATGATGCATTTTTCAGAACGTGTACCTGTTGTTAAGTGACATACGACTGTATTTATTTCCCAGCGTTATAACTGACATCGAACATTGTATAAGTTTATGGTGTACAATGTGAAGATTTGATACACATATATATTATGAAATGCTTACACAATAAGGTTAGCACATCCCTCACCTTACATAATTACCATTTTGTTGTTGTTGTTATGGTGAGAACATTAAAGCCCTGTTGTCATAGCAACTTTCAAGTATACAGTACTGTATTGCTAACTATGGTCACCATGCTGTATCGTAGATCCCCAGAATGTATTCATCTTATAACTGACCGTTTGTATCCTCTGACCAACATCTCCCCACTTTCCCCACCCCTCAGCCCCTGGGAACCATCATACTAACTCTGTTTCTGTAAGTTCGATGTTTTTAGATTCCACACATAAGTGAAATCATACGGTATTTCATTCAGTCTTTCTCTCACTTATCGAGAGGGCAGTTTTAAGCCGACTAACTAGAAGAATGGTAATGCCGTTTACAGAAATTGGGAAATAAGAAAGAGGGACAATGAAACCGGGTTTTGCACATGTTGAATTAAAGATGTCCCTGGGACGTTCAGGCATTCTGTTTTCCCCTGCTTAAAACTTTTCAAAGGCTTTCTAAGCTTTCAGGATAAAGCCCTCCACATCAGCCTGTTTACCGCAGCCTGTCACACCCTGTTGGCCTGGGCTCCCTCCTTTTTGCTCTGTTCCAACCACTCTGGCCTTCTTTCAGTCTTTGTGTGCCCTGCTCCCACTATTTGGGGGACCTCTGAACATTCCTTCCCACCGGATTAGTGCCTATTCATCTGTCAGAGCTCAGCTCAAGGACTGGGTCCTTGAGGAAGTCACTGCTGACGTCCCAGTCCAACTTGGAGTGCTTACACCATCACACTCTTCTGCTCAGCGCATTTACCTTCGTTATTACATATTCGATAGGATGATTATCTGATCAATGTCAGTTTCCTCTATGAGATCGTTTTTACCCTGCACAGTGCCTGTCTCCACTGCCTAGCACTGTGTCTGGAAGAGAACAGGCACTTAACAAACATTTCCCAATTAATTGTGAAGTAGTCTTTTTGATTTTTTAATAAAGCCTTAATACACATAATATCTGATGACAGTCACCTCTTCTTTCCAGAAACAACTCCTGTATGCACTACTGTGGTGCAAATTCCTACACCGCCTGGGTGCATGCTCTGCCATCAATTGTTGCCAAAGAAACCCAATCCATATTTTTGAGTTTAAAAAATGACTATAAGAAAAGAAAGATCTCCTCTCCTCATTTGTAAAATTAAAGTATATGACTAAGGAATATTTACTTTGAATAAGTAACTTTAAGGAGTGGTAGCAAAGGAGATTTATTGAGGAAAGGTTTATTGATCAAATTCAGGAAACTGTTTACGGTATTTATACCCCAGTGGACAATTAATAATAAATTGTGATTAAATAGACATTTTTATCCCTGATTGCAAACAAATATTGGACAAGGGGGAATGGTTAAATTATGGTACAATAGAAGACCAAACAATATGAAAAACATGGAGGTAGAAGTCTATTTATTGATGTGGAAAGATGTTCAAAATATATGAACATGTAAATGAAGAAAGCAAGTCACAAAAATGCTCATGTTATGACCTAATTTTTGTAAGAAAGAATGCATATATATTTTTTCCATCTTTTTGTTGACCTTTATTTTCTAACTTTTTTACATTGAACATTAATTACATAAGTAAACATCCTAGGGTTGGCAACCTGGTGACTTGCTTTAGTTCTGGATCTGCTGTGACCTGGAACATGTTGCTTTGCCACTTTGGGTGTCAGTTCCCTATGTGTTAATGAGTGTGCCTGGAGCATGTAGTCTAAGCATTCAGAATGCTCATTTAGAATGCTCTTTTCATATTCTTTTAAAAGTCCATGTGACCTAATGAGGGTATGCAGCCTGGGTCGGGGTGGGGCTCGGGGTAGAGAGGACACCCCTAGAGCTTTTGCTGAGGCTGTGGACCCGGGAGTTCTTGAAGAGGCTGGGCCTGTAGTCCCCAGAGGCTGCCCACATGCCTCCAGAGCACCAGCTGTGCTCTACGGTTAGGTGGGAAAACAAGTCCACAACTTAACAGTGAGAGGAACTGGCACACCAAGAGGGAGAACGCAAACCCGACACACAACGCTTCATTGCCCACCTTCCTCACGATCAATTACTATTTCCAAGGCCACAGCGTTTTCCTCAGAAACCTTCCATAGTACGTTTTTCAAAGTTTTTGACTGTGAGCCATAGTAAGAAATAGAGTTTACAGTGTGACCCTGTACACACAGCTATAAATATGTGTTCATAGATCTATAACTGAACCCAATGTTTTGGGAAACAATTCTACTTTTACTACAAGTGATGCTCCCTGGTATTTCCTATCCTCTCTCTCCTGTTTCATTAGAACAGTCCTGACAGTGACGCTCTCAAATGATTTCAGGACTTCCTAGTGGGTCTGGACCTGCAATTTGAAAAACACAGGCTTAGGATCATTTTACATTTTTGGTTAGAGAACTGCATTTTGTCTTTTGACTTAAAGATGGTTACCTCTAAAAGACAAGGACAGCATTGTGGGGTATAAGGTAAGCTTTCCCCTTGACTGGAGTGATGCAAGAACAGAATTCTCAAGCTTCTCTTAGAGTCTGTGTGGTTGGAAGGTCTAGCAGAGATGGACAGCTACTAATATACCTTTCTCTGTACGAGAGGCTGATCCTCTTTGACCTGTGGGCATATGTAAGAAAATATTTAGTGGAGCATTCTTTTACAGTGATAAAAGGTAGAAATAATCCCCCCCAAAAAAGGAGAATTATTGAATAACTAGTGATACATTCATGCTATAAAAATAAAAAGAAAAAAAAACTTTTAGTCCAATAGGACCACAAAGATCAGAGCAATAATTCTCATCAGGTGGATCCTGGGGCAAGTCGGGGTATGTGTCAGAACTCCAGGAGGAGAGAAGTAGTAGATTGAAAAAGCATATCAATTATGATACATATTTACATTTGGAAAGCACTAAAACCATCACCTTTGTTTTGGTAACACAGACTACAAAACAGCACAGCTTGATAGTATTCTCCTGGTTCCTAGAGATATACAGAATGTGCTAGCTCTCCAAATAGGTGGGGCACTCCTATCCCAGAATTTGTATTAGAAGTTTTAGGGAGCAATCATAAGACATCTGTGTTTACCAGCAAGGAGGCATGGGTTGGAAAAAAAAGTTGAGGAACACTTATTTGGAGACCTGGAATAACCATACGAAATTCACTTTTTCAAGAAAGATTCATTGAGGGAAAATCAACGGTATGCATTTGGTTCTTACTGTTTTTTTCAGATGATGGAGTAAGAGTCCTGAACAAAGGCCAGTCAGTTAGGAGGGTTACTCTGTAAGGGAACTGACTCATTAGTAGTGTATCAGCAGAGTAACCACAGGCATCCCAAAACACACTGTAGTCCTGCCACAACCATTAGTCTCTGCAAGGATAACAAGAATCACTGTTAAGCTATCTCAGTTGTTAGTCGTGTCACTGCAACGGTTTTGGGAGTTTATCTTTAAAGGAAGTTCAGTGAAGACTGAAGATGACATCCACCAGCAAAACAAAGAAACACAAACAAATAAAACCACTTTCCACTCCTGACTGCAGGATCTTGGAGTATTGCTATTCCTTTTACTTGAGATGGTTCAATTTTCTGGAGCACTTTATGCCCATAAGGGCAGAAAATGTAGAGAAGAACCATTAAAAAGAAACTATCAAAATCCGAAGAAGACCCCAAGTCATTTTAAATCAACATGGCTTTGATTTTGAGATAAACTGTGAGGACACAACAGAATTAGGCTTCAAGAGTAAGGCTAAAACCATTAATCCTTAATGGAGAGGATCAAACCTGGATACAAAAGACAGCTTGATTAAAAGCAAGTGTGCTGAAATATCCAGAATGTGCACCTGGGGTGTTTGAGAAAGTAACAAAACCAGCTCTAATTTCTAGAGAAACAAGTGGTAGTGATTAGCCATGGGTAAAAACAAGTGCCTGGTGAGAAAAACCTGGCCTCTCCTGTGCTGGGAGAATTCCCAGGAAGAAGAGTGAGTTAAAAGGAAATCAAGACGCAAAGATCCCACAAACAATACCTAACGACTACTTCTTTGGCTGGTGGGTGGAATTGGGGTTTTCTCCCTCTCTAACAAGGATGAAGGAGGGATAAAAAGACATTGTCCCAAGAATGATGTGACTGTCAGAGAATTTGTGGCATCTAGGGAAAACTTGGAAAAAACCCTCAGAGGGCAGGAGCAGGTCATGGTGAATAACAGAGGGACAAGCAGGTAGAATAGGGCCATGTGACTGTATGATCTGGAGGAAATGAAAAGATGACAGCCTGAATCTTTCTTCGGGTAAGAGAAGCCTGTCTAGATGTGTTTGTCAGGCAGAACGACATATGTGGCCAGCCTGGAATGTGTGTGTGGAAGACACACCCATTCTCTGCAGAGAACATGCTCACAACGCAGTGCGATTATTATAAAGGCAAAGCTGTGGGAGTAAGGGGAGGGGGGTTGCTCCACAGCAGCAGTTGCTGGAGAAATAAGGAAGTGGGAAGGTGGCTAGGGAACCTCTTCCCAACCTCTCTATAAAGATTCACAGCTGCGACTAGCACGGGGGCACCCCTCCTAATAGGCAGGAGTCTCCTCATTCGGCATGCTAAAGGTAAAGTACATTTACTTGCTTTCATCTGATTCTTGATGTGCGAATGGCAGCTGTTTCAAAAAGGCTCCAAAGCAACTGAAAGTGATTGCTTGGAGGTTATGAGGGCTTCCCTAGGCAGGAACAAGGCAAAGAAAACCTCCAAGTTGGGGTACAGAGGAAAACAACCGGAGAGAGGGTTGGGCAGGTGGAAAAAGGAATTTCACTGAGATCAATAGGGAGAAAAATCTAGATGGTTCCCACTGCCTCCCACACAGCATGTGTTCTATAAACCTTTGTTGAATGAACGTTGCAGAGTGACTGGGCAACATAAAAGGTTTATTTGAGGCCGTGGTTTCAGTACTCTTTCTTCCTCAAAGTTGGCCAGGGACTGATCGGACCAAATCTTCAGAATTCATTTCTAGAAACTACATAGTCACCAGCTCATCTCATCACATCTACTCTGCTTCCCTGAGGTGGACACTGACTGGTAATTCAGGGCCAGCAGGGGCTAGAACAGGTAAGCACACAGCAGCTACAGGTGATTTCTGTGACCACAGGGGAGAGCTACAGAATTCTGGAATTTAGCCAGTTTCCACAACCACAATGATAAGAAAAGAGAGACTAATGTTACCAAAGTCAACGTCCCGTGCATTTTTGATATGTCCTGGGGCACTGCGGCCTGGCCCACAGGAGGGCGGCTGCCCCAAGGGCATGTGTAGGAAGCTTGAAAATGTCTCCTCCCTCCTGGGATTGGGCTGGAGAAACTGAGCACAAGCAGCATCTGCACATAAGGGTGAAAAATTTCAAGGTGGTTGACAATTGGCTCCACGAGGCACCTGCCTGAAAGACTGTCTGAGAGCCTCAGGGAAAGCCACACACCTAATGAAGGTGACCGGCCACAAGGGTATGGAAAACCAGCAGAACCAGGGTGTAAAAAATGCAGAATGCACAGCATAGACCCTAAGCTCACTGCGCCCATCAACATCCATCTCGAGACTTGAAACAAAAACCCTCAAAAAGAGACTCCTTACCCTCTGCTGGTCTTTGAGAAATTCAAGCCGGAAATGGTCTAGCTGTTCTCCAGGGCCTGGGTGTCCTTCAGGACTCCAGTTCCACACCGCAGTGCTCGTGGAGCCTGTTCCCCGTCAGTTCCGCTGTCTGGCCGTAGCCTACAGACTCCTTTTCGCTTTTATGTCTACAGACCCTGAAGGGGTCTACCTGGTGCCTCCCTGTCTTCCTCCATTCTCCCATTTATCCAGCACAGCGGCACCGGCTTCTGTCAGCCCAGAAAGACATAGTCACCCCAACTGCACAGAGCTCTTCTGGGGTTTCCAAGGAGCAGAAGGGCTACTAAAGACTGAGGAAAACCGTCTTCCCGGAGTCAGCTCAAGAGATTGAGGCGTGAGGAAGGTGCTGCTGTTGTTTAATATTTCCTGGAAGCTCACGAAGCTCAAATCTACATGAGGACAAAACTATGGTCTGATCTTTAGCCTCAGATGCCCTGGGATGAGTCTTCATGAAAAGCTACAGCGCCGACTTCCCACAGAAGCAGAGCGATGGTTAAGGAACATCACACCACCAGTGATCAGCTGGTGTGATCGCACTGAGCAAGCAGAGCTTTTCAGCAAGATGGAGAGGCGCCCCTGTTCTCTGCTCTGGGCCCCGGAAGCGCCGATTCAGTCCCATTTGATGCAGCTATTACACTGTAACCGTCTCGACTTGACTTGTTTGTTGATTGTACAAATATTTGCTGAATGCGGGCTACTGTGTAAAGGCACAAATCAGGCACTGAATAACTGCTGGTAGAATGAACAAACGGAACCTCACTCAGCCTGTGAGAATGCAGTGTGAGTATGTGTATGCGTAGGGGGCATAAGTGTAGGATTAAAAAAAAAAAGGTGTTGCTTGAGCTAAATTTTGAAATATGAGTGGGAGTTACCCCAGTGGATAAGGAAAAAAAAAAGGCATCCAGGCAGAGGTAAAAGCACATGCCAAGGCATGGAGCCTTCTGGGGACTCCGTCGTGGCTTAGGGAGTATGAAGCCAGCCGGGTGCTGGGTAGAAACAGGCAGGGAAACCTGTTTTCACATAAGAATCAGCCCAAGGAATCAGTGTGAGATGGATGCTAAAAATATTTGTTTAGAAGGGACTATGTATTTGGATTTCGGGGGAGGGGAGAACCCCCAGAGAACTGGATTTTCTGAGGCAGGTAGCAGGATAGCCCTGAGAAGTCCGAGGGCTGACCAGCAAGTACACTGCTTGGCCTTTGGACCAACAGGAAACGCCCCTCCACAGCCTAAGAGCTGGGAGGTGGTGACTGTAGTGGATCCCTGGGGCTTTCCCCTGGGAGACCCGTAAACCTGATTCTGTTTAGTGCCCTCCAGAGGATTCTGACTCCTAGCAACCCTGTGGACAGCAGAGCGGAACCCTGCCTGGATTTGTGCACCATCCTCTCACCTTCCGCTACATCAGACAATGCTCTGCTGCTATTCACAGGGTTTTCATGGCCAAGTTTTTTGGAGGTGGCTGGCCCAATCCTTCTTCCTAGTCTGTCTTAATCTGGAAGCTCTGCTGAAACCTGCCGACAGTGAGTGACCCTGCTGGCATCGGAAATCCCAGTGGCATAGCTTTCAGCATCACAATAACACACAGCCTCCCAAGTATGACAACCTACAGACAAGGGGTGTGGTTCCCTGACTGGAAGCTAATCCGGGCTGCAGCGGTGAGAGTGCCAAGCCAACCTACACACTGTTGTTTTAGTGAGAAGACCCCAGTAAGATGAAACATTTCTCAAAACTAAATAGAGATCACCTATGTAAAAGGACTTTCTACACTGTCACGTGACATCCAAATATAAGGTACTGTCATTACTATCATAGGAAGCCAGGAGTGTGGCCAGTTCACTCGAAGCATATGGGCAAAAACAATTTTGGCAAGGCAACGGCAGGGGGACTGAGAATGTGGCTGCCCGAAGCAGCACAGGACAGCAGTTGCGTTTCAGTGACGCCTGGAAAGAGGCACACTCTACACTGATCCCTGTAGATACTCTGTAAAGCTGTAGTTTTCCCCTTTCTTTTCTTACTCTTTATAGTAAATGATTAGAGAAATGCAGACTGATTCTATGTGAACTCCTCAAGGGCAAGGGCCCTCATATTTACCTAGCATAGCACCTGGCAAGTAGGCAGCACTTAGTAAACGTATGTGGGTCCCTGAGGCGACTGCCGAAAAGGGAGGAAGGATTGAGGGCGATGTTAAAATGGAAAACATAACCACGTCTCCAGCCGGACACTGATGTCTTGGTTTCTTGGCCCAAAGCTGGTAAGCAAGCCGTGTCAGAAGTTGGTCATTAAGATTGAGGGGTGGAGTGGATAATGATATCCCCATGAGAAAAGAGTAAGTCACTTTGGGAAATGAAGATAGCAGAAACCAAGAGCTCTGCTGGAGAAGAGCATAGGGGGTGGAAGATAACAGATTCTGCAGCTAAAGAGAAAGGAAACTATTTGCATAAATATGATCCTCTTAGGAACAGGTGTACTGGAAAAAAATACAGGGAGTGTGGCAAATGGGCCAGGGAAGGTCCTACCATTTATGTTCCAGGAAAAGGAACCACTGTCAAAAACACGGCAAAAGCAGGGGGAAGAAAAGCCTAAGAACGTGGTCAGAGAAGATGTGGAAGATTAAAGGCTGAAAAACCCACACACGTTTTTGTATACTCTAGTGAAACTGGGTGAGCCATCTCTGCCCTTTTTTCTCCCTTTTTAAAGCCACCTGGTGACATCCTTCACATCCATCCTGAGTGATTTGATTTGCACTTATATTGTGATTAGGGGAGAGTTAATATTCTTAGGATTTTTGTAATCTTAATGTTTACCCAATGCTAGACATCAAGAAGGTGATATCCAAGGTCTAATATTTAGGGAGCACCTGGAGCCATCTAGCAGTTTTCCCAGGGTCACGAGTGGGTGTGACACCAAGAGCCCTCAGTGAAAAGACCAGTTTAGGAATAAAATCCCAATGGCAAATCTCTGAATTGCAGCAAAGATCATATTTGCAGCCTTACTCCTTCTGGTTTTCTTTAAAAAAAAAAAAATATATATATATATATATATATATATCTATCCCTGTTTATGTTAGTGTGTTAGGCTGATGAGAGGGGTTTGAACTGAAAGGGGACTATAAACAGCTCTGTAATAGGGAGGTGCTTAACCTATTTACACCTTCTTGGAATTTACTCCACTGTGCTGTGCATGAGGTGCCACACGCATGCTTCAGGCCGCCATGGAGTTAAAAAGAAGAGCTAGCAAGTGGTAAAGCAGGTTCTTGTGTTTTCTCACCAGCCTGATCTCTCTTCTGTGTAAGCCCAGGAGCCCAAGGAAGCCACTTCTACTGACGGAGGATGTCACTAGGTTTGGCAGTGTGGAAGGGAGGCAGGGGAACAGGGAAGCTCTCCCAGAATGGCTCTGTGGTGAATTCCATCGCTTAGCTCCCTCACCACTCCATTTTTGGACAAGAAACCAGAGTCTATCCTTGGGCCCCAATTTGTGCCCGTGGGAATGGGGTGGAATGAAGGGTTACCACAGCCGAGGGGACGAGATGAGGGTGCATTACTGTGTCAGGCCCAGACCTTTGCGCTCCCCAGACAACGGACTCCCAATAAGCCTTCCTTGGCTCTGCACCTTTCCCGCTCTCCTCCTCCTCGTTCAGAAGCACTGCTGGGCAAAAGTGTCCTGGGTGGTGTCTGTGGACCAGTGTCTGCTGGTGCACATAGTCAGACCACCACAAAGACACTGTGCGTCATGCTTCCTCAGTGACACTGTGTCTCCTTCCTCTTTCTCACGGATTCTGTCTCAGAACACCCCATCCTCTCAAGGGTCCCTTTAGTTCTCCAGAGCACGTCCTGTCAGAGAGAACACCCAGAGGCCTCTCCCAGGCCCAGTTAAGTCCAGAGCCACCGGGAGGCATCGTCACAGGGGGGCTGCCAGTGGAGGAAGCCACACTCCGAAATCGGGGGATTCAGTGGAAACCAGTTCCTGCAGCAGTTTCGTCCCTAAACTGTCCTCATCCGCCTATTTAATCACCACATTTCCTGAGCACATACTATTGCAAAGCCCTGTGCTTGGGATCTCAGTGCGACTTAAACGTACACTCCTGCTTCTGCCTCTCCTTGACAATTTTTCCCCCCAAAATTTCCAAACACAGATTCATGGCTCCAGGCTGCTAAACCTCTCTGAGTCTCAAGCCTGATGTTCAAAAGGGGATAAAGTCCTGAGGCTGCTGTGAGGATGACATGAGATGTTCCACATCCCGGCACGGGACCCGGCCCACCGCGCGCAGTCACCCTACCTACCCTTCCCTGCTCCCGAGGACTTTCCCGACAGGACCTGCCCGTCACTACTCCGCCTGCTCTCGCCGCCGTCCTCCGGAAGGTCAGGCCCGGGCTCAGCCTCCTTCCCTCCCTCAGAGGCCTCATGGGCCATCCCTGTGCGCTGGGCTCTCACGCCAGCTCCTGCCTCCGCTGAAACCCGGCTTGGGGCCAACGGGCCACCACGGAGGATCAGCATCCTAACAGAGGGGGCGACGCACAAGGGCAGCAGCCCACAGGGCCGCCGCCTCTCGACCACGCTGGAGGGACGTGGTCAGGGCGCGCTGAGCCCCGAGAGAGGTCAAGGCCAAGCAAGTCCTCCGGGCGCTGGGAAGGTACTCCCGGCCGGACCCCAGGGCAGGGTCCTCTCCTCCGGGCAGAGCTTCCCTCCCGGCGGCCCCAGGGCACGGTCTCCCCCACGCAGGCGCCCGCCGCTGCCCTCTGCTCCCGAGCGGCTGTCCACCCAGCCCGCCCCGAGACGCGCCGCCTCCCGGAGGGGCTCCGACGGCCTCTCCGGGGACCGGGCGCTGCCCGCTCGGCCTCCGCCAGCGCGGGGAGCGGGCGCCCCGAGAGTGTCCGTTCACACGGGGTCTGCCGGGGCCGGCCGCTCCCGCCTCCGGGACTCTCCGGGGCAGAGGCGGCCACCCTCGGGGTCCCTCCGCTCGCACACCGACCCCTGGGGGCGGCGCCACCCCACGCCTCAGAGCCCCCGGAGCGCTGTCCGCTGCCCGCAGGCCGGCCCTCGGGGTGCCCGCCGGGGCCCCGCCGCCCCGCCCCCGCTTACCGGGCCCGTCAGGCTGAGGGACGCGCTCCCGGGCTGGCGGCCTCCACCCCCGCGGGCCCCGCGCCGCTCCGGTCCGCTCGGAAGCCGGCACGCCGGGCTGAGGGAGGTGGCTGCGCGGGCGGAGCCGCGGGCTGAGGCGGCGCGCGCCCCGAGCGCGCCCACCGTCCCGCCCCGCCGCGCGACTCCGCGCATGCGCCCGCGCCCGCCGCCCGCTGCCCGCCGCGCGCCCCCGCCCCCGCCCTCCGGCGCCTCGAGGCGCGGCCCTGGCGCCGCAGGCGCGAGGTCGCAGGAGTGAAGCGCTGAGGGGCCGGGCGGGCGGCGGCCGGCGGCGACGCGCGGCGCTCGGCGTGCTCAGGGAGGGGGCCTGAGCCCCGCGGGGCCGCGGCCGGCTCTGCCTCTGCCCGAGCCCGCTGCCCGCGCCGGCCCCGGCCCCCGAGCGGGCGTCCGGGCGCTGCTTTTCGCGCTGCCCCCCGCGGGCTGGGCGGAGGCGCCTCGCAGAGGCCTGGGCTGGCCCGGCGCGGCCGGCGCTGCTCCCTGCGGCTGTGGCCTCGCGGCTCCCGCGGCGAGGCGGCCCTGGACGGGAGCCCTGTGCTCGGCCGCTGCCCTCGGCCGTCGAGCAGCCGGGTCGGGCGCCGCGCTGCGGGCTCTGTGGAGGGCGGGACGGGAGAGGCGGCAGAGCGGCCGGCGATCCGTGCGGGGGAGGCGCTGCGGGGCCGCCACGCGCCCAGAGCCCTTTCTGTGCGGGAATTGCGCTCGCGGTTTGACGTGGCTTCGTTTGCTGGTGCGTCCCGTCGCCGTGCCGCGAACACGGTCCGCGCCGTCGCTTTTTAAATTTTGTTTGTTGAGTTGGTAATAGTTTACATCAATGTCAGATTTCAGTTGTACGTTATTTCTTGACTGTCACCACATAAGTGCTCCTCTTCACCCCCTGTGCCCATCCCCTACCCCCCAACGCCCTTCCCCTGGCAACCACTGAACTTTGTCCATGTGTTTGTTTATATTCCACATATGAGTGAAATCATCTGGTGTTTGTCTTTCTCAGTTTCACTTATTTTTCGATTAGCATAATTCCCTCAAGGTCCATCCATGTTATTGCAAATGGGATCAATTTGTCTTTTTTCTGGCTGAGTAGTATTCCATTGTGTATATGCACCACATCTTTATCCAGTCAGGTCGATGGGCTCCTGGGTTGCTTCCATGTCTTGGCTATTGTGAATAGCGCTGCAGTGAACATAGGGGTGCATGTGGGACTTTGGATTGTTGATTTCAAATTGTTGGGGTAGATACCCGGTAGTGGGATAGCTGGCTCATATGGTAGTTCTATTTTTTGTTTTTTGAAGAATCTCCATACTGTTTTCCATAGTGGCTGCATCAGTTTCATTCCCACCAGCAGTGTATGAGGGTTCTCTTTTCTCCACTCTCTCCAACATTTCTTATTTTCAGTCTTAGTGATTATAGCCATTTTTACAGGTGCAAGTTGGTATTTTAGTGTAGTTTTGGTTTGCATTTCCCTGATGATTAATGATGTTGAACATTTTTTTATGTGTTTATTGGCCATCTGTATATCTTCTTCGGAAAATGTCTGTTCATATCCTCTACCCATTTTTTGATTGGGCTGTTTTTTTTTTTATTCAGCTGTGTGAGTTCCTTATATATTGTGGAGATTAACCCCTTGTCAGATATATAATTTGCAAATATTTTCTCCCAATTGTTGGGTTGTTTCTTTGTTTTGATCCTAGTTTCTTTTGCCTTGCAGAAGCTCCTTAGTCTGATGAAGTCCCACTTGTTTATTTTTTCTTTTGTTTCCCTTATCTGAGAAGACATGGTATTCAAAAAGAACCTTTTCAGTGCGATGTCAAAGAGTGTACTACCAATATTATCTTCCAGGAGTTTTATGGTTTCAGGACTTATCTTCAAGTCTTTGATCCATTTCAAATTTATTTTTGTGTATGGTGTGAGATGTGGTCTACCTTCATTCTTTTGCCTGTGGCTGTCCAGTTTTCCCAACACTTTATTGAAGAGACTATCTTTTCTACACTGTGTGTTCTTGGCACCTTTGTCGAAGATTAGCTGTCCGTAGATGTGCAGTTTTATTTCTGGCCTTCTGATTCTGTTCCATTGATCTGTGCACCTGTTTTTGTACCAGTACCATGCTGTTTCGATTACTGTAGCTTTGCAGTATGTTTTGAAGTCAGGGATTGTGATGCCTCCAGCTTTGTTCTTTTTTCTCAGGATTGTCTTAGCAATTCGGGGTCTTTTGTTGCCCCATATGAATTTTAGGATTCTCTTTTCTATTTCTGTGAAGAATGTTATTGGGATTCTGATTAGGATGGCATTGAATCTGTAGATTGCTTTAGGTAGAATGAACATTTTAACTATGTTTATTCTTCCAATCCATGTGCATGGAATGTCTTTCCATCTCTTTGTTTCGTCATCCATTTCTTTCAGGAAGGTCTTGTCATTTTTGTTGCATAGGTCTTTCACTTCCTTGGTTAAATTTATTCCTAGGTACTTTATTCTTTTTTTTTTTAAAGATTTTATTTTTTTTCCTTTTTCTCCCCAAAGCCCCCAGGTACATACTTATATATTCTTAGTTGTGGGTCCTTCTAGTTGTGGCATGTGGAACGCTGCCTCAGTGTGGTTTGATGAGCAGTGCCGTGTCCGTGCCCAGGATTCGAACTGATGAAACACTGGGCTGCCTGCAGTGCAGCGTGCGAACTTAACCACTCGACCATGGGGCCAGCCCCATACTTTATTCTTTATTTGTGATTGCAAATGGAATCGTGTTCTTGAGTTCTCTTTCTGTAAGTTCGTTGATGGAGTATAGAAAAGCAACTGGTTTTTGTAAGTTGACTTGTGCCCTGAGACTTTACTGTAGTTGTTAATTACTTCCATTACTTTTCTGATGGATTCTTTGGGGTTTTCTATATATAAGATCATGTCGTCTGCGAACAGCAAGAGTTTCACTTCTTGCCTCCCTATTTGCATTCCTTTTATTCCTTTCTCTTGCCTAATTGTCTGGCAAAACCATCCAGTACTATGTTGAATAAGAGTGGTGATAGAGGGTATCCTTGTCTCGTTCCTGTTCTCAGGGGGATGGCGCTCAGTTTTTGCCCATTGAGTGTGATGTTGACTGTAGGTTTGTCATATATGGCCTTTATTATGTTGAGGTAGTTCCCTTCTATGCCAATTTTGTTCAGAGTTTTTTAAATCATAAATGGCTATTGCATCTTCTCAAATGCTTTCTCCACATCTATTGAGATGATCATGTGGTTTTTATTCCTCAGTTTGTTGATGTGGGGTATCACGTTGATTGATTTGCAGATATTGAACCATCCCTGTGTCCCTGGTATGAATCCCACTTGATCATGATGTATGATCCTTTGGATGAATTGCTGAATTTGGGTTGCCAAAATTTTGTTGAGAATTTTTGCATCTAGGTTCATCAGCGATCTTGGCCTGTAGTTCTCTTTTTTCGTGCTGTCCTTGTCAGGTTTTGGTATCAGCGTGATGTTGGCCTTGTAGAATGTGTTAGGAAGTGTTCCATCCTCCCTAATTTTTTGGAATAGCTTGAAGAGGATAGGTATTAAATCCTCTCTGAAAGTTTGGTAGAATTCCCCAGGAAAGCCATCTGGTCCTGGGGTTTTATTCTTTGGGATGCTTTTGATGGCGGTTTCAATCTCTTTCCTTGTGATTGGTCTGTTCAAATTGTCTTCTTCTTCTTGAATGAGCTTTGGGAGATTGTAGGAGTCCAAGAATTTATCCATTTTCTCTAGGTTATCCATTCTGTTGGCATATAGTTTTTGTAGTATTCTCTTATAATCCGTTGTATTTCTGCGGAGTCTGTTGTTACTACTCCTCTTTCATTTCTGATTTTGTTTATTTGAGCTTTCTCTCTTTTTCTCTTTGTAAGTCTGGCTAGGGGTTTGTCAATTTTATTTATCTTCTCAAAGAACCAGCTCTTTGTTTCATTGATCTTTTCTACCGCCTTTTTTGTTTCAATAGCATTTATTTCTGCTCTGATTTTTATTATTTCTCTCCTGCTAACTTTGGGCTTTGTTTGTTCTTCTTTCTCTAATTCAGTTAGGTGTATTTTAAGATTGCTTATTTGGGATTTTTCTTGTTTGTTAAGATGTGCCTGAATTGCGATGAATTTTCTTCTTAATACAGCTTTTGCTGCATCCCATATGAGTTGGTATGGCATGTTATCATTTTCATTTGTCTCCAGATATTTTTGGATTTCTTCTTTAATTTCTTCAATGATCCATTGCTTGTTCAATAGCATATTGTTTAGTTTCTACATCCTTGTGCCTTTCTCAGCTTTTCTCTTTAATTAATTTCTAGCTTTATAGCATTATGATTGGAGAAGATGCTTGTTATTATTTCAATTTTTTTAAATTTGTAGAGGCTTGCCTTGTTTCCCAACATGTGGTCTATCCTTGAGAATGTTCCATGCACGCTTGAGAAGAACGTGTATTCTGTTGTTTTTGGATGGAGTGATCTATATATATCTATTAAGTCCAACAGTTTTAGCTTTTCATTTAGCTCCACTGTTTCTTTGTTGATTTTCTGTCTGGATGATCCGTCCATTGATGTGAGTGGGGTGTGAGGTCCCCTACTATTATTTTGTTATTTTTGATATCTTCCTTTAGGTTTGTTAATAGTTGCTTTATGAACTTTGGTGCTCCTGTGTTGGGTGCATAGATATTTATAAGCGTTATTTCTTCTTGATGAAGTGTCTCTTTGATCATTATATATTGGCCCTCTATGTCTCTCTTTACCTGCCTTATCTTGAAGTGTGTTTTGTCTGATCTAAGTATTGTGACACCTGCTTTCTTTTGTTTGCTATTAGCTTGGAGTATTGTCTTCCACCCCTTCACTCTGAGCCTGTGTTTGTCCTTGGAGCTGAGGTGTGTTTCCTGGAGGCAACAAATTGTTGGATCTTGTTCTTTAATCTGTGTTGTCACTCCGTGTCTTTTTATTGGAGAGTTCAATCCGTTTACATTGAGGGTGAGTATTGATGCATGAGGGCTTAATGCTGTCATTCTGTTGCTCGTTTTCCGGTTTTCCTGTGTTTCTTTTGTTTCTCGTCCTGTGTGTTTTAGCCTACCCATTGACTTCTGCAATTTCTTATGCTGGGTTTCTTAAATTTTTCCTTATTTATGTTTTGTGTCTCTGTTCTGTTTTTTAGTTTAGTTGCTACCCTGAAGTTTGTATTCAGAATCTCGTGTATAACATAGTCCATTTTCTGGTGGCCTCTTACTTCCTTAGCCTAGACTGTTTCAATCCATTTCCTCCTCCCCTCCTAAATTATTATTTTCATCTCTTATTCCAACTTGTGTTGTGAGTTTGTGGTTAGAGTGATAAGATTGTCTTTGCTTTGGTGATTTCCTTCCCTTTATCCTAATGCTATAGTTGAATATTTGCTATCCTATTCAGATTATATTTGTCTCCCTACTCTGTGTTTCATGACCCCTTACTCCCTTTTTTTCTTTTTTCAGGTATGAGAGCCTTCTTGAGGATTTCTTGGGGGGGTCTCATGGCTATGAAGTGCCTTTGTGTTTATTTGTCTGGGAAAGTTTTAATTTCTCCCTCATATCTGAAGGATTTTTTTGTTGGATAGAGTATTCTTGGATGAAGATTTTTTTTTAAAGATTTTATTTCTTTCCTTTTTCTCCCCAAAGCCTCCTGGTACATAGTTGTATATTCTTAGTTGTGGGTCCTTCTAGTTGTGGCATGTTGGGTGCCACCTCAGTGTGGCTTGATGAGCAGTGCCATGTCCGTGCCCAGGAGTCGAACTGATGAAACACTGGGCCGCCTTCAGCGGAGTGTGTGAACTTAACCAGTTGGCCATGGGGCTGGCCCTGAAGATTTTTGTGTTTTAAAGATTTGAATATGTCATTCCATTCTCTTCTAGCTTGTAAGGTTTCTGCAGAGAAATCCACTGAAAGCCTGATAGGAGTTCCTTTGTAGGTTTTCTTCTGCCTTGCTGCCCTTAATATTCTTTGTTTGTCATTCATTCTCACCAGTTTTACTACTATATGCCTTGCAGTAAGTCTTTTTACATTGAAAAATCTAGGAGATCTGGAAGCCTCTTCCACACAGATTTCCTTCTCTTTCCCTAGGTTTGGGAAGTTCTCTGCTATTATTTCTTTGAACACGCTTTCTGCTTCATTCTCCTTCTCTTCATCTTCTTCAATACCTATAATTCTTATGTTGCATTTCCTCATTGAGTCAGATATTTCTTGGAGACTTTCTTCATTTCTTCTTAGTCTTAGTTCTCTCTCCTCCTCTGTCTGGAGCATTTCAACATGTCTGTCTCTGATTATGCTGATTCGCTCCTCTGTGATGTCTGCATTCAGGGAATCCGTATTTTGTTTTATCTCTTTCATTGTCTTTCATCTGTAATATTTCTGATTGATTCTTCTTTATAGTTTCAATCTCTTTTGTGAAGTAGCTCCTGAACTCATTGAATTATTTCTCTACATTCTCTTTTACTTCATTGAGTTTTTTGATGATAGCTATTTTCAATTCATTGTCATTTAGCTTATGTATTTCTGCATCCTCAGGACTGAGTTCTGGATGCTTGTTGTTTTCTCTGTGGTCTGGAGATTTGATGTAGTGTCTGATGTTGAAAGGTTGGGCCTTTTTCATTCTGATATTATTTGGTTGCAGTTACTGCCTATCGCCACTGGGTGGGGGTCAAGAGCCAAATAATCTGAGCCCTCCGCCTTCAGCCAAGATCCCAGGGGCTGGAGTGGCACTGAGTGGGTGGGGGTAGGGTTACTTTCTCCTGTGTGCACTCCAGGCTTTCTTGATCAGCTCTTGCCATCTGGTCTCCTGGGGTGTTGGCTTGCTGAGATCACCCCTTACGAAAGCTTTTGCCCTGTTACAGGGCTTCCCTCTAGGCTGCAAGGACTCTAGGGAGTCCTTGGTGATCCCACGATTGAGTGACCCCTCCCCCATTCCTTCCCTCATAGATCCTCCCACAGTTGCAATTGCAGTCTTTAGGGGAGGAAGCGAAGTTCTCTCTTACTCTGTTCCAGCTCCTCCGAGTGGGGTTCCAGCCTCTGTGCCCTCCGTGGTATGGCTGCATGTTTCTCTGACTTTTCTGTTTTATATTAGGGTGTCCTCTGTTTGAGTATGGAAGCCCCTTTTTGTTGTTGGAGGGGAGAGAGTCCTGGGCAAGTTCACTCCACCATGATGCTGACGTCACTCCTCACGCCATCACTTTTTGAGTGTTAGTGTTTGGTACACTCCCTGCTAGGTGCTGTGGAGGATGAAAGAAAGAACTCCTTAACATCCTTAACGTTGTGAAACTTGCCAGTAGGGAATATAAGGTAAATGGAGTACCACACATTGCTATCACTTGTAAATGCAGTGCCAGCTACCATTCCAAACACCTTCAATATATTGTCATTAATTTGCACACCATCCCTTTGAGGGACTGTTCTGTGAGTTTCTCTATTTTACTCATGGTGAAAATGAGGCACAGAGAGGTTCAACAACTTGCCTAAGGTCACATAGCTAATATTTGGGGGAGGCGAGATTGAAATCCAGTATTCTGACTTCAGACCCCAAGTTCCTAACCATTTTACTGTACCACCACTGACAAAGAGAGGCTGCTAACCAGTAATGCATGGAATCCTAAAATTAGTACTTATTTCTCAGGAACCACTATCCTTTTTTCGCTTGTGGAAGTAACACAA